>NC_051177.1:237432352-237732352 GCF_013339695.2 Rhipicephalus sanguineus | reverse complement strand
CTCGCTCTTGGCGCGCTTTCTCTTTCGCTCGGAGTCGCCGGATGGAGGCAGACAAGGCGCTCGCTCTTGGCACGCTTTCTCTTTCGCTCGGCAGCGGACACTTTCCCTGCATTTCACCGATCACAAAGCAGTGATAATGAAGGGACCACGTAAAGCGAAAGCACAATAAAAGTTTGGTGTTTAATATATACACGGTGTTTCACACTCTTTATATGATGTACTGGGCGAATTTCACGGAAGAGCTTCACGGTTTAGCGACGATTCTATCCGGAGCTTCGCCCCACTCATCATCATTCACCCCTTGGATATGCTGTGATTTTTTTGTTCTTAAGATGAATCGTTACCAACTAGCCCAAATGGCTATTTCGCTACAATAAATCTTCAAAGAGAAATTTCTGCAGAGTAAATGAGCAAGTTTAGGTCCTCACTAGCGTTTTATCCCGAACAAAATTTTTGACAGGCAGAGACGGTTTACATTTTATGCCGATAGGTTTGAAGAGGATCAAGCAGTTTCCAAGACGGAGAGAGTTTCTGCTGGTATAGAGGTCATGATTAAGGCGTTTTCTAAATCTTCTATACTCCGAAATTCTACTAATCGCTAATATTTTTTGCTTGTTGTTCCGGTAGCGCTAAACGCTAGCTTTGAGCTGTGCAGCTGAGCCATACATCTCAGGGGAGTACAAGAAGCGCATGCATGCTCAGATAACAGACGGACGTGATAGCTGGTGCGCTGTAGCAATATCAATCTTTCTGAACTGTACTCAGCTGTTTATTTTTGTTTATTTATTTACTACCCTTTTCTTGTATTTTGCAGCGCGCTAGGGCTGCAAACGTACAGCCTGTACCACCGCAATTTCTAGGCTGTAAATATGTCCTCTCGTGTTAAGGAAACGACAAAGTGAAACAAAACGACAATGAATATAAACAGCTCAATACGCTTCAGAAAGTTTGGAATCGTAACAGCGCATCACACACACAGATAACACGTCTGCACACTGAAGTGTCATCTCGTTCCTCAACTGTTTTCGCTCAAGTTGAGTTGCTGGACAAACTAAGATCGGAGGTAAATGATTTGGAAAAGTATAGTAGGAAGTGTAATTTTGAAGTCCATGGCCTGCCATACAAGCCTAATGAAGACTTGAGATCCATCATGAATGAGTTGGCCCAGAACTTGGGGATATCTGATTTTCAGGCGACCGCAATCACTGCAATACATCGTCTTCCCAGTAGAACCGATTCCATTCCGCCCATAGTGGTCCAGACTAGCGATGTTGCTTCTAAAGATAAATGGCTTGGCGCAAAGAAGGGTCTCCCAAGTCTGGCCCAAACAGGGTCCTTTCCGCGGCTATATTTCAATGAGAACCTGACACGTCACAACAAGGACCTATTCAAGCTTACTCGCTTTAAAGGAAAGGAAAAGGGCTTTAAGTTTGTGTGGTCAAAGAATGGCAAGATCTTTGCCAAGAAATGTGAAGGAGCATCTCTCATTCGGGTAGAAAGAGAACACGATTTAGAAAAGATCTGCTGAAATGATGGATACCAGCTCACTAACTTGTAACAGTCTTTCAGAAGTTTCGATGTTCTTCAATAATTCTAAAGGGGATTCTTTTCGTGCCACACACGTTAACATACGCAGCCTTCGAAAACACTGGGACGAATTTTGTGTGCTCACGTCATCTACTCGCCCTGTTACTGATGTGTTTGTACTAACCGAAATTAATGTCACAGCTGAAGATCTGAGGCGCTTCACACTGCCAGGGTACAAGGTATTTTCCTACACGCGACAAGCTAGAAGGGGTGGGGCGTGGCAGTTTTTGTTAAAGATACCTTGGTCGTAACAGAGATAAGTGTTACCTTTTTCCAGGCTGAAGTTATTGCCCTCTGATTAAATGCGCCCATTTTTTCGTTGGTTTTGTTTGCCGTTTATCCGCCACCTCGTTTCAATGGACGCTTGTTCTTAGCCGAACTTGATCAAGCACTCTCAGCTCAGTCACACGAAGAGTACATTTGCTTGATAGGCGACTTTAACATCGACATACTGCGTCCTACAGTTAGTTTAGTTGCAGACTACCTTGATACGTTGTCGAAATGGGGATTGCAAACTATTATTCAAAGGGCAACGCGTGAAGAATACTTATCTGGCCATCTTACCACTTCCTGCATTGATCATATAAATATCAGAACACAAACGTTAACAGTGCAATCTGCTGTAGTCGAAATCAAACTTGCTGATTACTATTTTGTCTGTTGCTCGTTAACTCGGCAAAATAGCACATCTGCCCCCACAGGGATCTCTAGTAAGAAAGAAGTTTCTATATGTGATGCCAAATCATTCTATACACTGGTATCAAAATACAACTAGAAATGTTTTTAACAAATGTTGCTCCAGCTGACATATATGACAGACTCGTTGAAGTATTACAACAGCTTAAGAAGGCGGCAGCACGCATTATCTTCGTCAAACAGCGTAACAAAGAAAATAAGTGGATGACATCAGAAATTTTGGCTGCTTTAAAAGAAAAAGATATTCTTTGGAACCTCACCAAACGTTATCCAGGTTCTGAAGCAATGCGGTGTAAATTCAAAGAAGCGCGAAACAGAGCGAATGCGATGATTCGCTGCGCAAAGCGTAAACATTTACGGGATGAATTTCAACATGCTCGGGCAGACTCCAGGAAAACTTGGTCCTTGATAAACAGTCTTAAAGGAGGTAACAAACGTGGTAATCATGCATGTGATTACAGTTCTTTTGGAGTTGATGATAATACCCTCGCTAACGACTTCAGTACTGTATTCTCTCGAGTGTCGGGTAATGTATAGCCAGTCCCACCGACGTGCACTTTGCAGAATAGTACACTAGAGTCTGCTCATTTACCTTTTCTCACTGAAGATGAACTCGAATCGCTTATTTTTAGTCTAAAGCGTAACAGATCACCTGGTATTGACGGCATTCGTGTAAATGACCTGCGGGCCATTTTTCACATTATCAAAGATGTGTTGCTGTCGCTATATAACAATATTATTTCCACTGGTACAATTCCCATGAATATGAAAACGGCTGTAGTAATTCCTCTTTTTAGGGGAGGGGCACATAACCGAACAGAAAATTATCGCCCCATTTCTGTGATTTCTTGCCTATCTCAAGTATTAGAAAAGCACCTACTCCTGACTATGACCAGTTTTTTGGACAAGCGCGGCATCCCCTTCCCAGTATGGGTTCATTCCAGGAAAAGGTACACAGGCGCTTCTCGAAGATTTATCTGACGTGTTGAACTTATCGTTCGAACATAATCAGTTTGTATGCGCAATCCTTCTCGACGTGAGCAAAGCATTCGATAGCGTAAGCCATGGAATTCTGTTAGCCAAGCTCTCTCTATTAGGGTTTCGTGGCACATTCTTGCAGCTTCTGCAAAATTGTCTGCATGACCGACGCCAACTAGTTTCACTTGGGAAGACCAAGAGCGACTTCCTGTTAATAAAATCCGGTGTCCCGAAAGGCTCCGTCCTTAGTCCACTGTTATACAACATTTTTGTGAATGACCTGGTTGATGTGGTCCCGGTTGGTTTATATCAATATGCAGATGACACTGTCATTATAGCTCAGTCAACCAACTTTATGCATGCCATTGCTTCATTACAGGCAGTTGCAAGAAGGGCTATGGACTGGTTTTCAGCTAATTTAATAAAAATTAATACGTCTAAGACAAAACTGATTTGCTTTCACAACCCATTAAAAAATTAGACGTCAATTTTTCTTTTCTGCTGCACGATTCCAATTGTTATCCTTGTATGTGTACACCCTTAGAATATGTGCATACCGTGAAATACCTTGGTCTGTATTTTGAGAGTGATTTGTCCTGGAAATCCCACGTAGATTATGTATGCAAACGTCTTCGCGGTGTATCGTGCATGCTGTACAATTTGAAATATTATATGCCTCTCTCTATTCGAAAACTTATTGTACATGCTTTGTGTTATAGTGTAGTAAGGTACGGCATAACAGTATATGGCCACTGTGCGGCGCGCTGGCAAATGAGGGTAAACTCTATTCTCCGTCATATGTTAAAAAACATTGGTTACGACATTAACCTCAATGCCCGAAAACATGCTTTCAAAACCTTATGTATGCCGGACTTTACTCACTAATAGAAAACGTAGTGATTAGGCACTTTTGGGACAATAGTTTCAAAACAAAGTATGTCCCTGCACGTTGTTTGCGTCCCAAGGATCCATTTTTAGTACCCAGGCGTCATACAAAGCATGGAAAAAGAGTACGAGATTGCTACGTTGCTGCACATTTCAATAAGCTGCCTCCAAGTGTACTGCGCACCCGAACTAAACATAAGTTAAAAAAGGTTCTCAGGCGAATGATCTATTTACCTTCGTAAATAAAGTGGTTGTTCTCTCTCCTGTGCCGTATATTATTTTTCATTTTGTTTTATAGGCAAATGTATAACTTCAAAGATTGCTGTTTTCCGCTGCTGGCATTCACTGCCGTAAAGCCCTATGAGGCTTTGGCAGGCCTGTTATGTGTATTGCTCTCTTATGAAATGTAGAATAAAAATTTGATCTGATTTGATTTGATGAGAGGGTGATATGTATCGTAATTAAGTTTAATAAGAGGTACAAGATGAAGTTGGTACAGGCCTACGCGCCTACATCCGGCCATGATGATCAAATGGTTGAACGCTTCTACGAAGACGTAGAATCAGCAATGAGTAAGGTAAAGACACAGTATACTGTACTGATGGGCGACTTTAATGCAAAGGTAGGCAAGAAGCAGGCTGGAGATCATGCAGTTGGGGAATATGGCATCGGCTCTAGAAACGCCAGAGGGGAGTTACTAGTAGAGTTTGCAGAACGCAATAATTTACGCATCTTGAATACCTTCTACAGAAAACGGGCTACTCGTAAGTGGACGTGGAGGAGTCCTAATGGCGAAACTAAAAATGAAATAGACTTCATAATGTGCGGCCACCCGGGCATTGTACAGGATGTGGAAGTAGTTAACAAGATCCGATGCAGTGACCATAGAATGGTAAGATCTAGAATTCAACTTGACGTGAGGAAGGAACGGCAGAAACTGATACGCAGGAAGCCGATTAATGAACTAGCTCTGAGAGGGAAAGTTGAGGAATTCAGAGTTTCACTTCAGAATAGGTACGCGGCTTTAACCGAGGAAACCGACCTTAGCGTTGACGCAATGAATGATAATCTGACTAGTATCATCAAGGAGTGTGCAGTGGAAGTCGGGGGTACAGTTGTTAGACAGGACACTGGTAAGCTATCCCAAGAGACGAAAAACCTCATTAAGAAACGTCAAGCTATGAAAGCCTCAAATGCAACAGACAAAATAGAGCTGGCGGAGCTTTCGAAGTTAATCAATAGGCGTAAAGTAGCCGACATAAGAAAGTATAATATGGAGAGAATTGAGCATGCTCTAAAGAACGGAAGAAGCCTCAAAGCTATGAAGACAAAACTGTGCATAGGCAAAAATCAGATGTATGCATTAAGGGATAAGGAAGGCAAGGTCACAAACAATATGGATAGAATAGTTGAGGTAGCGGAAGAGTTCTACAGAGATCTGTACAGCAGCCGAGCCATTCAGGATGATAACGTAAGAAGGAGTAATAGCGCAGAGGAATCTGACATCCCACCAGTATTGACAGGAGAAGTAAAGAAAGCCCTAAAGGGAATGCAAAGAGGCAAAGCAGCTGGTGAAGATCAGGTAACATCAGACCTGTTGAAAGACGGTGGAGAGATTATGTTAGAGAAACTGGCCACCCTGTATACGAAGTGCCTCTCGACGGGGAGGATACCAGAATCTTGGAAGAATGCCAACATCATCTTGATCCATAAGAAAGGAGACGTCAAAGACCTGAAAAATTACAGGCCCATAAGCTTACTGTCGGTTGTCTACAAGCTATTTACAAAAGTAATTGCTAACAGAATTAATACGACATTGGAGTTCAATCAACCAAGGGACCAGGCAGGATTTCGTACAGGATTCTCAACAATAGACCATATTCATACTATCAATCAGGTGATAGAGAAATGCGCGGAATACAACCAACCCCTATACATAGCCTTCATAGATTACGAGAAGGCATTTGATTCGGTGGAGACATCAGCAGTCATGCAGGCACTGCGGAATCAAGGCATCGACGAAGCCTATATAAACATAATGGAAGAAATCTACAGCGGATCCACAGCCACTATAGTCCTCCATAAAGAAAGCGACAGAATCCCAATAAAGAAGGGCGTACGGCAGGGAGACACGATCTCTCCAATGTTATTCACCGCGTGTTTACAGGAGGTTTTCAGGGCCCTAGATTGGGAAGAGCTAGGGATAAGAGTTAATGGAGAGTATCTCAGTAACCTACGATTCGCTGATGACATTGCATTGATGAGTAACGCGGGAGACGAATTGCAGCTCATGATTACTGAACTGGATACGGAAAGTAGAAGAGTAGGTCTGAAAATTAATATGCATAAAACTAAAGTAATGTGGAACAATCTTGGTAGAGAACAGCGCTTTGCGATAGGTGGCGAGACACTGGAAGTTGTAAAGGAGTACGTCTACTTAGGACAGGTAGTAACCGCGGAGCCGAACCATGAGAGTGAAATAACTAGAAGAATAAGGATGGGTTGGGGCTCATTCGGCAAGCATTATCAAATCATGAATGGTAATCTACCACTATCCCTCAAGAGGAAGGTATATAACAGCTGCATCTTACCGGTACTTACCTACGGAGCAGAAACCTGGAGACTTACAAAGAGGGTTCAACTTAAATTGAGGACGACGCAGCGAGCGATGGAAAGGAAAATGATAGGTGTAACCTTAAGAGACAGGAAGAGAGCAGAGTGGGTCAGGGAACAAACGGGGGTTAATGACATCATAGTTGAAATCAAGAAGAAGAAATGGATATGGGCCGGGCACGTAGCACGTCGGCAGGATAACCGGTGGTCATTAAGGGTAACTGACTTGATTCCAAGAGATGGCAAACGCGTTAGGGGGAGACAGAAAATTAGGTGGGTAGATGAGATTAAGAAGTTTGCAGGAATTACGTGGCAGCAGAAAGCACAGGACCGGGTTGATTGGCGGAACATGGGAGAGGCCTTTGCCCTGCAGTGGGCGTAGACAGGCTGATGATGATGATGATTTGATCAGCTTCCACGACCGTCAGTCGTGCCGTCGAGCTGCCCGGCAGTCCGCTACTTCGCCGCCTATGCGAGTATTCATGCGCTTCTTGTACTCCCATGAGATATATGATTCAGTTGCACAGCTCAAAGCGAGCGTTATGTGCTACCTGAACAAGAACAAGTAAAAAAATCAGCTATAAGCAGAGCATTCGGAGTATAAAAGATTTGGATAACGCCTTGTTCATGAGCTTAATGTCAGAAGAAACTCTCTCCGTCTTCGAAACTGCTTCAGCCTATTCAAACAGTCGTCGTAAAATGTACAGATGCATCTGTGTCGGTGAAAACTTTTGTTCATGAGTAAAATGCTGTTGAGGAGCTAAACTTAGTCATTTACTTAAAAGAAATTTATCCCCTGAAGATGGCGGTGAAAGGAAACGTCATGGTTGGACGTCCGCCAGGCGCAAGAAGGCGGAGATTGTTGGTGCCGTCTACAGGACACATTCTGCGCGCACCCAGTCTTCCTTGAATGCCTCTCTCGCGTACTGTGTGCATTAGGGCTGAATGAACTGTTGCACGCGAAAACCCGACTCGAATGTGCATCTAGACGAACTTTTTCCCACAATTGATTTCGTCAGGAACAATACTATGATGACTAAAAAAAATTCGGCAAATCCCACGTACCGTTGGAGTCAATGTTATGCGAAGCAGGCGGCGGGTAAGTGACTGGGGCGTAACTTTTTTTACTGAGCGACACGTTACAAAATGACGCTAAAGATTTGTATAAATTTTATACGCACACTTATATATGTTGACGAGCCGCATATGTGTTATATAACCAGTTGTTTACGGTTGGGTAACGCTGCCAATAGCAACGTGGGTATTACCAACACCAGAAACGGTAAGCTGATATGTAGTGCTCCGAGAACGAACGCACGTTTCACGAACCCGTGTGCATGTGTGCAAGAAGTTCTTGTAGGTCTTGAACAAGGGCATCATCACCGTGATCAGTGAGCACCAGCAGCTGGTCATTCCTCGTTATAGGATCCGGTCGTGACCGCGGTGACGAGGGGCCCATGTGTAGTGAAGTATGTTGTATAGTAGAGCTGTTGGAATTCGTAGATGCCTCGGTCATTTCGTCGACAAACTGTCTGTCGACAGAGCCGGCGACACGTAGGAACCTGAAGCCACACTTCGCGTTGGTGAGGTGTAGGCCTTCGAGGCTGGTAGGCCTGGATAGTGCTACGTAGACCAACATCAGTGGATGGTGTTTGTCGTATATGTAGACTACCTGGGCGTATGTGGCCTACGTAGCCTAGTCTTCAAGGCGGCTGTCAATCAATCGGGCATCATCCTCGGTCAGCATGAGGCCATCGCCCAGCCTCGTAAGAAATGAAGAGGACACTGCGTCGTTGTGGCGGACTAAGTGCACTTTACGGTGCGGTGATGTGGATATCATATATAACTTTCGTTAATGTATTCCTACGGGGTCGAGCAATGCTTCAATATAGCTTGCTGAATCATAGGAATAGAAACGTTATGTTTATTATTATTAGACTGCTATAAAAGCGGAGCCAACACTGGAACTACAGACGTCAATCTGATATTACGCCCGTATCGTTGGAGTACACATTGTAGGAGTATCATGTAGTGTTTATTGCTTTCTTGTAAAATTAGATAGCCAGCACCACAACTACAATTGACGTTGCACCGATTTTACGCCTGCGTAGGCTGTTTTTCCAAACAAATTTACAGACCTGGCGTGGTTCAGTGGTACAATACCTGATTGCCACGCAGAATGCTTGGGTTCGATTCCTGCTGGGATCCTAATTTTCATTATTTCCATTCGTTGAGTCAACGCTGCCGATGTGGTTTTACTTAACTCTGTAGCATTTAAGTTACCAATGTCTGTTGACGCCGTTCCTGGGTAGACATAAACTGTCAATCACCTGTGGCGCATACCCGTACAACGCGGCCCGTGGTAAACGGGTATGTGCCACACGTGTCTAGTGGAAAGGGTTTGACGACGTACGCCACAAGATTTTAACGTTATTCATGTCATGACCCGGCAATCATATTCGTCAAATCCTCTTACCCTCCCATGCAAATTTTCGTCTACACCAAGTTAAGGAGGCCATCATGAGAGCACCCAGACGTAGGCGGCTAGATAGATAGATACGTAGAGAGAAACGCTAAAAGTGCCAGAGGTTCGCTAAGAAATGCCTCACATTTAAAACACGCTTATGTACAAATTTGCACTTAAAAGCAACTATTCCTCGTTTTTCTGAGAATTTGATGTTTCGTGAACACGAGAGAACATACTTAAGACCTAAAAATTATGACAATAGCAACTATAGCTACATGCTCGCTCATTTAATTGGTTGCGCAGGAACGGCGGCTTTGTAACTCCGATCTCACAAAACTAATACCGCATGTTTTTACAGATTCAGTTAGAGCACGCACTGGGCAATAATTCTGGGGAGATTAAAAAAAATCGAAGATGGCTTTTTTTATTGCATTTCAAAGTATTACATTTTTATAAACATGCCCTCACTTATACATTTTTCGTTCGCGTTTGACACCATCCTTGGCAATCATATTTAACGAAATTGTTAAACTGATGTGTGGAAACGCTCTGGCAAATTTTGGAAATTCTGTATAATATAGAGACGAAGCAAGAAAATCTGAAACTAGCGCAATATGGAGCAATGTGCCGTATTTGCGATTTCTTTTCGTAACATACGGGCAACAAAACTGCAATATAACATTTTGTAAACATACATTACTCGTAGTACGCAAAGAAAAATTTTGAGACTCACAGCTGCGGTGGTTATTTTGTAGGACCTCGTCATAATCCCATGTTCACGCAATTCGCAAAAAGCAGTTCTGCTGAGTGGACACTTTTAGTTTTCTTTTACTAAGGCAACATCTTTTTTCGCAACACTAAGAATGGTTTCGTGGCCCTGGCGACTCCAGCAGCAAAATGTATTTTTTTCAGCGAAATTATAGGGGCGCTGCAACACTTTTCTACGTAGCCATGAAATGGCTTCACGAAAGGAGCTTATTTCCTCAGGAATCGACCACCGCAAAAATTTTTTAAATCTGTCCACTATGAGCGGAGTTGCAAAGATTTGTCGCACGCTCTTCTCTCGTCCTCACGAAAGCGCTGGAAGCCGAGCAGAGAGAGGTGGCACAGGGAAAGAAGGCACATGACGCGCGCTTCGTGACCTTGAGCGCTTTTTCTTTTTTTCTTCGAACGCGCGGCGTACTTTCAGTGCGATCGCACGCACCCGCGGGCTAGTGACGGCCTCACGCGGCGGCCACAGCGTTCCATATTCAAATCAGCCAATGGAGTGGAACTTGTGTCAGTGACGCAGTGATTTTGAGTCAATAGCATCATTTGTAGAGAAAAGAGGAAGCGATTTTTGGCTGACTTTGAGACGTTATTGTAAATCCCAGGCTGCGTGCTGCGTTATAATGTTTGACTCGCGTGTTCTCGGGAGCCTCGACTGCCGATCGGCAGTGTTTTCTGACCATGCTGAAAAAGTGTTGCAGGGCCCCTTAAATGGGTTCCCCGGACATACACCGATATTCTTACCTGAAGACACCGTGCTGCGATATTTTTGGCGGGAACATATGACGTGACTATTTACGTAATGTTACATGATTTTAATCCCGTGACTAGTGACGTCGAGGTTCGTGATTTTAGTCATGTGACTAGTTGCTACGCGATATTACGTGATTTTCAATCATGTGACTAGATGTTACGTGATTTCAGTCACGTGATTAGATGTGCCATAGAGCAGGTAGCGCAAAAAATATGTAGACACAAGCCAGGAACATAAACACGAGACGAGCACGTTTGTGTTCCTGGCTTGTGTCTACGTATTTTAACATGAAAGTGTCTTATGCCGGGGTCCAACACGGCTCTACTGACGTATTTCCGTCATAGATATGACGTTGTAAAATATAAAGACTAACAGTAGGCGGAGAAAAAAAACCAGAAGAAAAAGTTCCGTCACCGCGAACCGAACTTACGACCCCTCGCTCCGCAGCGCGAAACGATTCGGCCACGGACGGCACGTTCTTCGCAATGGTAACGGCGAGCTATTTATGCACACCATTTGCCGATGGCTGTACTCAGAGATCTGTGTTACAGCGTGTCTTCGTTATCACTAGCGAGATGGCGCGAAGGGCTCGAAGAGCGCGCTTTAAAGGTTGTCGCCGTTACGACGAGCGCCCGCGTCTACAGGGCGTGGTCGCTTGTGTGTGCGCTTATCTCGTGATCGCGGTGGTTTGTATACGTCTCGCGTTGAGAGCACGAAGATTATTATTATTATTATTATGTTTTATTGGCGCAAGGGCATCCAAGGCCAAAGGGCGCCAGTACAAGTGTCATAGTTTCAGTTTAGTTGTCTAAAATCACTAGTTATGATAATTGCTGTACAGGGGCATATCTATAAAATATATATAACTACGGTGTCTCTAAAAATGAATGTCTATTACATTTCATTACAAGGCCTTGAATTCGTTGGCTGCAGGTTCTCACGGTAAATGAGTCGGCAAGGTCCAAGTACCTCACTGTCGAATTCTTGCCTGCGCAAGAACTGCGAGGGCTCGGACGTACTTCAACACGTACGGCAACAGGCTGTACCTCACATGTGAGGCCCAGCCTGGTGACTAGGTTGGAATGATACCATTTCTAAAAACTTCATTTTTGCAAGGTATTTAAGAATTCGCTTATGGTTAAACATTGGGTCGAGTGATAAGAATAGCGCGGTATGAGGTGGAATATGATAGCGGTAAAGTTCTCTAAAATGGGTCAGTCGCCCTTGGTGAAGCACGGGGCATTCAATTAGGACATGCAGAATGGTTACATTCCCTGCACACTGTATACACGTCGGTGGATCACGGCTTGTCAGGAGGTGTTTATGTGTGGCATAGGTGTGGCCTATCCTGAGCCGTGCTAGGGTGACTTCGGTGAATCTGTTGAGCTTTTGCGGCATAGGTTTTGTTATTTGCGGTTTTACTAGATGGAGCTTGTTGTCGACTTGTTTGTCCCATTCTGCTTCCCAGTGTCTACGTAGCACTCTCCGTACAACACGTTTTAGGTCCACACCGGGACCAGAATTTACATCGATAGTGTGCCGACTAGCCACTTCTCGGGCATTCTTGTCCGCTATTTCATTGCCTGAGATCCCAGAGTGACCTGGCACCCAGCATAGAATTATAGATAGGTTTAAGTTATAAGCTGCATTGATAGTATTAAGAAGCTCGTTGAAAACAGTGTTTTTGCTGTACTTGCCACAGGACAAGGCTGTAACTACGCTTAAGGAATCGGTGTACACTATAGACCTTTGTATCTTGTGTTGTATAATGTGGTCAATAATTAGCACTATTCCAAGCGCTTCAGCCGTAAAAATGCTGGCATGTGTATGTAAGGTCTTGGTGCTGGAGAAGTTTTGGCCATAGGCTGCACAGGATACAGATGTTGAGGACTTTGATCCATCAGAGAAGAAGGCGGTTGGACGATATTTGTGCTCAAGGGCCAAAAAATGTTTTTCAATTAGCGCATTTGCACAAGTTTTCTTTTTGAGGTCTTTAAAGGACCAGTAACAAGTGACCGGACGCTGCTTCCAATGGGCAACGACTTCAGCATGGTCAATCTTCTGCAGATCCGCGAAGTTAATTTCGAGTTTTTCTGCAACAGGTTTTATTGCCAACGGAAACGGAGGGGCGATTGAGGGTCGGTTGACATATAGCTGTTTTGTAGACACATCATTTATAAGCGTTTTGCATGGGTGCTGTTTCAGGGACATGATTCTGATTGCATAGGTGACTCCTAGATATGTGCGCTGATTGTCCAGGGGCCACTGATCCGACTCTGCATAAAGGCATTCTACAGGGCTGGTACGGAAGGCACCAAGGGCCAGGCGGATGCCTAAGTGGTATACAGGGCCCAATAGCTTGAATGCTGTCTTTGAAGCTGACTGGTATACTATGCATCCACAATCTATGCGTGACACAACCAGGCTTCTAAACAGAGCTATGAGACAATGTCTGTCTGTCTCCTACGATTGATGAGATAAAATCTTTAAAAGGTTCATAGTCATGAGGCATTTTAGTTTCAGTTGTTTTATATGCTGAATGAATGTGAGCTTAGCATCGCAGATTACACCGAGGAATTTTTGTTCTTTAGCAAGCTTTGTCCATTCATTAGTATGCTAGGGTCAGGATGTATCCCTCTTCGCCTGGAGAACAATACAGCGGTAGTCTGACCGGTGTTAAATTTTAACCCATTTTCATCAGCCCATTTCGAAAGTTGGTTAACACCTAGCTGAATCTGGCGTTCGCATATGTGCACTTATTCTTCGCTTGTGTCCGTGTCTCTTTGCGCTACCTGCCTTAACATATGGTCAAGTTGCAGGATTTGAAACTGATTTGGATGTCGTCCACATACACTGAATACGATATTGCAGGCGGAATTACATGGCGAAGAGAGTTCATTTTGACTATAAAATGTGTGCAGCTTAGACTCCTCCTTGCGGTACTCCATTTTCTTGAAGAAATGTGCGCGATAATACACATCCTATTCTTACACGAAACTTTCTTTCTGATAGGTAGTCTCTTAGGATGTTAATCAACCTACCACATATTCCGAAGGACGATAAGTCTTGCAGGATTCTGTATCGCCAGGCAGTATCATACACCTTCTCGAGATCAAAGAAAATAGAAAAACAATATTGGTTGTGTACAAAGGCATCACGTACATATGACTCAAGCAGGACAAGATTATCAGTTGTGGACCTAGCTCTTCGGAAACCAGATTGGTAAGGATCCGATATACCGTTATATTCCAGATAATGGATTAAACGGCGGTTGATCATTTATTCAAATACTTGGAGTAGGCAGCTTGTGAGTGCAATAGGCCTGTAACTATTCACCGAGGAAGGATCTTTGCCATGTTTGAGGAATGGAAGGACAATTGCCTCTTTCCAAGCAGAGGGTATGTTGCCAGTATCGAACATTTTGTTGTAAAGGCCCAAAAGGCAGTTTAGGGTTTCGTTGGAGAGATTTTCGATCATTTCATAGGTAATTGTGTCAGAACCAGGCGCTGAGCTTCCACAAGAATCTAGAGCAAGCTTGAGTTCATGGAGTGTTGGTGGTTGGTTATATCCATCTCATACAGGCCTGTTCGGACGCAGAGGTACACTTTCAGCTATGCGTTTATGCTGCATGAACTTCTCGGTATAATTGTCTGAGCTTGATACTTTTTCAAAGTGTTCGCCAAGAGTGTTTGCTTGTTCTTCTATTGTGTAATAAGAGTCATTGACCACTGGCAAGGGATTTGGGTGTTGTCCTTTGAGTTTATGGACCCTATTATAAACCTTACGGGCATCTGTGTAAGAGTTTATTGAGGATATATAGCGTGTCCAGCTTTCCCTTTTGGCTATACGGCGAATGCGCCTGCTGTTAGCTTTGCAGCTTTTGAAGTGTATCAAGTTTTCTACTCTTGGGTACCGAGAGAAAATGCTCCATCTTTGTTCTCGCGTTTCTTTGCATTTTCGCAATCCTCATTCCACCATGGTTTTGCATTAATTTTATTTGCGCTAGACTGAGGTATGCACTTTTTAGCAGAGTTGAGGATATATTCGGAGATATAGCTAGCCATCATTTCGACATCTAGGTGGTCCACCTCTTCGAGGCGCAGTGTACATAGCTCTCTAAATTTCACCCAGTTTGCACCGCGCAAGTTCCATTTTTTGGGGGTAAGCTGGTCTCTCATGCCATTGTCTAGTTTCTAGAAGAGTAGGAAAATGGTCACTCCCATATGGGTTATTAATAACTTTCCATTCTAGGTAAGGTAAAAGTGACGGTGATCCAATGGCTAAATCTATGCATGGATATGTATTGTGAGTGGTGCTGTAGTACGTTGGTTCTGCCTTGTTGAACAGACAGGCTCCAGATAAAAGCAGAAAAATTTCAATTGCGCGACCTCTCGCATCGCATCTCGTATCACCCCATAACGTACTATGAGCATTAAAATCTCCTATTATCACATAAGGTTCCGGTAGCTGATCAACAATCTTTTCAAACTCTATTTTGTCGAACCTTTCGTCGGGGGATATATACGTGGAGCAAACAGTTATCAGGTGATCGAATAAAATAGCCCGAACAGCCACAACTTCGAATGAACTTTGTAGCGCAATGTGCTGGCATGCTACTGACTTTTGCACAATGATTGCCACGCCTCCTGATGAGGAATTACCACTATTCCGATCTTTTCGAAAAAAACCACGTGTTGATTTAGGAAGTTATGGTGGCTTGACTTTAAGTGTGTTTCTTGAACACAGAACACTCTTGGCTGATAATCATTTAGTAAGTCTCTCATATAATCTAGGTTATGAAAAAGGCCTCTGTCATTCCATTGTAATATTTGTGTGGACATATTGAGGAAAATGTAGGTGTTCTGCGTTCAGCACTAAGGAAGGTAGGGTGTTGATGTGCGATAATTTGCTTCAAGAAGCAGGACCGTCGACCGGCCCCGTCATTTGCTTTTTTGTCTCTTGGCGCGGTCCAGAGACCTGCGCCGGTCTTTCGGTACCAGAGGTACCGATGTGTGTCCATTGCCTCCTGGGAGGCCGCACTTGCGAGCTGTTGGTTCCAGTTTCGGACCTCGCCTGGTGAGGTGAGGCCCTGAGACCCGACCACCCTGGAGTCGCGGGGCTCTTCCCTAGCTGGCGGAGTAGATTGAACTACTGCCGCCTTGGGGCAGGCGCCACAGCCTGCGGCTCGCTCTGCGCGGGCCCGGCAGGTGGCGGAGGCCGGTGCGACGCTGCCCCCTGACGCGCCACATCAGCATAGGTCGTGCCATGAATTGCGAAGCTCCTGGCTTCCCTGAAGGAGATATTCTCTCTTACTTTCAATGAGATGATATCTTTTCTTTTTTCCACGCAGCACAAGCTCGTGAGTAGGCTGGGTGGTCATCACCGCAGTTGGCACGATGACATGGGGAATTACAGTTATCAGAAGTGTGATCTTTCGAGGCACATTTCGCACATGTGGATTGCCCTTTACAAACAAGGGATCTATGGCCGTACTTTTGACATTTAAAACACCTTCGCGGGTTCGGTACGTATGGCCGAACTCGTAGTTTAGTGTAGCCTGTCTCTATGTGCTCTGGCAGTTCGCTTGATCCAAATGTGAGTATAATGTGCTTTGTCGGTTTTTCTGTGTTGTCCCTTCTTATCTTTATTCGTTGCACGGTTGCTACGCTTTGCTCTTTCCATGCGTCGAGAAGCTCAGCGTCACTTAGGTTCAGGAGGTCATCGTCAGAGACGACGCCGCGAGTGGTTTTCATAGATCTATGTGGGGTGACTGTGATAGGGATGTTTCCGAAAGATGTCAGGTTTGGGAGCATTTCATACTGCTTCTTGTCTCTCAGTTCTAGTAATAGGTCGCCACTATCCATTTTCGAGGCCTTGTAGCCTGGTCCCAGTTGCTCTGTTAGGTTTCTTGCTACCAAGAACGGCGAGATTGTTGTGGCTTTTCCATCCGACTGTTCACTGTGTATTACGTGGTACTATATGGGGAAATGTTCATTGGAATTTGAGAAAAAATTGGTGGTTGCTTCGGTGCGTAACCTTTTCAGGTTACGATCAGGTTTGAAGGAGTGTGCATTTAACATAACAGTTATCTTACTTTTCGGCAGCGGTGCGGGCCGCCCACCACCGAGCCCAACAAGGGGACGTGGCAGGAGATGCTGGGCAAATCCTGCCATTGCCAGCCGTACAACGCTGCTACAACCGAATATGGGGCAACCAAGACTGGGTACCCACACAAGGTTAACCCTTGCCGCCTAGAAATTGGAAGTAAATGGAAAAGAGGAGAGGACAGGAAAAGGCGACTGCCGGTTACCCTGGGTGGTCAGCCCAGGGGTGCCGTCTAAGTGAAGCCGGGGCCAAAGGGGTGTGTTGCCTCGGCCCGGGGGCCTTAAAGGTCCGGCGTCGGCTCAACCCCCAGGATCCCCTTTTTCCCGGACACGGCAAAGCCACGCACGGCTAGGCGTGGGGGGGGGGGGGGGGTCGGAACCCCCCCGTTAGGTCGGGTCCGTGGTGTCACTACACACCAAACGCCTGCTTGCGCAGACGCCCCTGCGGGGGAGAGCACGAAGATCACTTGGCTCGCTGCAGCGGCCGCTTTTGCGACAGCAGCGCGATGCTCACGCAAATGTGACAGTTACAAATGTGACAGTTAGTTCGCTCTCATCCTGTGTATGTTCGTTCCGTGCGTCCTTTCGCTTGAGCAGTGCGTTGCAAATGTCGAGCTGCTTGCCGTTCTTCGCGTGACATTACAATTTGTTGCTGTAGCATTGATTCCTTCGCCCTTGGGGCGAACAAATGCGCAACAAATGCTCAACTACGTCTGGGAAGACACGTTTCATTTTCGTGTTATACCGATTCCTATGACAGAGGGATCAGCCATGTTTTTTTTCGCTACCTGCTCTATCATGCATTCTTACAAACTCGGCCAGATTTCCGTTCTCGTAAGCATGATTAGATGTTATGTGTTGCGACGTGATTTTCACCTGAGTGGTTGTTACGTGATTTTAGTCACGTGAATAGTTACATGATTTTTAATTACGTGGCTAGTTGACCCGTATTGTTACGCGATTTTAGTCACGTCACTAGATGTTACGTAATTTTATTCACGTGACAATGTTTCCTGATCTCAGTCACATGATGTTAGTCACGTGAACAGATGTTACGTGTTGTAACATAATGTTTAGTCACGTGACTGCTTGTCAGTGATATTACGTGATTTTTATTCACTTGAAACAGACTCGCTAATCATAGTTATTGCATTACACGCCGGAGAAGTCAGCGCGTGTGGTGTGTGTGCGAAGCAGAAGATGAAGAAGAGAACGAAGCGAGCGCCTGACTGTTCAAGATGATGGTAATTTCTATTCCCACTGCCCGGCGCAACGAAAAGCTTAAATAGCTCTGCTGCTTAAACTTCACAGTGGGCTAGCTGGTAAACATGATAAAATTCCTTTATTCGGGCACTAAAGCACGGCTCGAATGTCAATGCCGCATGTATTAAGGCGAAAGCCTTTAATGTCTCGTACTAGCGGCTTCCATGCATGCCCTGGTCGGTGGCAGCTGTGTCCTCTCTCCCTCACACTCTCTCAGCAATCATGTGATGGCACAGCGGCGCATAGCAGCAGTTGCGCAACGCGGCGGCGGCCTCCATCGGCGGCGTCCGTCCGTGCCCCCTCACAATCTCTCAGCAATCACGTGATGGCACAGCGGCGCGCGCGGCAACGCTCCTTCGTCAGACGTCTCGTTGCAGTAGTCGAGTTAAGGCCGAGACAGACGGTACGATTTTCCTTCCGATGCGACGTCCGACCCGGCAGTGCGACAGCCAGAATGGTGGCTCTCTGATGCTATGAAAGGTCACCATGGCGGTTTCCCCTCCGCCGCGTTGGACGTCGCATCGCATGAAAAATCGTACCGTATGTTTCAGCCTTACTCGGTTGGCTCCCAAGCGGCCCGGTGATGATTCCATGGCAAGCGGTTTGAAGAAGCGCCTAAAGAATGTGGATTTCTCCGATGCCATGGCATAGTCTGTCGAATGGCCATGGGCCTTCGCCGAACCCACTTTGGAATTTACAGTCTCCTTAAATTTTTTATTGCCGACGAGCCTTGCCGCAGATAAGATTACCGACGGTGAATGCTGTGTGCCGCTATCAGTGTACAGTGTGTACTTTGACTTTTCGTTTCCTGGGCCAAAGTTCCACCAATAAAGAGTTTCGTTTTTAATAGCCTGAGTGGCACCTTCTTCGCCGTCACGATCACGTTACATTTTGGTCCATGTTAGAGAATGCTACAGGTGTGTGGCGACACAATCTGCGCATAATTTCGCGCAGCCTGCACCTCGTTATCATTCAGCCCGCCGTGACACGGCTGCACATTTCTTCACTGCGTTCCGATTGCCTCATTGCTTCGCTACCCAGACGAGCGTAGCTTCGGCACGCTCGCCCGCTGCTGCTGCTAATCGAATAAACGATTGTTACGTTTTTATGTTGCGATTCGTACTTCGTTAGAAACGACATGCCACATCTGGTGACCCGGAAAACGAGCACACCGTACCGCCATGGCCGAGCTGGAAGCGCTTGCTGCTCTTCGCCAACATGTACAAGAACTTCAACATCAACTGTAGGCCCAGCAACAGCAGCATCCTGGCAACGTCTACGCAACCCTGGCCGAATCTGCCGGCTTGGATGAGGACGTCAGAACCCCTGCAGACGGCATCCCGCACGCTGCTCCACACGACGTCTGGCGCGTCACTGTCAAACTTCCGCCGTTCTAGGTGGACTCGCCCGAGGTATGGTTCGCCTAAGTCGAGGCCCAGTTCTTCCTGGCGCGCATCGCACAAGACCAGACCCGCTACAATTACGTCGTCGCCCAACTGGACGCCCGCTACGCCAACGAGGTCCGGGATATTCTTGCCAACCCAACAACAGCCAACCCTTACGAACCCCTAAAGACTGAACTCATCCGAACTTGCTGGGTGCAAACCTTCGCAGTTCCTGCGCCACATGCGCGCTGTCGCGGGAAACATGGAAATTCAATATTCTTTCCTGCGAGCACTTTGGCTCCAACGACTTCCGCCTCACGTCCAGGCTATCCTGCAGGCTCAGATTGGGCTATCTCTAGACGAACTTGCCGAGATCGCTGATCGCGTCATCGAAGTCTCCTTGCCGCAGTTGTCACCCACAGTCCAGGCTGTCGCTGCACCACTGAACACCAAGAGCACCGTATCCACGATATCGATCGACAGCTCACCTTCATTCAGCGACGCCTGGATGAATGTCTTCCGGCGCACCAACACTACCACTCGCAAAACCGTGACCATAACACAGCCTCGTCGCAACAGCCTGATGACAACGGCCGATATTACTACCATCGACGCTTCTGGGACAGAGCCCGGTAATGTCGACCGCCCTGCTTCACTGGACATGAGGAAAACGCCAACGGCAACTCGTAGAGACGGCCGCAAGCTGCCAACCTTCCACCGTTCATTTCTTCGACCACCAAATTTCATCAGAGGGAACTCGACCCTTGCCTCAACGCATCTCAGACTTGAAGGACTTCAACCAAGTTGAAGGACCACCCTCAACCCACCACCGCTAAAGACCGTCGCCGTTAACTCGGCATGCTGAACTTTTATAGGCGTTTCTTGCCGCACACCCTTGGGACTCTGCGCAGACGCCTCCAGCTTCGCCGTTCGTGCCGCCCTCATGCGACGCGTAGACAACACCTGGCAGCCCTTGGCGTTCTTCTCCAAGAAACTCTCAGCTCGGAAAACGACCCCTTCAACGGCCAGTTCCACCGACAAAACCACGCCTCCCCCCGCCCCCGACTAGTTCGCCAGCTTATTACAGAGAACTTCTGGCGATATACGAAGCAGTCCAACACTTTTGCCACATTCTCGAAGAACAGCACTGCACTGTCTATACCGACCGCAAACCTCTGACCTACGCTTTCTACCAACGCCACGACAATCACCCGCCGGTTCAGCAGGACCAGATCTCGTTCATTGCCCAGTTTACCGTCGACATCAAACCCGTCAGCGGGAAAGACATTGTGGTTGCCGACGCACTTTCACGTGTGGCTATCAGCTCTTCGCAGGTAGCAGCTGGCGTCATCGCCGAGGCTCAGACTACA
Organism: Rhipicephalus sanguineus; assembly: GCF_013339695.2. Classification (NCBI taxonomy): domain Eukaryota; kingdom Metazoa; phylum Arthropoda; class Arachnida; order Ixodida; family Ixodidae; genus Rhipicephalus; species Rhipicephalus sanguineus. The sequence continues at coordinate 237,711,482 of NC_051177.1, read as the reverse complement.
CCATTTTCCGACTACACCGACAAGCGCAAAAGCTGTCGGCGCAATCAGTGTGTTTTTGCTTTGTTTTTTTGTCAGTCAGTCAGTCAGTCAGTCAGTCAGTCAGTCAGTCAGTCAGTCAGTCAGTCAGTCAGTCAGTCAGTCAGTCAGTCAGTCAGTCAGTCAGTCAGTCAGTCAGTCAGTCAGTCAGTCAGTCAGTCAGTCAGTCAGTCAGTCAGTCAGTCAGTTCAGTCAGTCAGTTCAGATAGTCAGTTCAGATAGTCAGTTCAATCAGTTCAGTCAAATAGAGGCGGCTAAGAGTGTAGCTGTCGTCGATGTCGCTACCGCTACCATGTGTATATCTCCTAACCTGAGTAGCATGCCTTTGTTCCCAGGCCACTGGTACCAGGGTCCCGGCAATCCACAGCGCAACGGAGATCCGGTGGACGAGGACGACGGCATAGCCAAGTCGCACGACGAAGCCTGCGAGCGGGCCAGGAGCCACGAGGACGTCTTTGCTGCTGATCAGGCATCTGCGGCTCTCTTCTTGAACGATTTTAGACGCACTGGTAACTGGCACTCCGCATTAGGTGCAGTTGGTCTGGGCACGAAGAATATTGTGGAACAATACGTCTTGGGCCGTATTCTCTATGGAATGCCAGGAGATAGACGGAATCGTGCACATAACGGGGAATCAGATACAGCAGACGCAAAGCGATACCAGCCTGACTCAACTACCGGCGACGCCCAAGGTATGTCGCAGCAGATGCCCTCAGACGCCCCCATCCGTCCAGGCGGAGCAGGAGTTGGAGGTGACGGTGAAAATTCGACAGAGCTCGTTCAGCAGATTTCGCGCGTACCTCGCGACCACGGAGTGGTCAGAGTCTTCCGTGACAGCAAAATACTCACCACATGGGCCTATGCAATGCTGAAGACCAATTTAGTTTATGACACCGAGAAAACGTTTGCAGGAATTCTGAATAGCCTGTCACGCTTGCCAGTGAACCGGCCGTACCTCTGCATTCCTCATGGCACCTACCTTAACCTACCAGCTCACACAAGAGCTGTGAGTTGCTCTGTCAAGGTAACCCCTCATGGTTTACGCACGCCACGGAAGACTGGCTCTTCGGTTGTCCAACCCATCAACTCTGACATGCTAGTTTATGGCCTTAGTTCCGTCGGACTGAACCACTACTTGGATACCGGCATGTGTCGTGTGTAGAAAGGCGAGAGAAGTAACCCGATGAAGCCACAGTCTTATTTACCATTTCAGGAGAAGGACCACTCGGATCTAAGAGCTACTGGTGTCTTAAAATCACACCTGGAAACGAGGATCACGATGGCGATGACGAAAAGAGCATACCTGTGTGGAGTACCACGTCACAACTTTGCCTACGACTTTATTCGTACTGACAAGGCTAGTCCCCGCTTGACCAAGTTCGTAAACCAGTTTCTGTTCAAAGGTCACGTGGGCACACCTATAGTCAACTACGAGTACCAGTTTGGAAGTGACGCGTGGCTAAAGATGGGTCCCACTTATAACGCGGGCAACGAGTTGCTAACTCGTACACACCTTGGCCTGCCCGCTGACGTTGTATCCTACACAACTAGCAACGTGTCAAACTACGAATCGTACGAGCGAAAGCCAGATACCAATACCACCATGCGACTTCGACACGACGCTATGCACACGCGCCACGTGATTATTTGGACCCCTATGGAAAATACTTACTTCACCACAGGTTTCAAAACAATGGCGCACTCAACCATTCAACCGAGTGTGAGTTTTGGAGTCTGCCTGGTATAAGTGACCATCGTGCATTCATTGCTGACGTGAACGCGCAAAATGCGTCAGTGCCAAATAGGGAACCTATAAAAATATACCCGTATCAAAGGGCTGACTTTGGTGCTATAACTTCAGCTTTTGAGTCTTATTTTCCTACCTTTGAGGTGTTAGTTGATGAATTCGCAAGTGGACATCTCTGGAAGCTGTTTAAAGACAAGCTCTTTGAGTGGCGTAATGCCTTTGTCCCGACTCGTGTTATCTCATCGAGATAATCAAGGGACAAACCTTGGTTTAATTTTCAGCTGCGCTCACTACTGCGAAAAATCAGGAGAGTTTACTTAAGGCATAGGAAAAGGCAATCTCAGGGTGCTTGGTTGGAGCTTAAACGTTTGCAAAGCAGCTTTGAACGTTTAGCTAAGGAGGCTAAGCACACATATTTTGAAAATCTTGGCGAAAAGCTTTTAGGGGATCCCAAAGAATTCTGGAAATTCGTTACGTCTAACGGTAAAGATAATAACTATTCCTGCTTTAAAGATATCTGAAACCATAGTTGACGGCGACAAAGATAAAGTAAAAATCTTCAGTAATTTTTTTCGTCAGTGTTTAGACCTAAACTCTCTCGCACCGTCAGTGTGACTTTTAAAACTGACATTACTCCTATGCCTGAAGTTGTATTTGGTGTAGAAGGGTTGCGCAAATTACTACAGAAACTGAATCCATCTACCGCATGCGGTCCCGATGATGTTCCAGCGGCAATTCTTAAAAACTGTTGTGGAACACTATGTCTTTACTTTTCTCGCTTATTTCAAAAATGTTTATCTGAAGCTTCATTTCCGCATGATTGGAAACTGGCACGTGTAGTACCCATTCACAAAGGTGGATCGAGGAATAGCGTTCAAAACTATAGGCCGGTGTCCTTGACAAGTGAAACATGCAAACTAATGGAGCACGTAATTTATACGTCAATTATGTCACACTTAGTTAAACATAACCTTCTAAGCTCTAGTCAACACGGTTTTCGACGGGACTTTTCATGCTCAACCCAACTAGTTGAATTCTTTCACGAATCTGGCCTCAGCAATAGATAAAACGCAGATAATAGACTGCGTGTTCTTAGATTTCAGAAAGCCATTTGACGTAGTTGCGCACGATCTTCTCATTTCAAAACTTCGAGCCTACAAATTGGACGATAGTGTCATAGCATGGGTTGCCGAATATCTTCGTGGTAGGCGGCAGTCTGTGGTGCTCAACGGCTTCTCTTCCACATATGCTGCGGTAACTGCAGGTGTTCCTCAGAGTTCGGTTCTGGGTCCCCTTTTGTTTTTGCTGTTAATAATGATATTGCTGGTGATATCAGATCTTCATTTAGGATGTTTGCGGACGACTGTGGTATTTATAGAGTTAGAAAAAAAGAGATTTACATTACTTTATTGCAGGCTGATTTAGACGTAATAGGAACATGGTGCGATAAATGGGAAATGTCATTAAATGTTAAGAAATGTGTTCACGTCACCTTTTCAAGGAAACGCGCATTTCAGTCTTGCACATATGCATTAAATAATACGGCCTTACAGAAAGCTGAAGAATATAAATAGTTCGGTATTTATATAACGTCTGATTTACGATGGAATAAGCACATTTCTTACGTTAAGAATAAGGCAATAAGTTCGCTGAGTTTTCTCCGCCATAATTTCAGTCAGTTGCCGGGCAAATTAGAGGAGCAGCTGTATTTTAGTTATGTCCGCAGTATACTTGATTACGGTTGTATTTGTTGGGATCCACACACAGTTGTTCTGACTGACCAGATTGAAAAGGTGCAAAACAAGGCGGCAAGGTTTGTACTGGGCAATTATAGTAGAACATTCAGCATGACAGACAGTAAACAAGTTATCGTGGCAGCCACTAGAAGACCGTCGGAAAAACCTAAGACTCAAATTTTTTCACTCTGTATACAATTCTAAAACCGGCATTGATCGAGAAAGATATATAAAGTTGCCTACCTATGTGTCGTCGAGACGCGACCATGCACTGAAAGTCCGCGAGTATCCTTTCAGAGGTGACGTTTTCAGGTATTCTTTTTTTGCACGAACCATAAGGGAATGAAATGCTCTAGCGCCTGACAGTGTAAACATTTTGGACAATAATGTCTTTTACCGCGGTTTGTGTGTGTGATCAATTTGTACATAATTTGTACTGTAACCCCCCTGCTGTAATGCCCACTGGGGCGATGCAGGTATGAAATAAATAAAGAAATAAATAATATTGGCAGTAAGCAAGTCTAGCAAGGACAACCAAGGCAGTACTGAAACTTTTCACGACATAGCCGCCTTTTTTCAAGTTGACACAGAACTGGTGGTTCACTCTGACGTAGACACGATAGTTGCCGACAGTGTTACTTCACCCTCGAACGTGGGGCCGTACTTGCGTCACTCCAACGACAACATCAAAGCCAGTTACAACAGCCTCACACGTCACGGACAGTCAATCTTACTCGCACGGAGTCCGAAGTTACCGAACACAAGGCAGAGCTGCAGAAGATTGCGCAAGCGCAAACTAATGCATCAAAGGAAGCTGCTTCAAGAAGCCAACGCTCGGTACCATTTATACCACAGTAGATCGTTCTGTTTAATAAAAGCAAATTGAACAAAAAAACACAATTGTTGTTTCATTTCTTATTTACTTCATATTGCTGGGCCGGTGTCGTGCCGTCGAAGCCTAAGAAAGTATATATATATATATATATATATATATATATATATATATATATATATATATATATATATATATATATATATATATATATATATATATATATATATATATATCATCAGCCTGTCTACGCCCACTGCAGGGCAAAGGCCTCTCCCATGTTCCGCCAATCAACCCGATCCTGTGCTTTCTGCTGCCACGTTACACCTGCAAACTTCTTAATCTCATCTACCCACCTAATTTTCTGTCTCCCCCTCGCGCGTTTGCCATCTCTTGGAATCCAGTCAGTTACCCTTAATGACCACCGGTTATCCTGCCGACGTGCTACGTGCCTGGCCCATATCCATTTCTTCTTCTTGATTTCAACTATGATGTCATTAACCCCCGTTTGTTCCCTGACCCACTCTGCTCTCTTCCTGTCTCTTAAGGTTACACCTATCATTTTCCTTTGCATCGCTCGCTGCGTCGTCCTCAATTTAAGTTGAACCCTCTTTGTAAGTCTCCAGGTTTCTGCTCCGTAGGTAAGTACCGGTAAGATGCAGCTGTTATATACCTTCCTCTTGAGGGATAGTGGTAGATTACCATTCATGATTTGATAATGCTTGCCGAATGAGCCCCAACCCATCCTTATTCTTCTAGTTATTTCACTCTCATGGTTCGGCTCCGCGGTTACTACCTGTCCTAAATAGACGTACTCCTTTACAACTTCCAGTGTCTCGGCACCTATCGCAAAGCGCTGTTCTCTGCCAAGATTGTTCCACATTACTTTAGTTTTATGCATATTAATTTTCAGACCTACTCTTCTACTTTCCGTATCCAGTTCAGTAATCATGAGCTGCAATTCGTCTCCCGCGTTACTCATCAATGCAATGTCATCAGCGAATCGTAGGTTACTGAGATACTCTCCATTAACTCTTATCCCTAACTCTTCCCAATCTAGGGCCCTGAAAACCTCCTGTAAACACGCGGTGAATAACATTGGAGAGATCGTGTCTCCCTGCCGTACGCCCTTCTTTATTGGGATTCTGTCGCTTTCTTTATGGAGGACTATAGTGGCTGTGGATCCGCTGTAGATTTCTTTCATTATGTTTATATAGGCTTCGTCGATGCCTTGATTCCGCAGTGCCTGCATGACCGCTGATGTCTCCACCGAATCAAATGCCTTCTCGTAATCTATGAAGGCTATGTATAGGGGTTGGTTGTATTCCGCGCATTTCTCTATCACCTGATTGATAGTATGAATATGGTCTATTGTTGAGAATCCTGTACGAAATCCTGCCTGGTCCCTTGGTTGATTGAACTCTAATGTCGTATTAATTCTGTTAGCAATTACTTTTGTAAATAGCTTGTAGACAACGGACAGTAAGCTTATGGGCCTGTAATTTTTCAGGTCCTTGACGTCCCCTTTCTTATGGATCAAGATGATGTTGGCATTCTTCCAAGATTTGGTATCCTCCCCGTCGAGAGGCACTTCGTATACAGGGTGTCCAGTTTCTCTAACATAATCTCTCCACCGTCTTTCAACAGGTCTGATGTTACCTGATCCTCACCAGCTGCTTTGCCTCTTTGCATTCCCTTTAGGGGTATATATATATATATATACTTTTTCTATATATATATATATACTTTATATATATATATATGAAGTATATATATATATACTTTTTCTGAGTGGAAGTACAACGACAACGACATACAAAAAAAACATGGTTGATCCCTCCGTTAGGAATCGGAATAACACGAAAGTAAAGCGTGCCCTTATGCCCTTATAGAAGTAACTGAATGTTTACTGTACATTGATATACGCCTTGTGCACCGCCTATAGAGGCGCCACTGATAGCCAGCTAGCTGGCGCCGCCGACAGTACGTGCGCGAAGCCGAGCAGACAACAGCGCTTTGCACAGCTTTGCTGTGAGGAGATGAATGAAGTTCGCGGCTACTATTTCCCCTTCGTGCGGGAGCCAGACAACTAATTCTGCACTGGCAGCTGCAGGAAAGGCGCGGGCCTCTACGTGGACTTGTGCACGATGTTTGTCGCGAACGAGCGCTTAACTAAGCGCACGTCGCCGATTTCGAACGACGGCATGAAAGCCTGGCGCCGACGGTTCGTGCGCGACAGAGCGCGCGCATGGAAAACACAAGTATAAGAAAGTCACAGTTTCGCCGCAAGGGCGAAGCAATGAATGCGATAGCAAGAAATTAATGCTATACGAAGTGAGGCTCGCCAATGGATACTCTCAGTTTGAACAGCGCTCCTGTTGCAAAGGCGGCCGAAGCAGCGAAGGAAACTTGCGTGCTTCAAGTGTCGAGCTGTGACACTTGATAATTCGCGCTCATCTTCTGTTTGTTCGTTTAGCGGCGTCCCTGAGCTCGAGTGACATTCGTACGCGCCGTAACATGAGCGCGGACATCACGGTGAAAGCTTGAAACATTCCTCTTCCCCTCACCACGAGAAAACCGCGCGAGCAGACAGCGGAAGGGCAAGGCTGTCCCATGAGCGAGCTCGCCGACGACTTTTAAATGCGCCCGTCGGGCTCCTAGCGCCATCTCGCTGGTAATGAAGAAACGCTTATTATCGCCTGCCGTCTCTGAGTCCGTCCAGCGGTAAAGGGTGTGTATATAACGCTCGCCGTTAGCTGCGGGGAGGATCTGCGTTTCGTGGCGTAGTGGATAGTGCCACTCGCTGCGGAGCAAGAGGTCCCTGGTTCGATTCCGCGCTTCGGAAGCATTTTAGGGGCGAAGCTCCTTAAGGCGGCACCCGTTGGTCCCTCGTAGTCGTAGTAGTGCGTAACCAGTCGTAACGCTAGTACCAGATCTTGAATTCCAAGGTGGTGCCGGTGGGAGATTTTTTCTGCGCGTTGTTGAACAATAAGAAATTCGCAGCCTGCGCGTTAACTAAAAGCCGAATTCTTCTGTCTCTTATTCCCCATTAGCAGCCATTGGCATGTTCCAGTAGGAAACGTTAGTGTAAGTGTTAGCTAAAAGCCGACTTCTTCTGTCTCTCATTCCCATTAGCAGCCATTGTTTACCTCCAAGGTAGTGCCTGGTGAGATTTCTCCTGTGCGTGATTAAACAATAAAAATTTTGTTCAAAACGCCCTTGATTGATGAAATAAACCAAAGAAAGACGCCAGATGTTTTCTAAAAGCAAAACGAAAGAACGCCAGATGTTTCTAAAGCAAAACGAAAAGACGCCAGCTGCTTAACGAAAGACGCCAGATGTTTTCTAAAGCAATGATTTTCTAAACAATGAAAATTCACAGCATACATGTAAAATTAAAGTGAGCTGCAAGTCGTCATAACTCATCGAACCTTTAGTATAAACGCGCCCGATCTCACGTCGGTGATGATGTACTGGGCAGAATTCACGGAAGATTCACGGTTTACCGATGAACCTCCGCAGCTTCGCCCACTCATCATCATTCACTCCGTGGATATGCTGTGATTTTTTCTGTATTATTTTTCTTTGGACCTTTTATATATACATATACATACTTATACATATACGGTGCATGACGGCGGCGACGGCGACGGCAAAATTCAGCCGAGACTGTCCATATAATTGCTATCGCAATAAAAGGCGTCGGGAGCGCGCCCGCGCGCCTCTTACCCTCTCCGCAGAAGACGCCACCCACACAGCCAACGAACGCGAAAGATCGGGATTCGAGAAAGCAAAGCCGAGCCAGCGGCGCCGTATGATTTCGCAGACGAATCGGTGAGAGGATCTCGCCCTTTTCCTAGCTTTCGCTGTGCTACGCACAGAGCAATCATACGCACCTCCCGAACCCAGGCGCGAGCCGATACAGGCAATGCAAGCGCAGCAAGCGCGCGGGGGCAGAGTCAGTCAGTGAGGAGTTAGTCGGCAAAGAAGTTATGTCGTTCTAGTGATAGCATCGTTTGCTCGACCGCAGAAGACGTGTTGTTTGATGATCTAGTGCTGTGAGTTAAGTATCAAGAGATGACAGTGACAAGTTTTGAAGAGGGTCGCCGAGGAGACATGTGATGACCGACTGCGAAGGAGAACGAACGTACGCGTGGATTGAATCGTCATGCTGGTGAATATCAAAGGTGCGTCACGCAGACCAGCGTAACAGGATCCGGCTATGAGGTGCAGCTGGTGGTGAACATCCGCTTTGTTTTGTTTACAAAGGTGACGTCTCAATCACTTCTTGTTCTTTCTGAAGTCAACCATTGCTGCATTTCTGTTTCTGTAAATAATAAATACAGAACTTAGCTTGTAATAGCGCGGTACATGTACCACGCTAGTACAAGCTAAGTTCATGGATGACCAACTCGCCCGAACTACAACACTTCTGAAATACGGAGCCTTTCAGCGAAGTGCCCTGCACGGCGATCGAACCGAACCAACGCATGCTCAGGCTGATAACTTCGGTCGTCTACCAGTGTCAACATGATCGAGTGCATCCAGCGAGCACCGATATGGCAGAACGAAAGCATTAGAAGAAGAAGCGACGTGTTAACCCGCACAATGACGAAGCGGCTCGTCTTTGCCAACGAACAGCGGCGATCCATTGCTTCCGTCGCTTTTGCTCAGGAGGCCTTGCGGTAAGTGAGTAAAACCGTGTTCCAGGGCGCGTTTTAGGGGCGACGCTCCTTAAAGCGGCACCCGTTCGTCCCCGTCGTAGTGCGTAACCAGTCTTAACGCTAGTACCAGATCTTGACCTCCAAGGTGGTGCCGGTGGGAGATTTCTCCTGTGCGTTGTTGAACAATAAAAAATTCAGCAGCGTGCGCGTTAACTAAAAGCCGAATTCTTCTGTCTCTCATTCCCCATTAGCAGCCATTGGCATGTTCCAGTAGGAAACGTTAGTAGAAGTAGAAGTGTAAGTGTTAGCTAAAAGCCGACTTCTTCTGTCTCTCATTCCCATTAGCAGCCATTGTTTACCTCCAAGGTAGTGCCTGGTGAGATTTCTCCTGTGCGTGATTAAACAATAAAAATTTTGTTCAACACGCCGTTGATTGATGAAATAAACCAACGAAAGACGTCAGATGTTTTCTAAAAGCAAAACGAAAAGACGCCAGATGTTTATAAAGCAAAACGAAAAGACGCCAGCTGCTTAACGAAAGACGCCAGATGTTTCACCTCTCCTACGGTCCCCCCTCTCTATCTTGCCTCGCGGCGCAGCGGCGCCGACGCAGGCAGCGTCGCGGCAGCGTCTTGATTGAAAAAACCGACCGCTCGCGCTGCACAACCGTTCACTGACCACACCGTATATATAGGCACTGGATTTTGACCTCCAAGGTAGTGTGTGTGTGCGATTTCTCCTGTGCGTGATTAAACAATGAAAATTCACAGCGTACAGTTAAAATTAAAGTGAGCTGCAAGTCGTCATAACTCTCATCAAACCTTTAGTATAAACGCGCCCGATCTCACGTCGGTGATGATGTCCTGGGCAGAATTCACGGAAGATTCACGGTTTACCGATGAACCTCCACAGCTTCGCCCACTCATCATCATTCACTCCGTGGATATGCTGTGATTTTTTGTAGGTGTTTGAGCACTCCACTCCACAGCAATTGTTATTCGACATCCCTTGAAGTTTCGGCCACCACACATACGACGAACGTTGCTTATTTCACTACGGAAGCGTGAACAACGCGGAAACACACGTACAACGACGTAGGAAACCACGGCGGCCGTCTGCTTGCTTTCCCGAGAGCAATGATTGAGTTTGCCGCCTATGACGCTTCCGTCGGCGCGCACTAGGAGTATAAGAGAGTTTGCACAATGTATATTGATGTCTGGCAGCTATATATATAGCACCGTTTAACGTGGATGCGCCCACTTTGATGATTGGTGGTACATCTCCATCCCGACGACTAACGTCCCTGCTAAATGATTAAACAAACCCTTGTGATAGCTGTAGTAGTTAACGGTGGAAGCGTAATCAGAGAACTAGGTGTGATAGCCACAAGATGGTCGCATATAGGACGCAGAACTTGGTCGCCATCCCGCGGCATGTTAAAATGTGATTGAACACCAAGGCCGGACTATAGGGCAACGCCAAGCGCTTCGTGCCACCCCGGTAGCCCGGCTCGATTTTAGGGGCGAAGCTCCTTAAAGCGGCACCCGTTCGTCCCTCGTAGTCGTAGTGCGTAACCAGTCGTAACGCTAGTACCAGATCTTGACCTCCAAGGTGGTGCCGGTGGGAGATTTTTCCTGTGCGTTGTTGAACAATAAAAAATCACAGCATATCCACGGAGTGAATGATGATGAGTGGGCGAAGCTGCGGAGGTTCAGCGGTAAACCGTGAACCTTCCGTGAATTGTGCCCAGTACATCATCACCGACGTGAGATAGGGCGCGTTTATACTAAAGGTTCGATGAGTTATGACGACTTGAAGCTCACTTTAATTTTACATGTACGCTGTGAATTTTCATTGTTTAGAAAACCATTGCTTTAGAAAACATCTGGCGTCTTTCGTTAAGCAGCTGGCGTCTTTTCCTTTTGCTTTAGAAACATCTGGCGTTCTTCCGTTTTGCTTTTACAAAACATCTGGCGTCTTTCGTTGGTTTATTTCATCAATCAACTGCGTTTTGAACAAAATTTTTATTGTTTAATCACGCACAGGAGAAATCTCACCAGGCACTACCTTGGAGGTAAAGAATGGCTGCTAATGGGAATGAGAGACCGAAGAAGTCGGCTTTTAGCTACCGCTGCGAATTTTTTATTGTTCAACAACGCACAGGAAAAATCTCCCACCGGCACCACCTTGGAGGTCAAAGCGTAAGACTGGTTACGGACTACGACTACGACTACGAGGGACGAACGGGTGCCGCCTTAAGGAGCTTCGCCCCTAAAATTCGCAGCGTGCGCGTTAACTAAAAGGCGAATTCTTCTGTCTCTCATTCCCCATTAGCAGCCATTGGCATGTTCCAGTAGGAAACGTTAGTAGAAGTAGAAGTGTAAGTGTTAGCTAAAAGCCGACTTCTTCTGTCTCTCATTCCCATTAGCAGCCGTTGTTTACCTCCAAGGTAGTGCCTGGTGAGATTTCTCCTGTGCGTGATTAAACAATAAAAATTTTGTTCAAAACGCGGTTGATTGATGAAATAAACCAACGAAAGACGCCAGATGTTTTCTAAAAGCAAGACGAAAGAACGCCAGATGTTTCTAAAGCAAAACGAAAAGACGCCAGCTGCTTAACGAAAGACGCTAGAAACAATGAAAATTCACAGCGTACATGTAAAATTAAAGTGAGCTGCAAGTCGTCATAACTCGCATCGAACCTTGTGGGGATCGAGAGCGTCCTCCTACCTGGCGCCTCGTTCCCCAGCTGCCGCGCGTGCCGGCCGCGTAGCCCGGGCGCACTTAAGCACCGGCAATCGCCAAGATGGCGGCCAGGGCGCCTCTTTGTCTGGGCGAGCCAAGCGTCGGCTCCGTCCCGCGCTGGCATGTCCGAGCACGCTACGCTGGCGCGCTGCGCGGGCCTACGTCACAACGCAGCGCCATTCCCCATTGGGCCGCTGGTGACATCCTCCTCTCCTACGAGCTAAGATGCGCCCGACGATTCGCTCGTGGCCGCAGATGCTCTCAGGCTAACACGAGAGGTTGACGCGCTGCTCTAGCAGGCTGCTTCTCGTTCGTGTGCTCGACCGCTGCCCTTTGTGTGGTAGTCTTAGCGCCGCTGGCAAGCGTACTCGATCGGCCTTGCGGAGTTCCCCTTACGGCCTGCAAGCCTGTGAGTGTCGTACTGTGCTGCATCTTGGGTTAATAAACCCGTTCTTGTTGTTACCCTGCCTCGTGCGTGGTTTCTGCGCCGTGTCGGAGAAAACTACGAACCCGGCCGCAGCGTCGTCGCACGCAGCGGCAGTGGAGAACGTCGCGTCCCTACACGGTCGCGCTCGTAGGTAAGACTAGTGCAAACCTATCTCCACAACCTTTAGTATAAACGCGCCCGATCTCACGTCGGTGATGATGTACTGGGCAGAATTCACGGAAGATTCACGGTTTACCGATGAACCTCCGCAGCTTCGCCCACTCATCATCATTCACTCCGTGGATATGCTGTGATTTTTTTCTAGGGGCGAGCGCGTTAGCGGGGAACGCGGTGTTACAGCCACGTGAGGCAGGCGCGCGTCGCAGAGCTATGAACGAGGCCGACGCTTTTGCGACGCTTGGCTAAGGTCGCCACCTCGCGGTGTGTTAAGGCATTGACAAAATTGAACTTCTATTGAAAACGCGCCGAATGAGACGGGCGTTTAGCGCACTGCAGGTGCTAATCGTGGAGGCCACAGTAATGACGAATTACTTTACCTTACCGCACCCAGAGGGCAACACCACCCCGCCGACGGGAGAGTGGTAGATATAAAAGGCGTGTTTTTAAAGCCTCTGAAGTCTGTGACTGTGGTGCAGTGGATAGCGTGCCCGGCATGTGTTCTTGCGGACCGAGCGGTCGTGGGTTCGACGCCCGTTTAGGAAACTTTTTTCTTTGCCATCTGGATAGTGTAAATTTTTTCAACGTCATTTCCGTGACGGAAATACGGCACAGAAGTCTTGGTGGCCCCGGCATAAAACACATTCGTGTTAATAAAACCATGTCGTTGTCGTCGAAGCCTAATAAGGGATATATTTAAATATATATATATATATTTAAATATATATATATATATATATATATATATATATATATATATATATATATATATATATATGTGTGTGTGTGTGTGTGTGTGTGTGTGTGTGTGTGTGTACTTTTTCTGAGTGTAACTACACCGACGACGACATACAAGCGCCGTTGTTGTAGAAGATAAGAAAACAAACTCATGTAAATTCTACTGAGCGGCATGGCGAATAACTAACTAGTTGTCGCGCAATCATAACCAGTTCTTGACGGGTTTTTACACTAATTATAAAGGGCTTCCAAGGCCGCCGCGAGGGGTATATAGAGAGGTCTGCAGCAGCTCAGAACTCTCAGTCTTCAACAGGCTGTCCACTCAGGAAGACCTTAAGCGGACACTCAAGACGCCTTCGGTAAGACTGCAGTTTTTTTCGGTTAGCTATGCTATATTCTGAAATCTTGCATTTTTCTGCTCTAATAGAGACCATGGCAGAATCACGCAAACGTCAGCTTGACGATCAATAAACAGAAGATGAGGTACCCCTATATTACCATTTAGAATTATTTTTTGGTGACGCCATCCATATTCCCAGGGACAAACTACAAAGTTTGTTGGTTCGAGCGACGAGAACAGTACCTATGGCAATAACGAAACCCTGGCGGCATTTGTGGAACCTGATCGAGGCGTGGAAGAAGTATCAGATCCAAACGTGTCCGAACCAGGAACAGGGGTTGGAGGAGATGGAAAAAGTTTACAACCCCCTCCACGCTGGGCACTGCAGCTACAGTCAGTTCCAAAACGAAGAAAGCTTGTGCACGATGTGTTTCCCGCTCGAGACGACGAAGAGGCTGAGACAATTTGACACGGCATTATCAGATGATTCGAGCAAGGGCCCACCCAGTACGGAATCGCTGCCGTCGCACTCCACACACGAGGAACTACACTCCCGCATGTCCACGTCTTACACGACTGCAGCTGGAGCAATGGCACATGCGGATGTGTTATCTTCGCTGGCTTCGTCAGACGACCAAATCGCTCGTCAATTTGGTCTACAAACGCCAGTGCACGGGACCTCTACCATCTCGTCAAGTATTTCAATAGTGAGCCCCGAGTATTGGAATACATTAAAATGGAAGGAAATGATTGGGGTCCCGACGTTAGAGATGAAGTTTTGGGACAACTGGAAGGTTCAGGACATGAGCCAGGGCGAGTTTTGGAAATACTGAACCCGAAACATTCGCATTCAGTTGCATGTAACGACGCCCATGGAGGTCAGACGAGCGGTGGAGACACTGACGAGGCACGCGCAAGAACGGGTGCAAAGTGCCGAAAACGTTCGAAATTGGGGGACCCTTAAGCTTCGCCTTTAAGAGTTGAACGCAATAGCGAAATCCGGCCTCTAGTGCGCGCTTCAACCACTAAGTGCATACTTATTAATGTGTATTGGTACACACACACGGGCGCGTGCGCGAATGCTACAGGTTTTGATCTAAAGCAAGAGTCGCATGGCCTCCAAGATACACACCGCGCGCTCGCCATCTCGGAGGCCATCAAGAGTCTCACAATGCTCACAGATGGCAGCACATTATCTAGCGTTTGCTGTTTGCTTGTTGATATGTTTTCCGCTAGATGGACATAGTTTTTCATTTTTAGAGCTGTTTGAATGAATGAATTGAAAGTTCGTGTGTGTTTTTAGCGGCGATGGCTGCACTATCCCGGCCTTTTTCGACATAGTTTGACGGCATCCCAAATGCGCCAACAAATCGCCGAATGGGCTCGTTTTCGTCGTGACACCTGTCGAACAAAATGCGTTAAGGAGACTCCTTCCACTACATGGCATTTATGTAGAGTTTTTTTCCGAAGCAGCTGCAAGTAACATCGTGGCTTTGTGGTAGGACACCTGCTTGCCACGCGATTGGCCCGGGTTCGATCCTCAATGGGATCGAAATTCTTATTCTTAATTTTATTTGCTTCTTTCTCGATTTTTCGCTCACGGTCGATTTTTCGCTCACAACCAACGGTGCCGACGCCGACGGCGGAATTTCTGCGACACGAGCTCTCTAACGCTGCCGCGTTAAAACGCTACCGCGTTAAAATCACAGCATATCCACGGAGTGAATGATGATGAGTGGGCGAAGCTGTGGAGGTTCATCGGTAAACCGTGAATCTTCCGTGAATTCTGCCCCGTACATCATCACCGACGGGAGATCGGGCGCGTTTATACTAAAGGTTCGATGAGTTATGACGACTTGCAGCTCACTTTAATTTTACATGTACGCTGTGAATTTTCATTGTTTAGAAAACCATTGCTTTAGAAAACATCTGGCGTCTTTCGTTAAGCAGCTGGCGTCTTTTCGTTTTGCTTTAGAAACATCTGGCGTTCTTTCGTTTTGCTTTTAGAAAACATCTGGCGTCTTTCTTTGGTTTATTTCATCAATCAACGGCGTTTTGAACAAAATTTTTATTGTTTAATCACGCACAGGAGAAATCTCACCAGGCACTACCTTGGAGGTAAACAATGGCTGCTAATGGGAATGAGAGACAGAAGAAGTCGGCTTTTAGCTAACACTTACACTCCTACTTCTACTAACGTTTCCTACTGGAACATGCCAATGGCTGCTAATGGGGAATGAGAGACAGAAGAATTCGGCTTTTAGTTAACGCGCACGCTGCGAATTTTTTATTGTTCAACAACGCACAGGAAAAATCTCCCACCGGCACCACCATGGAGGTCAAGATCTGGTACTAGCGTTACGACTGGTTACTCACTACTACGACTACGAGGGACGAACGGGTGCCGCCTTAAGGAGCTTCGCCCCTAAAAGGAGCGTCGGAAGTGGAGCGTCGGAAGTGGCTACGCGAAAACCCCGTATCGCCGCTGACAAACATTGTGCGCACCCCCAAGTGGCTGGCAGACCCGGTGTTTCGGTTCATTCGCCTGGACGACAAGCGCCTGCAACGAGCTATCCAGGTGTTTAATGACGAAATGTGCTCGTACACCACCTTGGACTTTATTGAAATGTACCAGAACACCCAGCCTCTCTTTGATGCCCCACACGGTGACCTCGCTACCTTTTACGTGGATGTGCCCGCGTCGTCTGATGCCATGATGGAACTATTAAACTTTTCAGTTTAATGGCATCCACGAGGAAGTGTCGGCTTTTGTAAACAACCTATATTGCCTGGTCGAGAAGGCGGTCCTCAAGAAAAACTACGGAGATTGTGTCCCCTCCGAGTGCAGGAAAAAAATTTTTTTACCCCGTTCTTTCTTTTACATTAACCGCGGTACGATCCGTAACTTTAACCCCTACACTAGCTTTCCTCTTCAGGACACCGTGGGCCGTCGCATCCTGGTAGGGAACGAGCCAAACTGTTAGTCGTCTGCTTTTGATACTGTTAAAAATTTTTTTTGGTGGTGACGTAGACTGGGTGGCGGTCAAGTACTGTGCTGATCAGACCATTTCCAGGACGCCCGTCATTGTGCTCTCAAACAACGAGGTGTTTCCAGTCTCCAGATGACGAGGCCTTCAACAACCGCATGTGGCGCTACAAGTGGCGAGCATGTCCTCCACTAAAGAAATACGACAAGAAGATCCACCCGATGGCCCTGGTGCTCCTTTTTGACACTTTTGTACACGAAGAAACATACGTCGGCACCCGCGAACTTGATCAATCAACAACTTTGAACCTAACATTCTGATTACTTCGTTAATGCTTGGCATTTTCCGACTACACCGACACTGACAAGCGCAAAAAACTGTCGGCGCAATCAGTCTGTTTTTGTTTTGTTTTTTTGTCAGTCAGTCAGCTACATTTCCCGGCTACACCGACACCGACAAGCGCAAAAGCTGTCGGCGCAATCAGTCTGTTTTTGTTTTGTTTTTTGTCAGTAAGTCAATCAGTCAGTCACCTACATTTCCCGGCTACCCCGACACCGACTAGCGCAAAAGCTGTCGGCGCAATCAGTCTGTTTTTGTTTGTTTGTCAGTCAGTCAGTCAGTTCATTCAGTTAGTCAGTCAGTCAGTCAGTCAGTCAGTCAGTCAGTCAGTCAGTCAGTCAGTCAGTCAGTCAGTCAGTCAGTTCAGTCAGGAACTGCAGGAACTTTTTAAGTGCGGGTCCTCACTACAGCTGCAACAATCCCCATACCTGGGTCGACAACCACAATGTACTGTTTTTTTATTTTATTGTATTCCTCACTTCATCTTGTATTTCAACTGTTCTTGCCTGTTGCTAGTTTTTGCCCTGTATAGTATTGTATTGTATTGCCTTCTATATTGCATTTATTGCTTTCCATATTGTATTTAGGATTTTGCATTCTATGTTATTGGTTTCCTGTTATTTCATCTGCTATTTTAACTGTTCTCGCTTGTTTACCACTTGCTAATATTCTGCTAATTTTTAAAATCCACTTTTGTTGTATTTTTTAACTGAGGGTCCCGTTTTCAGTATTTATACTCTGGGACCCTCATCTGTATACATGTATTATGTAACTAACCCTTATGTCACCAATAAACTCAAACTCAAACTGTGACATGTCAACAGGACGAAACAGGCCCTATGTACACCTGCCCCGTCGCCGTGGCCTTTTCACCCAGCTTCACAACATCAGCCATCCCGGCATACGCGCCTCTATACGCCTTCCAACTGACCGCTATGTTTGGCCCTCCATGCAACGGGATTGCCGCACCTGGCCGCGCTCCTGCATTCAATGCCAACGCGCTAAAGTCACCAGGCACGTCACTTCACCGCTTGGAGCTTTCCCTCAGCCCTCTGGTCGGTTTCAACAAGTCCGCCTCGATATCATAGGACCTTTCCCCCAAGGCTGGACCCTATCGCTACTGCCTCACCACCATCGATCGGTATACTCGATGGCCTAAGGCATGGCCCCTCGAGGGAACCACCGCGGAAGAAGTGGCCTCGGCTTTCTTCACCGGGTGGATTGCTCGCCCGGCTCCCCTTGCCGCATCACCACCGATCAAAGGACGACAGTTCGAATCACATGTTTTCAGGCTCCTGGGCCTGACCATCGGGTTTGAGCGCTTGAGGGCATCCAGTTACCACCCATGCGCCAAATGGGCGCTAGAGCGCTTCCACCGACAGTTCAAAGCAGCCATCATGTGCCACCCAGGCTCAACCTGGCTCGAGGCCATGCCAGTCGTCGCCCTAGGTCTACGCGCCAACTTCAATTTGGACAGTCAGGCTACACCAGCAGAGCTCGTCGACGGAGAACCACTCCATATCCCAGGCGAACTTTTCACTGCGCTGTCATACAACACCGCGACGTCAGATCCCGCCGACTTCGTCGCCCGGCTCCGACGCACCATCGCCGCCCTCCGCCCGTCACCTGCAGCTAACCACTGTAAGTCTGCACCTTTCGGTTTCAAGGATCTGGCAACGTGGACGCACGCTTTGCTCCGCGACTACACTGTCCTGAGACATTTCCAGCCGCCCTACAGTGGACCCTACTTGGTCGTCCATCGCGACGACAAAAACTTTACTCTGCGCGTGAACCGCGACGACGCGCGAGCTTCTGTTGACCGGCTGAAGCCAGCATACATTGCTCCTGACGGATCAGGAAATGACAGTCCATCCACAGGCGTCTATCCACAACCCCCCACGTCACAACCCGCTTCTGTCACGACACGTTATGAACATCTGGTACGCTTCACAGATTTCTACAAGCATTGAGGGCTTTCCACTTCGCGGGGGGTGATGTGGCGACACAATTTGCGCATAATTCCGTGCAGCCTGCACCTTGCTATCATTCAGCCCGGCGTGACACGACTACACGCTGCACTGCTTTCCGATAAGCCACAGCGCCACCGCAGCGTCACCCGAGGGATACGTCACTGGGGGTGGCTACGAAACCAAGCTGCCAAGCTTGGACGAGCCCCATCCCTTCGCAACCCAGACGAGCGTAGCGTCGGCATGCTCACCCACTGCTGCTGCTAATCGAATGAACGATTGTTACGTTTTTATGTCGCGATTCGTACTTCTTTAGACACGACATCCCACAGGAGTAACAAAACTGTGGCATGCATTGTGTTAAAAAAAATTTGCGTAACTTGCATTAAAGTTTGTCAGTGCACTTAGTTGGGCCAGTTGGTTCTGTATGTCGATGAAGTGGATGCGCTTGAAAGACGAGGAAGAAGAAGAGAAGGGACACACAGTGCGCAACTTAGAACTTGTTTATTGGAAAAAAGGGGGTAGCGTCACTTATATACACTTAATTTTTGACAAGAGTTCTACTGGGGCTCACTTTGATGTAGAGGGAACCTTGACCGCCTTTAGGCAGACGTTAGCGCCTTTGCAAGTGACGAATGAACTTCCGTTAAACGGATCCATTAAGTTTTTAGACCTGCATATCACCTTTTCGCAGTAACCATGCATGCTGGGGTTATCAGCCAAGAAGTAACAAACCAATTTTTACCCTATGGATCAGATCATTCTAAACTCGTGAAACGAAGCATCGCCAACATGTGTCTAAATAATGCACTTAAGAAATCATGCCCTCATCGTGCGCAGCAATCTTTGTTAGAACAAGTAAATCGTCTAAAGGCGTCAAGCTACCCTGACCACGTGTTAGTGTCGGTATCCGAGGTGCTAGTGAAAAGATTAGTTAAGCAATCTGGTTGTGAACAGAACAGTGGTAAGTCTAACAGGAACAAAAAAGTAGCGGTCATCCCATACATTCATCGCATATCACACAATCTCAAGAAAGCTGCTCAGAAGGCGGATGTGGAGGTAGCATTTTCCGCTCCGCAGAAATTATCAAGACTGTGCAGATTGACAGAGCCCTGTTCCAGTGCGCCTCTCATCTGCGACGTTAAACACAGGGTTAAATTCGTTCAGTGCCAGAAGGGTGTTGTGTACAACATTCCACTTTCACGTGGAAAGGTATAAATAGGACAAACTGGGCGCTGCCTAAACGAACGTCTAAGAGAACACAGCAATAATGTCAGGAACGGTAACAACAGACATCTCGCAACTCACTGCCAAAAGTGCTCCTGCACCCAGAAATTTGAGCAGTGCACAGTCATGTATCGCAACCGTAATCAATCGGCGAGGCTCGTAGTTGAAGCAAAATATATTTTAGAATGCGCAGAATCGTGTGTCAGCATAGCGTCATTGACATTATCTAAGAAAGAGATAGCATTTTTGAGTGCTCAGCAACGTGTAACGCGCAGGCCCTGTGTGACGTGCTTAAGTGTATATAAGTGACGCTACCCCCCTTTTTCCCAATAAACAAGTTATAAGTTGCGCACTGTGTGTCCCGTCTCTTCTTCGTCCTCGTCTTTCAAGCGCATCCACTTGATCGACTTGCATTAAAGGCGCGATGGTCAAGTGGCAGCGGAGCTGATGGGCATCTATGTCGTCCTTGCTTGTGCTGTTTTGCTAACTTTTGCAAATTTTCTGTTTGTTGTTCCTCTACATTTTTTCTTCTCTCTTCCCTGTGTTTTGTTCTAGGTAATTTTTTCTCTGTTCCTATTTATTTCTCTCTGTCTGTCTCTATTTTTTTCCCTTTCTTGCTCTTTCTGTTTCTTCCTCTTTCATCTCGTTCTATCTCTCACTCTATTTCTTTCGTTTCACTGTCTTTCGCTGATCTTCTCTCTTTCTCTTTCTGCATTTCTTTCTCATTCTTGCCAGGCTATGCTTTACTCTCTCCCCTCCTTCTTTCCCTCCTCCTCAGCATCACATCTCTCTTCCTCACGCTCATTTTGCTTTCCACCCCCTTGCTTCACTCTACTATAAAAGGCTACGCGATGCTCTGCTGGCGTGCCTAGATAGCCAAGTTAGGACGCTCGCCTTCAAATCGAGGGTACGTGGGTTCGAATCTCACCTGGTGAAAAAAATTTTTCTGGCAATAACTTCTCTCTCTTCCTTCATACCTTTCTTTCTTCCTGTCTATCTCTTTCTTTCTCTCTTTCTTCCTTTCTCTCTGTACTTTCTCGCACCCATCAGGGTTATTACAGGCCACGCTGTAGAAATCGGTGCGCGTGTTCTGGGAGCGAAGCAGGAGATGAAGAAAGGCATAAAGGCCGGTTCATGGTGATGATAGTTTTGGGTCACGGCATTTACGCCAACCTAGAAACGCTTCGCTGTTAAAAATCAAAGTTTCCTCGCAACGAAGGATTGAGTGAGATAGCAATAAATTCTAATGTTATACGAAGTAAGCCTAGCAGCTAAATCTTGGATCCAGTCTCGCGTAACTCTATAAAACTCTGGTGTAAGGGATACGGGTGCTCCAGGAAGCGAATCGGTTTTCGTGCAGCCTGTCGTCTCAACGCGAAGCGGTGAGAGCACAGCACGTAGAAGGGTATACGACCCGTACACCGGATTACGTTATAGCATGTACCCTCCGTGCGACGGAGACTTCCGGCTCGTTTCATCTCTGCTTGAATCGCGCTCGCCGCAAGCGCTCGCGCACTTTTGCTCGCGAGTAGAACATACGATGCGCGGGGAGATAATATTGATCAAACCTTTATAGCGAACATGACGGCGACGGCAAAATCCTCCAAGAGTGTCCATATGATTGCTATCTCAATAAAATACGGGCAGATCTCACACATTGTGGCAATTGATTTCATACGAAGCAGCTAGCGAGTATCAACGTATACCGAATCAGCGCATGTCGGCGAGTGCCCGCCAATAAACGTCCTTACAATTTGGCGGAGAGTGCTGTGCCCTTAAAACAACTTCGGTCCGCATTCGATGCTCTTGGAGCTTCGATCCCGTGCCGTGCCATCTACAATACCTCAAGACGCTGCCCAGCAAACGGCCCCACAGGCGATATGCCCCGGTGTCCCCCGCATCCGCGACCCTCCTGTCTTCACCGTCGCGGATGGCACCGACGTCGAGGACTGGCTTGCGATTTACGAGCGTGTGAGCGTACACAATAAATGGGGCGAGGCAGGGAAACTGAGCAACCTGGTTTTCTACCTCGCGATCGGGGCAAGCCTATGGTACAACCACGCATTCGATTTCCCTACGTGGTCTGCTTTCAAGGCCGCCATCATCGACGTGTTCGGCCACCCTGCTGTTCGTAAGCTGAAAGCCGAACAGCGTTTACGTGAGCGAGTTCAGCAGTCTGGCGAGTTTTTCACAAGTTACATAGAAGACGTCCTCGACTTGTGCAAGGAAGCCGACGCGACCACGTCTGAGTCTGACAAGATCCGAAACATTATGAAGGGCATCGACTACGATGCCTTCACCATGTTGCTCGTCAAAAACCCTCGCACTGTGGCAGAGTTCATTACACTGTACCAAAGCTACCAGGAGCTGCGCCGGCAGCGGCTGATGACGCGTCGACCTGCATCGAGCGACGTTGATCGCACTGGCTTGTCAGCCATTTCGGACCACTCCGTCTTGCTCGCCGAAATCAAGTCATTTGTGTGCGAGGAAATTGCCTGCCAGTTCTCTCTACTGGCCTTCGCTCACCCGCAGCATTTTGAGCAGCCGTCCACCACACTGCTGCCTCCCCTACGCTGAGCTATTGAGCAGAAAATCGCGAAGGTCATGCCGGAATAACAACAGACCCCTACGGCGCCTGCGCCGCTCAGTTACGCGCAAGTTGTAGCCAGGCTGCCCCCAGCGATCCCTGTGGTTCCCCTACTTACTTACGCTGGAGCCGTCGCCAGGTCTCAGGCCTTCGAAGCGAGTGTGCCGGCTGCGTACGCCGACGTCATGCATACGCCCCGACTGCAGCCCACCACGAACGCCCCGCGGCGGGTTGCAGGGCAGGGATGCGCTTCGGCTTGTCCATGCCTTTGTAATCAGCCGGATCCTCTACTCCGGACCCTACCTTCGCACTACGAAGCAACACGATCAACGCATTGACGCCATCATTAGGAAGGCTACAAAGCGAGCTTTGGACCTCCCGGTAACTACCTCCAATGCCAAGTTGTCGGCACTGGGGGTGCTCAACTCCTACCAGGAGTTCAAGGAGGCCCACCTCGTAAACCAATATACGCGACTTTCGGAGACTGTATCTGGGCGCCGCCTGTTAGACCGCTTGCACATAAAACATGACTGCATTCCAGAGGAGACATGCCGAATTCCAGAGCTGTGGCGCCACAAGCTCTGGGTTTCTCCACTACCTCGCAACATGCACTCGCAGACACACGAAGGCAGACGAGGGGCGCGCTCTCGGGCACTCGAACACCAATATGGATCCAAGCAGGGTGTATACTATGTTGATGTGGCAGGGCCGTCGCCCACCGGATTCTACACGGCCGCCGTAGTTCACCAGGACCAATGCGTTAATGGTCTCTCCTATCGGGCGATCAACTCGGCGCGGGCAGAGGAGGTAGCAATAGTGCTTGCCGCCTCGGACACGAACTCGAGGGTGATCATCACAGATTCGCGCAGAGCCTGTGAAAACTACCTGGCGGGCGAGGTCTCACCTTTAGCCTACGAAATTCTAAAGCGAGCCGCGAGGGATTCGGACCCCTCACCTAAACGCATCATTTGGACTCCGGGCCACCAGGGCCTTCGAGGTAACGAGGCTGCGGGCGCGACCGCCCGCGCGCTTATCCCCCGGGCACCTCACCCAGGCTTTTCCGGCTCAGAGATGCAACCGCTTCTGCGATTCAAAGAAATTCTGGCTCACTATTGCGAACGCCATCGGCTTTTCCCGGTCCCTGCTAAGGGCCTGAGTAAAGCCGATGAACGAACCTTAAGGCGCCTGCAGACCAACACCTTGTTGTGTCCTGCAATAGTAAAACATTTTGACCCGAAAGTTGATGGGCGGTGCCCTCACTGTGGGGAAGTCTCCGATAACTTTGACATGGTTTGGCCATGTCAGTTGAATCCTTCCATTCCCCCTAACCCTTCCCCTACTAGAGAGGCATGGGAGGCAGCCCTACTCAATTGCTCAGGCCTGGAGTCTCAACGGGCTCTAGTCCAACGGGCGCGGGTAGCGGCGTTGTCCAGCGGAGTCCCGGAATAAGGACTCCCCCTATGTAAAGGGTCCTTTTGGGCCTGCAAACTCTTATTTTATTGAATAAAAGTTTTTCACACACACACACACCATGAAGTAATATCAGCAGCCTCCCCGTCCCTCGCGTCCTGCGACATGGATGGGACCTAAGCCGGCAAGCCGATAGCGCACTTTTGACAACCGCCCCATCTGCTTTGCGTGCGGTTGCGCCGGCCACGTCGCCCGCTATTGCGGTCGCGTGCAGCCGCCTCGAGTCGGATCAACCATCACCAGCCAGTCCAGCCGCCCGTATTACGACCCGCCGCCGCCTATGTCCCCGACGTCACGCCAAGCTCCATCTACCCGCCGTTCACCATCTGCATGGCGCCGCTCGCTGTCACCAATGCGGCCTCGTCCGGGCACACGAGACCAGAAAAACTAGTCGTCGCAGTCCAAGAGGCAAGGGCTGCCAGGCTACCGAACTGCCAACACCCTCAGCAAAGCCCATCGAGCGTAGTAGACGTGTTTGTGGATGGTGTTCGCACACCGGCCCCTGTAGACACTGGAGCTGCCGTATCCGCTATGGACGCTAAACTTAGCCGACTACTACAAAAAGTGACGACGCCACTTTCCGGGTTCTCCCTCCGTAGAGCCAGTGCTCAAAGTATTCACACGACAACGGTGTGCACAGCCCGCGTCATCATTCAGGACGCTCTGTACGCTGTCGAATTCATCATAATTCATGCTCTCACGACATCATCCTCGCCTACCACGACGGCGTAATTCATTGCGCACCAGCCGAAATAGAGCTCTCACCATTCTCAGATTTGACGCCGGCAGACAGTCCATCGATTGCGACGAAGGTACTCATCAAAGACAACACCACAGTTCCTGCAAACTCGTCAACGGCTGTGTCAGTCTGTTGCGCCGGTCTCTCTGACACCGTTGCACTTATTTCTCCATCTGACCGCGTTTTCGCCAGGAATGGCTTGCTGGTGCCATTTGCCACCGTGCAAGTCACTCAGGGCGACGCCGATATTTTTTGTTACGAACCCATCCCCGTACATTGTCATGCTGGTGCGAGGGGAATGTCTCGGCAGAGTGGAACCCCTCGAAGACGCACAAGTTATGGGCGCACCGGGTGACACGCACTACGCCAGATCCCTTACGCTCAGTGCTCTTTCCATATCTGATTCGTCATCCGCTGACGTATTTCGTTCCTCGGTTGCTGACAACCTGACGTCGATCGAGCGTTCCCAGCTTCTATGCCTGTTGCAAGAATTTCGTTCTTCATTCGATGTCGCGCAAACTTCTCTCGGCCGCACGTCCGCTGTCACGCACCGCATCGACACTGGCGCCCAACCCCACTGCGGCAACGTCCATATCGTGTATCTCCGACAGAACGCAGCTCTCCCTCAGAAAACAGCTTTCGGAGAGAACGCAGCTCGTGCTGAGAGTCGGCCCTTGCCTTGACTGTCGCTGTCGTGCATCGTCGCCGAGTTCCCGCCAATAAACGTCTCTACAATATATATATATATATATTGTTGAGGTGTTTATTAGACGGCAGTCGGCGACGATGCTCAATGGCGACAGTCAAGCAAGAACACGAGCTCAGAGCGCGAGCGGGAAGAGCCCAAGAGGACGACCCACTAGAAGGCCATAAAGAGCGCAACCCATTACTCAACTCAAAGGCTTCGCTACAATTACCCCGGGAACGAAAAGGGAGCCGTCCGGCGACCTAACAGTTCGTCACTATGAGTGGGTCATAGTATGCCTTGAGGCGCTCCACGTTGACTATGTCGCGCCCTCGACGGCGCATGTCCGAAGATGGTTCGATGGGTTCGATCACGTAGTTGACCGGGGATGTGCGCTCGACGACTCGATAGGGGCCTTCGTATTTCGGCAGTAGTTTTGAAGAGAGGCCAGTTGCAGTGGTAGGGACCGAGAGCCATACGAGCGCTCCAGGGAGGAACGTGGACTCAGAAGTAGTGGTGCCACCGCGAATACTCTTCTGCCGCTCTTGTTCCTGCGTTGTAAAAGTCTTGGCAAGCTCGCGACACTCTTCCGCAAGCCTGGCTGTGTCAGAAATCGGCGCACACTCAGTTGAATCCGGCTTGTATGGGAGTATCGTGTCGATGGTGTGCGACGGGTGCCTTCCGTACAATAAGAAGAAGGGTGAAAACCCAGTTGTGCTTTGAGGGGCGGTATTATAGGCGTAGGTGACGAAGGGCAGAATGGCATCCCAATTTGTGTGATCGGCGGCGACGTACATTGAGAGCATGTCGCCGAGCGTGCGGTTAAAGCGTTCGGTTAGGCCATTCGTCTGCGGGTGGTAAGCAGTAGTTTTGCGGTGAACAGCATGGCACTCTTTGAGAATGGCTTCGACGACTTCCGACAAGAAGACACGGCCTCGATCGCTAAGAAGCTCCTGGGGTGGACCGTGACGCAGCATGAATCGGTGTAGCAGGAAGGAGGCAACGTCGCGTGCTGTAGCCGCCGGGAGGACGGCGGTTTCGGCGTATCGCGTTAGATGGTCAACAGCGACGATTGCCCAGCGGTTACCAGCCGATGTCAGAGGAAGTGGTCCGTACAAGTCGATGCCCACGCGCCCGAACGGACGGTTAGGGCAAGGTAATGGTTGTAGACCAGCGGGTGACACGTGCGTTGAAGGTTTTCGACGTTGGCAATCGAGGCAGGAGCGAACGAACTTCTGCACGTAGCGGTACATCCCTCGCCAGAAGTATCGTTGTCGAATGCGGTGGTAAGTTTTGGATACCCCAGAGTGCGCGCATTGTGGATCAGAGTGGAAGGACTCGCACATTTCAGAACGCAGACTGCGGGCTATCACAAGTAGCCACTGGCGGCCATCGGCATTGTAATTGCGTCGGTGCAGTAGGTTGTCACGAATGGCGAAATGGTGGGCTTGACGACGCAACGCGCGAGTGGTTGGTGTTGCCGACGGATCAGTGAGCAAGTCTATCAGCGAGGCGATCCATTTATCCTTGCGCTGTTCGGTAGTGATGGTGTGAACGTCGATGGAAGAAACAACAATGTTACGTGACGAGCATGGAGTATTGTCGTCAGGCAAGGGCGAGCGCGAGAGGGCGTCGGCGTCAGCATGCTGGCGTCCGTTGCGGTACAGCACGCGGATATCGTAGTCCTGTAGGCGAAGTGCCCAGCGGGCGAGGCGGCCTGAGGGATCCTTCAATGACGACAACCAGCATAGTGCATGATGGTCGGTGATGACATCAAATGGGCGACCATACAAATAGGGTCGGAACTTCGTGAGGGCCCAGATGATCGCCAGGCATTCCTTTTCAGTGACGGTATAATTGGTCTCGGCTTTAGTAAGCGTACGACTTGCATATGCCACGACATATTCAGGGAACCCCGGTTTGCGCTGCGCAAGGACAGCGCCAAGGCCAACACCGCTGGCGTCTGTGTGTACCTCTGTAGGGGCCGTAGGGTCGTAGTAGCGTAGTATGGGAGGCGACGTCAACAAACGACGGAGCGTTGCGAAAGCGTCGTCGCACTCTGACGACCACGAATGGAGGGGCCCGTTACTTCCGAGGAGCTTCGTCAGCAACGATATGATAGTCGCGAAGTTTCGAATGAAGCGCCGAAAGTAGGAACACAGTCCTACGAAACTGCGCAGTTCTTTGACGGACGTAGGTTTCGGGAACTCGGTCACGGCCCGAAGCTTGGCTGGATCGGGGAGAATTCCGTCCTTGGACACGACGTAGCCGAGTATTGTCAGCTGCCGTGCTGCAAATCGGCACTTCTTTAGATTCAGTTGCAGAGCAGCGTTGCTTAAACGCGTCAACACATGCCGGAGGCGTTGAAGATGCGTGGAGAAGTCTGGAGCAAACACGACGACGTCGTCGAGGTAGCACAAGCACGTGTGCCATTTCAGGTTGCGCAGAATAGTATCCATCATGCGCTCGAAGGTGGCGGGCGCATTACACAGCCCAAACGGCATGACGTTGAATTCGTACAAGCCGTCGGGCGTGACAAAGGCGGTCTTCGGTCGAGCGTCATCAGCCATAGGTACTTGCCAGTACCCTGAGCGCAAATCGATGGATGAAAAGAATTCTGCTCCTTGTAGGCTGTCAATCGCGTCGTCTATTCGCGGTAGTGGATACACGTCCTTACGAGTGATCTTGTCGAGTCGTCGGTAGTCCACACAGAACCGCACAGAACCGTCCTTCTTCGCAACAAGAACGACAGGAGACGCCCAGGGGCTGTTAGATGGTCGAATAACATTGCGTCGAAGCATGTCGTCGACTTGCTCGTTGATTACGCGGCGTTCTGTGGGAGATACGCGATATGGACGTTGCCGCAGTGGCGGTTGGGCGCCAGTGTCGATGCGATGCGTAACGGTGGACGTGCGGCCGAGAGAAGTTTGAGCGACATCGAAAGAAGAGCGAAATTCTTCCAAGAGACCCAGAAGCTGGGAACGCTGGACCGGTGTAAGGTTGTCAGCAATGGAAGAAGCGAATACGTCATCGGGCGATGAACCAGACGTGGTAACAGCACTGAGCGTACTGGAGTTGGGGCAGTGCGTGTCATCTGGTTCGTCCATAACTTGTGCGTCTTCGAGGGGTTCCACGCTGCCGAGACATTCTCCTCGCACCAACGTAACACTGTACGGAGATGGGTTGATAACAAAAATGGACGCGCTGCCCTGAGTGACTTGCACGGTCGCGAAAGGCACCAGCAAGCCTTTCCTCGTGCAAATACGGTCAGATGGCGAGAGGAGTGCAACGGTGTCGGAGAGACTGGCGCAGTAGACGGACACCGCCGTTGACGAGTTTGCAGGCACTGTGGTGTCGTCTCTGACGAGTACCTTGCTCACAGACGATGGACTGTCAGCCGGCGTCAGATCAGAGAATGGTGAGAGCTCTATTTCGGCTGGTGCGCAATAAATCACGGCGTCGTGGTGGGAGAGAAAATCCCATCCTAGGATGACGTCGTGAGAGCATGCTGGAATGATGATCAATTCGACGGCGCACAGAGCATCGTTAATCATAACGCGGGCTGTGCACACCGCTGTAGGGTGAATACTTTGGGCGCTGGCTGTACGGAGGGAGAGCCCGGGAAGTGGCGTCGTCACTTTTCGCAGTAATCGGCTAAGTTTGGCGTCAATAACGGATACGGCGGCTCCAGTGTCGATAAGGGCAGATGCGCGAACACCGTCCACAAACACGTCTAACACGTTCGATGGGCTTCTCTGAGGGCTTTCGCAGTTCGACAGCGTCGCAGCCCTTGCCTCGTGGACTGCGACGACTAGTTTTCCTGGTCACGTGGGACCGGACGTGGCCGCATCGGTGACAGTGATCGGCGTCGTGGTGACGGCGAACGGCGTGTAGATGGAGCTGGGCGAGACGACGGTGACATAGGCGGCGGTGAAGCGTAATACGGGCGGCTTGACTGGCTGGTGATGGTTGAGCCGACACGAGGCGGCTGCACCCGATTGCAATAGCGGGCAACATGACCGGCGCAACCGCACGCGCAGCAGATCGGGCGGTTGTCAGAAGTGCGCCATCGATTCGTCGGGGTAGGTCCCATTCATGACGCAGGACGCGGTGGACGAGGCGTCTGCTGATACGACTGCATGACGGGCTGCATCGGTGGCCCAGGTATGACGTCGGCAAACGCAGCCGGCACACTCGCTTCAAAGGCCTGAGGTCTGGCGATGGCTTCGGCGTAAGTAAGTGGTGCAGCCACAGAGATCGCTTGGGGTGACCTGGCTACAACTTGCGCGTAACTGAGCGGTGCAGGCGCCGGAGGGGGCTGGTGGTATTCCGGCATGACCTCCGCGATTTCCTGCTGAATAGCGCGGCGTAATGGAGGCAGCAGCGTGGTCGATGGCTGTTCAACATGCTGCTGCTGAGGGAAGGCCAGTAGGGAGAACTGGCGGGCAATTTCCTCGCGCACAAATGACTTGATCTCGGCTAGCAAGGCGGACTGATCAGAAATGGCCGACAAGCCAGCGAGATCGGCGTCGCGTGATGCAGGTCGACGGGTCAGCAACCGCTGCCGGCGCAGCTCCTCGTAGCTTTGGCAGAGCGTGATCACCTCGGCCACAGTACGAGGGTTCTTGGCGAGCAGCATAGTGAAGGCGTCGTCGTCGATGCCTTTCATAACGTTGCGGATCTTGTCAGACTCAGGCATAGCTGCGTCGGCTTTCTTGCGTAAGTCCAGGACGTCTTCTATGTAGCTCGTAAAGGACTCACCGGTCTGCTGAGCTCGTTCACGTAAACGTTGTTCGGCTTGAAGTTTACGAAGAGCAGGGCGGCCAAACACGTCGATGATGGCGGTCTTGAAAGCAGACCACGTGGGGAAATCGGTGGCGTGGTTGTTGTACCACAGGCCCGCCACACCCGCGAGGTAGAAAACCAAGTTGCTGAGTTTGCCTGCCTCGTCCCATTTATTGGGTACGCTCACACGCTCGTACATCGCAAGCCAGTCCTCAACGTCGGTCCCATCCGCGCCGGTGAAGATAGGGGGGTCGCGGTTGCGGGGGACACCGGGGCAGGAGGTCGTTGTTGGAGGAGGCGTTTGCTGAGCAGCGTCTTGAGGCATGGTAGTTGGTAGGGTACGGGATCGTAGCTCCAGGGGCATCGAATGGGAGCACAGCACTCTCCACCAATTTGTTGAGGTGTTTATTAGACGGCAGTCGGCGACGATGCTCAATGGCGACAGTCAAGCAAGAACACGAGCTCAGAGCGCGAGCGGGAAGAGCCCAAGAGGACGACCCACTAGAAGGCCATAAAGAGCGCAACCCATTACTCAACTCAAAGGCTTCGCTACAATATATATATATATATATATATATATATATATATATATATATATATATATATGAAGAAAGAAACTACGACTTTCGTTGGTTTGGCACTGTATATTTTCACTAACGTTTCGTCTGGTGGACCAGACTTTGTCAAAGTAACAAGTACATCGCGCTGGGTTTCCTTATAAACACGCTTAAAGTAGATAGATAGTTTCAAAGAACTTATCGATAGCAAGAATGACAACATAAGATAGCGGTCACGCGCAGTCGACATGGATTCATGCGCGCACATTTGGGACTCGTGGCAGCGAAATCAGGTTACACAGGGTAACATAGATTGCACACGGAGTTGATATGGCATTACACACTAGTGATATGACAGAATTGTTGGATTGCACGTCACATGGAAGAAAAGGCGGGGGGGGGGGGAAATGACATCGGATCTGCGCTTTACCTATTTTTTTCGCAGGAACGTAATCACATGCTAGCATTAAACTGCGAACAGTCTGAAATCGCAAACAGAAAATCTACTCAGCACTAAGGTCAATTTTTACTTTTAAGTTCTCCTGAAGTACGCTTCAAACACATCAAGGTTAATACGAGAAGAAACTAAAAAAACTAAAAAAACAGCACAGACACCGTACATGATGCACACAACTCAGTACGTATGCACGTAGTCTGGTACGAAAGCTGAAAAATTGTGGGTGATTACCAACGTAACCGTAGAAGAAACACGAGCGATATTAGAAACAGAGCTGCCTATCCCGTTGAAGACCAGGTTATGATTAACAGTGCTTAGTGGGAACGCTTGTAAGTGTGCCTATGCTTTCGTTGATACCGGATGAGACGGTGTTAAACTTATAGATTAGGTAAGACTCGCGGGCTTCACGATCATGATGAGAACGAAAGCCTGACTCAAGTATAGTGGCCCGAATATTTTCAAAAGAATGCCCAGGTAAACGAATGTGTTTTGATAATGGTAGGCTAGGAAGCTTATTGGAATGCGATCTATGGTTGTTAAAGCGTATTCTAAATGAAGTTTCCGTTTGGCCAATGTACTGTTTTTTGCAGACGGTACACTCAAGCATGTATATAACGTTAGAACTATCGCAATTAAATGAACCTCGAATGTTAAGGGAGAAGTCTGAAAACGTGCTATTGGCTTTCTGTGTCGTTTGCATATGTATGCACACCTTGCAACGTGCTTTGTTGCAGGGTGCACAGCCAGTTATTTCGGGCTTATTTACTTTCGATGACGTTAATAAATCTCGGAGATTTTTAGACCGTCGGTACACAACGCGAGGTGGTTCAGGAAAAATACTCTTGAGATGTTCGCTTTGGGCAAGGATATTGTAGTGGCGTTTTAATATAGAGTGTACCTTTGGTGCTGATGCTGAGTGTGTTAGTACAAGGTTGGTGCTATTCTGTTTTTCGGGCAAACGGTTCCCCCTCAGAATTTCCGCTCTATTTAATTTATCT
Source organism: Rhipicephalus sanguineus (assembly GCF_013339695.2). Classification (NCBI taxonomy): domain Eukaryota; kingdom Metazoa; phylum Arthropoda; class Arachnida; order Ixodida; family Ixodidae; genus Rhipicephalus; species Rhipicephalus sanguineus. The sequence goes on along the minus strand of NC_051177.1, from coordinate 237,679,243 downwards.
GCTCCACCTATTGCGTCATCGATTAAAGCCGATGGATATTGCCGTTTAGTGAGAGAAGTTTTAAGTTGTTCGCAATTCGCTATGAAATCCTCGCGGTTGGAGCACAATCGTTTAAAGCGATGGGCCTGACTATAGGGAAAGGCGGTCTTGCAATGTCGTACATGACTGCTCTTGAAATGCAGAAGCGGGTTTTTATCAGTAGGTTTACGATATAGTTTAGTCAGCAGTTTTCCTTCGCATAGCGACACAGTGACGTCTAGGAAGTTTACCGAAAGTGGCGAGTAACTATGCGACAGTTTGATTGACGGGTGGAAATGATTAAACGCATCTATAAATTTCAAGAGGTTTTGTTCCCCATATGTCCAAATCAAGAAAAGATCATCAATGAATCGCTTATAAAAGAAAGGCTGCATGTCAGTGCTGGATAAGAAATCATTCTCCAAAATACCCATAAAGATATTAGCATAATTCGGACCTATTCGGGTTCCCATCGAAGTACCGCTTACCTGAACGTAATGGCTATCATTGAATTCGAAGTTATTAAGTTCAAGAATAAGTTTTAGGAGCGATCCCAGGGTTTCTTTATCTACAGGTGTTTCGACACGACAGTCTTCATACGCTTTAAGGACTGCTGAAATCCCATCGGCATGCGGTATGTTAGTGTAAAGCGAGGTCACGTCGAGAGTTACAAGGATTGAATTATGCGGAATGGTAAGGTGTAATATATCTTGGAGAAAACTATTGGTATCCTTTACGAATGAGGGAAATGTTCCAGGAATCTCGTTAATAAGGGAGTCTACATAGCGTGAAAGGTTTTCCGTTGTAGTGTTCACACCGGAAATGATCGGGCGGCCTGGGTTACCTTGTTTGTGAATCTTTGGTAGCAAGTAAAACCTAGCCACGGGACTGAGCGGTATGAGAGACCTAACGGTTTTTTCGTCTAGTTTTTCTGCTTTAGTAATTTTGTGAGCTGATCTATCAAAATGGACCTAAAGTTATCGGTTGGGTCGGTTGCGAGGGGTTTAAAAAAAGAGGTATCCGAGAGTTGTCTGACCGCTTCCATGATATAATCACTCTTATTGAGAACAACAATCGCTCCTCCCTTATCTGCGGGTTTAATGACGATATCATGATTATTTGAAAGCTCTTCAAGCGCTGTTTTTTCTTCCTTCGTCATATTCTGTCGGTAACGGACGCGGGTTTTGTACGCCTCCAGTATTTCACGTTGCACTGCACTTATATACAAATCTAGACATTTATCACGTTGCGCTGGTGGGGTCCAGTGTTTGTATAAGGGCATAGATAGTTTAGCGTCACTAGGATTTTCACGGTTATGGAAGTACTCTCTTAGGCGCATGGTTCGAGCAAAGTTGTCAAGGTCTTTTAAAAGCTGAAATTCATTGAATCCACCAGAGGTTGGGCAAAAGGTAAGACCCTTCGATAAGGCCGATATGTGAGCACCAGAAAGAACAAACATTGAAAGGTTAACAACATTGTCGTTTGGTTGAGTTGGTCTGCTTCTGAATGATGGTTCAGTAGGAACAGTATCTATGTTAGCAATACATATAGAAGGGTCTATGCCATCACGAATAAATTTATTGTGTTTGAGCGTGCATAAGTTTGTCTTCTTATTCTGTTTAAATTCTGCCAGGCATTCTAATTCACGTGGCGTTAACTGTGACGTGAAGCGGCTTTCTTCGCTATGTAGACGCATCGTACATGATTTGTAATGGTTAACAACAATACGCAGTAATTCCAAAGAGGCGTTGCTTAGCACTCTTTGCCAATCGGCTTTGTTCGACTCAGAAAGGTCGCAAGTGGCCGGCTTCAGTCTTAGCTGTAAGCCTTTCGGTACTTTAGAAGCATTCAGGTACGTCGACAGTGCGGTTACATGCAGTTCAGAGCGGATGCTTTTCTCGGCAATTTTTCTAGCCCTTAAGAATGTCCTAGAAGGAAGATGCTGAACAGAGTTACCAGGAATCGGCAGTCAATTGGCGGCTTTGTCACGAGCGGGGTTCTTCCGGGAAGGGTAGCGGCGGCCCAAAGACGGAGTGGTCTGTGTGCCTCCCTCGTGAAGGTGGCGACTGTTTGTGACGGGAGAGTCGCGGCTGGTGCCTGGGGAAGTTAAAGAACAGTTCTTACTTGGAGGGGTACGGCTGGAACCCCGATGGTTGCGATGGCTTGAGACTGAAAGGTCCTTGTTGGCGTCTGCTGAGGGTTGACTGTAGCGCGTTCCAGAAGAAGTACGGCTGGCACCGGGAAGGCCACGGTGGTTCGAGACTGGAGGCCAGTGGTCGACGTCTGGGGAAGGCTGAGCGGAGCACGTTCTAGGCGAAGTCTGGGCGGCACCGCTGTGGAGGACACACGATGCGAAATCACGCCACAGTGATACATCGTTGTCAGTGTGTTTGAAGAAAAGTTCACGGATATGGCTGGCCATGAGTGCGACGCCTTCAAAACTCGGGTGGAGGCCGTCGGCGGCTAGAACACGGCCTGGGGGCAGGTACTGGAATCCGTGGTCCACGAAGAAGACTTTCCTCGAGTGGCTGCAAAATCCACGCAGTAGTTTATGAAGTAGCTGGCTTCTCGGTTGCAGCGTCGGACGAACAAGAGGTTGCGGTTACCATGACGACGATTGGTACAACGAGGGAGAATGAGTGTAGCATAGATTCTTGAGATGTTTGGCATTGTCTTCATAATTAGTTCAAGCAGAGAGCGATACCTTTCAAATGCTGCTGCTCCGTTGCTTGACGGCATGTCGTTAGTACCGACAAGAAGCATAAGTTTTTTCGCCGTTTCTGGCACAAAATTTAGCAGTGACCGGACGTCTTCAGTGGTGGCACCGACTTGGGAAACGAAGGCCGGCGTTCCTTGCGCACTGGGATCAAAGTACTGGTGCAAGTACTTCGACTGGGAGTCGCCGATGACGACTGTCGAAGTTTCAGTCGTGGGATACTTCAGGCTGATGTGCCTCAACGTAGTCGTTTCGGGGGGCCATGGCAGGGAAATAGTAGTGGGAAAAGAATCAGGCGGACCCCGATAGAATAAGGAATGAAGAAAGAAACTACGACTTTCGTTGGTTTGGCACTGTATATTTTCACTAACGTTTCGTCTGGTGGACCAGACTTTGTCAAAGTAACAAGTACATCGCGGTGGGCTTCCTTATAAACACGCTTAAAGTAGATAGATAGTTTCAAAGAACTTATCGATAGCAAGAATGACAACATAAGATAGCGGTCACGCGCAGTCGACATGGATTCATGCGCGCACATTTGGGACTCGTGGCAGCGAAATCAGGTTACACAGGGTAACATAGATTGCACACGCAGTTGATATGGCATTACACACTAGTGATATGACAGAATTGTTGGATTACACGTCACATGGAAGAAAAGGCGGGGGGGGGGGGGGGAAATGACATCGGATCTGCGCTTTACCTATTTTTTTCGCAGGAACGTAATCACATGCTAGCATTAAACTGCGAACAGTCTGAAATCGCAAACAGAAAATCTACTCAGCACTAAGGTCAATTTTTACTTTTAAGTTCTCCTGAAGTACGCTTCAAACACATCAAGGTTAATACGAGAAGAAACTAAAAAAACTAAAAAAACAGCACAGACACCGTACATGATGCACACAACTCAGTACGTATGCACGTAGTCTGGTACGAAAGCTGAAAAATTGTGGGTGATTACCAACGTAACCGTAGAAGAAACACGAGCGATATTAGAAACAGAGCTGCCTATCCCGTTGAAGACGAGGTTATGATTAACAGTGCTTAGTGGGAACGCTTGTAAGTGTGCCTATGCTTTCGTTGATACCGGATGAGACGGTGTTAAACTTATAGATTAGGTAAGACTCGCGGGCTTCACGATCATGATGAGAACGAAAGCCTGACTCAAGTATAGTGGCCCGAATATTTTCAAAAGAATGCCCAGGTAAACGAATGTGTTTTGATAATGGTAGGCTAGGAAGCTTATTGGAATGCGATCTATGGTTGTTAAAGCGTATTCTAAATGAAGTTTCCGTTTGGCCAATAAACTACTGCGTGGATTTTGCAGCCACTCGAGGAAAGTCTTCTTCGTGGACCACGGATTCCAGTACCTGCCCCCAGGCCGTGTTCTAGCCGCCGACGGCCTCCACCCGAGTTTTGAAGGCGTCGCACTCATGGCCAGCTATATCCGTGAACTTTTCTTCAAACACACTGACAACGATGTATCACTGTGGCGTGATTTCGCATCGTGTGTCCTCCACAGCGGTGCCGCCCAGACTTCGCCTAGAACGTGCTCCGCTCAGCCTTCCCCAGACGTCGACCACTGGCCTCCAGTCTCGAACCACCGTGGCCTTCCCGGTGCCAGCCGTACTTCTTCTTGGAACGCGCTACAGTCAACCCTCAGCAGACGCCAACAAGGACCTTTCAGTCTCAGCCATCGCAACCATCGGGGTTCCAGCCGTACCCCTCCAAGTAAGAACTGTTCTTTAACTTCCCCAGGCACCAGCCGCGACTCTCCCGTCACAAACAGTCGCCACCTTCACGAGGGAGGCACACAGACCACTCCGTCTTTGGGCCGCCGCTACCCTTCCCGGAAGAACCCCGCTCGTGACAAAGCCGCCAATTGACTGCCGATTCCTGGTAACTCTGTTCAGCATCTTCCTTCTAGGACATTCTTAAGGGCTGGAAAAATTGCCGAGAAAAGCATCCGCTCTGAACTGCATGTAACCGCACTGTCGACGTACCTGAATGCTTCTCAAGTACCGAAAGGCTTACAGCTAAGACTGAAGCCGGCCACTTGCGACCTTTCTGAGTCGAACAAAGCCGATTGGCAAAGAGTGCTAAGCAACGCCTCTTTGGAATTACTGCGTATTGTTGTTAACCATTACAAATCATGTACGATGCGTCTACATAGCGAAGAAAGCCGCTTCACGTCACAGTTAACGCCACGTGAATTAGAATGCCTGGCAGAATTTAAACAGAATAAGAAGACAAACTTATGCACGCTCAAACACAATAAATTTATTCGTGATGGCATAGACCCTTCTATATGTATTGCTAACATAGATACTGTTCCTACTGAACCATCATTCAGAAGCAGACCAACTCAACCAAGCGACAATGTTGTTAACCTTTCAATGTTTGTTCTTTCTGGTGCTCACATATCGGCCTTATCGAAGGGTCTTACCTTTTGCCCAACCTCTGGTGGATTCAATGAATTTCAGCTTTTAAAAGACCTTGACAACTTTGCTCGAACCATGCGCCTAAGAGAGTACTTCCATAACCGTGAAAATCCTAGTGACGCTAAACTATCTATGCCCTTATACAAACACTGGACCCCACCAGCGCAACGTGATAAATGTCTAGATTTGTATATAAGTGCAGTGCAACGTGAAATACTGGAGGCGTACAAAACCCGCGTCCGTTACCGACAGAATATGACGAAGGAAGAAAAAAACAGCGCTTGAAGAGCTTTCAAATAATCATGGTATCGTCATTAAACCCGCAGATAAGGGAGGAGCGATTGTTGTTCTCAATAAGAGTGATTATATCATGGAAGCGGTCAGACAACTCCGGATACCACTTTTTATAAACCCCTCGCAACCGACCCAACCGATAACTTTAGGTCCATTTTGATAGATCAGCTCACAAAATTACTAAAGCAGAAAAAACTAGACGAAAAAACCGTTAGGTCTCTCATACCGCTCAGTCCCGTGGCTGGTAGGTTTTACTTGCTACCAAAGATTCACAAACAAGGTAACCCAGGCCGCCCGATCATTTCCGGTGTGAACACTACAACGGAAAACCTTTCACGCTATGTAGACTCCCTTATTAACGAGATTCCTGGAACATTTCCCTCATTCGTAAAGGATACGAATAGTTTTCTCCAAGATATATTACACCTTACCATTCCGCATAATTCAATCCTTGTAACTCTCGACGTGACCTCGCTTTACACTAACATACCGCATGCCGATGGGATTTCAGCAGTCCTTAAAGCGTATGAAGACTGTCGTGTCGAAAAGCCTGTAGATAAAGAAACCCTGGGATCGCTCCTAAAACTTATTCTTGAACTTAATAACTTCGAATTCAATGATAGCCATTACGTTCAGGTAAGCGGTACTTCGATGGGAACCCGAATAGGTCCGAATTATGCTAATATCTTTATGGGTATTTTGGAGAATGATTTCTTATCCAGCACTGACATGCAGCCTTTCTTTTATAAGCGATTCATTGATGATATTTTCTTGATTTGGACATATGGGGAACAAAACCTCTTGAAATTTATAGATCCGTTTAATCATTTCCACCCGTCAATCAAACTGTCGCATAGTTACTCGCCACTTTCGGTAAACTTCCTAGACGTCACTGTGTCGCTATGCGAAGGAAAACTGCTGACTAAACTATATCGTAAACCTACTGATAAAAACCCGCTTCTGCATTTCAAGAGCAGTCATGTACGACATTGCAAGACCGCCATTCCCTATAGTCAGGCCCATCGCTTTAAACGATTGTGCTCCAACCGCGAGGATTTCATAGCGAATTGCGAACAACTTAAAACTTCTCTCACTAAACGGCAATATCCATCGGCTTTAATCGATGACGCAATAGGTCGAGCAGATAAATTAAATAGAGCGGAAATTCTGAGGGGGAACCGTTTGCCCGAAAAACAGAATAGCACCAACCTTGTACTAACACACTCAGCATCAGCACCAAAGGTACACTCTATATTAAAACGCCACTACAATATCCTTGCCCAAAGCGAACATCTCAAGAGTATATTTCCTGAACCACCTCGCGTTGTGTACCGACGGTCTAAAAATCTCCGAGATTTATTAACGTCATCGAAAGTAAATAAGCCCGAAATAACTGGCTGTGCACCCTGCAACAAAGCACGTTGCAAGGTGTGCATACATATGCAAACGACACAGAAAGCCAATAGCACGTTTTCAGACTTCTCCCTTAACATTCGAGGTTCATTTAATTGCGATAGTTCTAACGTTATATACATGCTTGAGTGTACCGTCTGCAAAAAACAGTACATTGGCCAAACGGAAACTTCATTTAGAATACGCTTTAACAACCATAGATCGCATTCCAATAAGCTTCCTAGCCTACCATTATCAAAACACATTCGTTTACCTGGGCATTCTTTTGAAAATATTCGGGCCACTATACTTGAGTCAGGCTTTCGTTCTCATCATGATCGTGAAGCCCGCGAGTCTTACCTAATCTATAAGTTTAACACCGTCTCATCCGGTATCAACGAAAGCATAGGCACACTTACAAGCGTTCCCACTAAGCACTGTTAATCATAACCTGGTCTTCAACGGGATAGGCAGCTCTGTTTCTAATATCGCTCGTGTTTCTTCTACGGTTACGTTGGGAATCACCAACAATTTTTCAGCTTTCGTACCAGACTACGTGCATACGTACTGAGTTGTGTGCATCATGTACGGTGTCTGTGCTGTTTTTTTAGTTTTTTTAGTTTCTTCTCGTATTAACCTTGATGTGTTTGAAGCGTACTTCAGGAGAACTTAAAAGTAAAAATTGACCTTAGTGCTGAGTAGATTTTCTGTTTGCGATTTCAGACTGTTCGCAGTTTAATGCTAGCATGTGATTACGTTCCTGCGAAAAAAATAGGTAAAGCGCAGATCCGATGTCATTTCCCCCCTCCCGCCTTTTCTTCCATGTGACGTGCAATCCAACAATTCTGTCATATCACTAGTGTGTAATGCCATATCAACTGCGTGTGCAATCTATGTTACCCTGTGTAACCTGATTTCGCTGCCACGAGTCCCAAATGTGCGCGCATGAATCCATGTCGACTGCGCGTGACCGCTATCTTATGTTGTCATTCTTGCTATCGATAAGTTCTTTGAAACTATCTATCTACTTTAAGCGTGTTTATAAGGAAACCCACCGCGATGTACTTGTTACTTTGACAAAGTCTGGTCCACCAGACGAAACGTTAGTGAAAATATACAGTGCCAAAACCAACGAAAGTCGTAGTTTCTTTCTTCATTCCTTATTCTATCGGGGTCCGCCTGATTCTTTTCCCACTATTATATATATATATATATATATATATATATATATATATAGGACGAATAAAGAGAACTTCTGGCTACTGTAATAAAAATTGTGAAAAACGCTCTCGTATTTAAATTACCACTGTCTGTTCTCGCCGTTTGTGGGTAGATATAAACTGTCAATCACTTGTGGCGCATACCCGTACACCGCGGCTAGTGGTATACGGGTATGTGCAACTCGTGTCTGGAGGAAAGGGTTTGACAACGTACGCGACAGGATTTTCACGTTAGTCATGTCATGACCCGATAGTCATATTCGTTAAATCCTCTTACCCTCCCATGCCAAGTTTGGTCTATACCAAGCTAAGGATAGAAGAGGGTTTGAACCTGGGCCCTCTGCCTGGCAGGCAAGCATTCTACGACAGAGCCACGCCGGTTTTCTTTTCCTTATTACAGGGAAGGAAACCATTGAACTGAGAGTGATATTATAAAAATTAATAATCAGGCATATTTAAATAGAAATAAAACGCAGCAAACCACTTCCAAGAACCGGCATAACTCTTTGGATATATTACAACATAGCTAACCCATCAAGAGCCAGACATTCTGCGTACACAAGGCGACAAAGAGGACTGGCCTATCTGTCTGCTGTGGTTGCTGTCCTCCATCTTGATCGATGCTGTGCACATCGGTGTAAATACACTTGTAAATAGTCACGCCTCGTGTCATTTTACGTAACATATGTTTGTGGTGGAGGCGCTGGTTGTTTCCTGTAGCCATCACGAAGCTCCGCAACGGCCGTATCATAGCAGAGACTTTGTCTGGGCAAGTTGGTGCGACATTTGCAAAATATAACAGCACTAAGGACGGGACTGAAGACCTTGCCTGCAAAAGTAGAAGTACTGAACAAGGGACCCAAATACAGTTACAAGCCTCGCAAGCAACGACATCAACTTTTGGCTATGGTACGCACTGTGGCAGACAGTGCAGCCGAGGACGACAAAGGGAGACTCGTGGGAGATGGCGTCACCTCCCTCAAGCGCACAGTAAGTCACAAGCTTCCCAAGAAACCTCCTTTCCGGGACGTTGTTATGTGTCTTGAAGAAAACAATCCCAGTGTTCTTCAAGCAGACAAAGACGGGGGGTTTGTGGTGATGCCTAAAGGAATGTTTCGAGAGAAGGCCTGGAACGCTGTGCAAAAGAACTTCAAGTGCATTTCTTTTGATCCTAAGGAGTGCAAGAAGTTGGCTGTTCGCAAACTGTCAGAGCTACACTTGGATAGTCTCAGGAGGGCAGTGGAAAGAAGGGGCTCGGGTTTTTTAGAAATAATTTTTTACGGCGAAAACCCATAAGCCTGGTTGTCCGTTTCGTGCAATTGTGTCGGAAGGCCGTTTGTGGTTTATTAACCTTAGTCGTCTTCTCCAGCGCCAGCTTAGCGCGTTGCCCTGAGACGATCCGTTCGGAATCGGCAGTTCATCTCAGTTGGTCGAGTTTATGGAGTGCGTGGAGAAGGAATCTGGCTTGACGGCCTTCTCGATCGACATAGAGGAACTATATTACTCAGTGCCGCAAGCGGAACTTTTTAGTGCGGTTAGAACAAAGATTGAGGAAGTGGGGGACGTGAAATTTCAAAATAGCTCGGTCATCACTAGTGAACATTTTATGGCCTTGTTGGAATTCTATCTTCAGTCGACTGTTGTAATCTTTGGAAACAAGCATTATGTGCTTCTTTTGGCGCGGTCTCGTGCGGTCCGTTCAACGTTACGTGGCCTCCTGCGATAAATGTCAACGTCGGAAGCGACCTGCCGCACTCCCTGCTGGACTCCTTCACCCGATCTCCATCCCTACCGAACCTTTCTTCCGTGTTGGTGTACACCTTCTCGGCCCTTTTCCCGAGTCTAACTTTGGCAACAAGTAGGTCGCCGTTGCTATAGACCATGCGACCAGGTATGCCATCACTCGAGCGCTCTCCACCAGCACTGCTACTGACCTTGCCGACTTTTTGCTCCACGACGTCATTCTACATCATGGCGCTTCTCGCCAACTGCTCACCGATCGTGGCCGCGCATTTCTGTCACGAGTAATTGATCTTTTACGCTCTTTCTCAACGCGGCACAAGTTGGCCACTTCCTACCATCCCCAAACAAATGGCCTCACCGAGCGCCTAAATCGCACTCTCACTGACATGCTCTGCATGTACGTCTTATCTGACCATCATGACTGGGACCTGGCGCTACCTCGCGTGACCTTCGCTTACAACTCATCGCGTCATGATACCGCCGGTTACTCACCTTTTTATATGCTCTATGGCCGTGATCGGACGTTACCACTGGACACCCTACTTCCGGCTACTACATCTCCGCCGAGTGAGTACGCACGGGATGCTATCGCTAGTGCCGACCACGCGCGTCAGATCGCCCGCTCTAGGCTGTCGGCTTCACAAGTAACCCAGAAGACCCTCTACGACAGCCGGCATGTCGACGTTCGTTTCTCACCTGGTTCCCTAGTTCTCCTGTAGTGCCCAGTTCGTCGTGTTGGCCTGTCCGAGAAGTTGTTATCCCGCTACATGGGTCCATACCGTATCGTCCGCCAGGTCACGGACGTCACCTACGAGATCGTATCGTTCCCGTCTCCGAGACTAACCCGCCTGCAAACACGCCCTGTGACGTAGTGCACGTCAGTCGGCTAAAACCATACCGCCCTCCTTCAGAACATGTTTCAAGTGCACCGAGACGGCGCTTTTACCGCTGGGGGTAATGCTACGTAGTTAACCCATCAAAAGCTAGACATTCTGCGTAGAGAAGACGACAAAGAGGACTGGCCTGTCATCTGCTGTGGGTGCTTAATTGATTTACTTCATTTATCGTTAATTATTTATTTAATTTATTTATATAACTCACTCTTTCTCTCTCTTTCATTATTTTGTTTTCTTTTATCTCTTTAGCATCCAATTCGGAAACCGTAAACACAACAAATATTTTCGCTTACCTACAAATTATCAAATTATCTCTTTAGAATGATCCCCCCCCCTTTTTTTTTAATTCACAAATCCTACTGGCGCACGAGTCGTGGCCGATTCCACGTAGTGGGTTGTGCCATTCCTCTAGGACCGACCGACCGACCGACCGACCGACCAAGCTGTCCTCCATCTTGATCGATGGTGTGAACATCAGTGTAAATACACTTGTAAATAGCCACGCCTTGTGTCATTTTACGTAACAGTATGAACGTTCTAGAGCCATGCCGGTTCTTGAAACTCCGTTGCAAATAGGGCCATATACAGGCTTCATGTCGGGAAGGAACTCTAATAACGTATGTAATATAGCGTGGTAGAAGAGTAAAATAACAACCAAGCGTCACAAAATGCGCATTGCGCAACGAGTGAGTCGTTGAATGCTTCCAAACCATTACAAAGGGCTCACCTATATTTCTTCATCCTCATCAGGCACAGCATCAAGAAAGTGTACAAAATGCCTTACAGGTACGGTGAGGTTACCACGGTTCTCCGCATAATGACGAAAAATGGCATAGTGGCTGCTTCCCTACTTCACAAAAATTATGATGATTTATAGCGTAGCGGGTACCTCCCAAGTTCACTTCAATTGGTTGCCAAGGAAGCACATAAGGCCGCCATGTTCCATTTCCTCAGGGCCTCAATAATGTTCTTTCCCTCTCTCACTCTCTCACGTTAACATATGTTATAAAGCGTGGTGTTATATAGCGTAGAAATGCCGCTCTTCCAGTTTTCACTGTGACTGTGCTGCGTTTTCTACTCAAGCCAGGCGATTTTCCTACAGGTTTTTACAGCGAAGCTGTATACCTCTACCCCGGAGCGGTTTCGTCTCCGTGGACTAAAAACGAAACGTCAGGCCCCTAAACCACCAACAGACGCTCGCAGTGGCGTATGAACTTCTTCAGAGGGCTTGAGAGGGGGGGGGGGGGGGGGGCAGGCAAGGGCCTTTACAATACATGTGTGTGTGTGTGTGTGTGTGTGTGTGTGCGTGTGCGTGTGTGTGTGCGTGTGTGTGTGTGTGTGTGGGTGTGCGTGTGCGTGCGTGTAAAGTGTTATTCTGGGTGAAAGTCAGTTGCTTCGCAATTCTCGCAGGCCCAGAATTAAGTTGTGTTTGGTAGGATCATAGTGCAGTGAAGTCAACTGTCTCTGGAATTGAACGAATGCTTATGAATGTTACAGAAAGAAACATATCATTCGGAGTGTACTTCGCGTGTTTGCTCAATGTGCCCATCCAATCAACCACTAAAAAGAAGGCATTTTTGAAAAAATTTTTTCAAAAGTAACTTGGGATGTCCAAGGATAAAGATATGCGAACTGAAAGCAAATAAGTCTATAGCTGCAACGCAGAGCACTAGATCACTCACTGCACAGAGAACTTCAGGCACGCCAATGCCATATTTTATTTTCACACCTACTTGCAAAAATTTAGCCAGAATGCATGCGTCTTTGGCTCGCATACAGACTTGTAATGCATAACTAAACGAATGAAGATTGACTGTTGACCTAAAGATACCAAGATGAACCTTCACTGATTCACGAGCAGGTAGCCTCACGCACAGCTGCCTCGTTAAAAAATGTGTTGTGCTACGAAGCTTAGTCGAACATGCTGGTGACCCATGGCGTGCAGCGTCTCGGGGAACTGCACCCAGCATTACAATGACACCTGTTGCTTTCTTTATTTCTTTTTTTGCTGATGCCCAATCTATTTACTTATTCAATAAAAATACCCCTAAGGGCCCTCGTACGAGGGTATTACATAGGGGGGGGGGGCAGGTACATTCGAAAATATGTGGCGCCCCCTGTAAGTTGTATGTGCGTGCCTTTATATGTTCGGGCCCAATAAAGAGCAAGGGTACTTTTCGTCTGAGCAAGCAGCGTGACCGTGTCGGTCCATCTCTGCGTGTGCGTGTCCCCGCTGCACTAAACACGTGACAGAAGGGAGATTGATGGGACGTCAACTAGGTTAAAGGTTGTACTAGGTTATAGATATCTTACGTATCCTAATACTCCAACCGGACAGGGGTGCGGGTGTGACATTTGTGCGTTTGACAAAGAGCCGTGGTTTCGGTTGTGTAGTGAGTGAGTAATCAGGAATACCGAATAACTGTGATTAAATAATTATTCAAAAAATTGGAGTGCTATAACTCCTATGCACAAAACACTACTGCCAAAAAAAAGAAAATCTAGTCGAGAGCTTGTTAAATGGGTGCCGCAGTGCTGAAGTTGACCAGCCGAGGGGGGGGGGGCGCCCCCTCCCCCCCCCGGCCCCCCTAACTTTAAGCCCTGCTGTGATGAATGGAACACAAATGTTTCGACGACGACGAAGGTGTGGCGCCGGACGCGTGCAATTTGGGGCCAGCTCTGTGCTTGAGGCCAGCCAATCAGCTGATGACCTGTGGGGGTCCATAGAGGTGGTGTTCCACGATTGGGCCACTTGTGAAGGATACGTGGCTAAGTGCTTGGTGGCTGGGGACGATCCGAAGCAGCGGCAGACGCAAGACAGCGGGCCGAAGCGTCGGACGCCGGCGACCCAGGTTCCAGCCAGGGAACGCGGCCGTCCGTGCTGCGGCCGCCCGACCACCACATGAGGCGGCGTTGCCAGCAACACATCTCGGAGCGTGGCCTGGCCTGCTGTTCTGTTCCTTGCCGAGAGCATCGCGGATCTCGGCGAGGCGTCTCCACGGTCAGCTGTTCAGCCCAGCATTGAGCGTGGCCTGGCGAATGGACACGGGTGCGCCGAGCATCGCGACTCGAGCGCAAGCTGTCCGCTGAACAGGCTGACCATCCCTGCACAGAGCATCGCGTCTCCGATGCGGGTTGACGGCTCTCGTAGTCGGACCCACGCCGTCAAGCTTCATCGTCGCCACAGCGTCGCACATCGAGACGCACCCCGCTACTCGTCAGCTGTCGCCCGCCTCCTGCCTCTGCACCTCAGCGTCCGCCGTGCCGACCATCGCACCGTGAGGTCCTCGAACTTTGTTTCTTGAACTCGCGTTCATTGTTTTCTAGTGTTGCTTAGACTGTCTCTGTATTCCTCTTTTTCCTTAACGTTTTTTTTATAGTTCTTTGTTCTGTCATAAATGTCGTGCGTGTTTTACCACGGCGTCCCCGTGTCCATTTCCTCTTCGCACGGCACGCATAACAAGCGTGACGATCGGTCCAACATACTCTTTACATTTCTGGCGTCCGCGAGACAGGACCAAGCTCTTGTTTTTACCATCATTAAGAGCCTCACCTTGTTTGTGAACTTTTGGTGGAATTTTGAAATGTTTGTGAGAATGAAGACGATGGCGACATGAAGGCGAGCCAGAGGCAGGTGGCATGCGCGGCGGCGGGACGAGAAAAGAAAGCAAGAGAAAAGAAGACGAGAAAGAAGAGCGGCGCGTGTGGAACGCGCAGAGGGCTGAGCGAAGCTAGCCGAAGGACACGCCGGACCAGGGTGCTGTCCGAGAAGTACGTCGTGGCCGTGCTCAGCGAGGACTGGTGCTTTCCTGGTGGTTCGGGCGTTGGCGGTGGCTCTAGCGAGGACGTGCCGGACCAGGGCGCTGTCCGGGGAGCTCCTCCTGACTGTTCTCGGTGAGACCTGGGGAGCCGAGATACCTGCCTGAGGCTACCGGTACAGGGCGCGGCTCCTGCTGTGTCGGCGGGCAGGCGTCACGAGTTCCTGAACACCGTCGCCACCTGAGACGGCGCAAGGCCGTGATCAAACGGGAGGCCTTCCGGAGGCCTTGTCTTCCTGCTATAAGGCACACGGGACGCGTCACCTGCGTGCCTGGGCTTGCCTTCAACGACACTCGTCGCTGCATGTGGACGGACCCTCGTCAAGGCAACGTCGTCTACGAGTCGTGAGACTTCGTTTTCTTGCTACCTTGAACGGACATTCCGCGGTTAAGACTTTCAGATTAATTTATGCGTGTTCATCTCCGTGCTTGTTTTTTCGTCATCGTCCCTAGCGTACCTTGTCCCTATAAATGTTGATCGAAACTCATTCGTGCGTATTCTCTTGTCGCCCGTCCCGTTGAGCCACGCACTCGCAAACGTGACGAACCACCACTCGGTCCTTACAATTTTCTGGCGTCCGCGAGACAGGACTAAGCTCCTGTTTTTACCATCATTAAGAGCCTCACCTTGTTTGTGTGCCGTGGATGAGAGATGGACCAGAGAAAGCTACTGTCGCTTAGAGGTCTCTTGAAGAATAAGTAACTGGTTCTTAAAGCAGATGATTTATGATAAGCACCAACTAATGCAGAAGACAGGAGCGCTGAGGGTGTTATGTGATCCTGAGGGTAGTGAGGATGTATTGCGGGAGCACTGGACGCCCTTAGAGGAAGGGCAATAGCTATGACAGCACGTGCGTGTAATCCATCTTAGAATAATTCAAGAAAATCATGGGTGCTGACTACAATACAGCTAGCAATGCCGTAGTGGTAGATCATGCTCGGAAGAACGTGAAGGAAAAAAAACTGTAGCTTGACGGGTGACGGCGTCGGCAGTTGTATAATGATATTGTCAGTCAAACTGTGCTTGACAATGTGAATTAGGCGCTAGGTAGTCGCCTTGCAGTGTGGGACGACGTCTAGCTTCATGCGACTCTCCCGGGAAAAAGAAAGTTATGAAGTCAACTGGACTTGATAAGTTAGTCCCTGTAAAGACTAATTGAAGGTAGCCACTACCACAACTCTGAATGAGTTGCTGCACTTCAAGGACTAGGATAATAGCGACCGCATCAAATATGATGAATGTTAGTTGTTCAACAGAGTGCGTTTGGTACAATTGTTCTAGTTTCGTTGGACAGAATAACAGCTAGAACGGAATATTTCTTCAAGCCGACGTCTTGTGCCTCGGAATATAAGGTTCGTTACAGGAAGTAGTTTTCCAAAGAAGTTACGAGAGAGTGTACTGGCTTTTGTGTAAGATGATGTTGTCACACATCCACCAGTATGTGTGATCAGTTATTGATTGTTCGAATGAAACCGAGAAACTATTGTGGCTCTTTGAACGAAGTGATGACAGTAGATCGTTGCTTATGTAGTCTGGTTGTAACATCTGAGGGTTCAGTGGAGATAAGATGATATCTGTTGAATTCTACGGAGCTGTTCTACAAAACAGCGCCGGTCCAAAGTCTTACCCCGGCTAGGGTGTTGGAACATATTGGCATTGAGCATATATTACAGTTGTAGAAAAAGAAGTGGTGGCTTCTTCTGCTTTGTTCTTTGTCTTTGCATGTATATATGTACGCTTGTAAAGGTGTTCTTTTTTCTGGAATATAATCTTACAAACATATCGAGTGTGACTTAAGATTGTTCCATCTCTTGGTTGATGCAAGTGCGATTAACTGGTGTTTTGTTCCTCATCACTGTGTTGATGTGAGAAAAGTTGTTTTTATTGAAACAACTTTCTTGTGTGGGGGGTAAATGTGATGAATGGAACAAAAATGTTTCGACGACGACGAAGGTGTGGCACGGACGCGTGCAATTTGGAGCCAGCTCTGTGCTTGAGGCCAGCCAATCAGCTGATGACCTGTGGGGGTCCATAGAGGTGGTGTTCCACGATTGGGCCACTTGTGAAGGATACGTGGCTAAGTGCTTGGTGGCTGGGGACGAGCCGAAGCAGCGGCAGACGCAAGACAGCGGGCCGAAGCGTCGGACGCCGGCGACCCAGGTTCCAGCCAGGGAACGCGGCCGTCCGTGCTGCGGCCGCCCGACCACCACATGAGGCGGCGTTGCCAGCAACACATCTCGGAGCGTGGCCTGGCCTGCTGTTCTGTTCCTTGCCGAGAGCATCGCGGATCTCGGCGAGGCGTCTCCACGGTCAGCTGTTCAGCCCAGCATTGAGCGTGGCCTGGCGAATGGACACGGGTGCGCCGAGCATCGCGACTCGAGCGCAAGCTGTCCGCTGAACAGGCTGACCATCCCTGCACAGAGCATCGCGTCTCCGATGCGGGTTGATGGCTCTCGTAGTCGGACCCACGCCGTCAAGCTTCATCGTCGCCACAGCGTCGCACATCGAGACGCACCCCGCTACTCGTCAGCTGTCACCCGCCTCCTGCCTCTGCACCTCAGCGTCCGCCGTGCCGACCATCGCACCGTGAGGTCCTCGAACTTTGTTTCTTGAACTCGCGTTCATTGTTTTCTAGTGTTGCTTAGACTGTCTCTGTATTCCTCTTTTTCCTTAACGTTTTTTTTTATAGTTCTTTGTTCTGTCATAAATGTCGTGCGTGTTTTACCACGGCGTCCCCGTGTCCATTTCCTCTTCGCACGGCACGCATAACAAGCGTGACGATCGGTCCAACATACTCTTTACACCTGCTCTTACCAACTGAGCTACAGCGGCGGTCGTCCCCTCATCGGGTATCTATATATATTAGGCTTGTGCGAATAGTAAAGTTTAGGCTCGAAGCGAATAGTGATTTGGTTGAATAATTTCGAATCGAATTCGAATAGTATATATCACTCTAAAAAGACAGGGCGTGCAAACACGGACACAAGAAAGAAGTCAGGACACCACAAACGCCGACTAACAACTGAAGAGGCGCACAACGTCTGAAAAGAAAAAAGGCACGAAAACTTATCTGCGCATGCCCATGCAACAGGCGAACCTATCAATCCGGCACGCGTGGTGGTCTACGTGGAAGATAACTGTTAAGGCATTTGATTTCATTTTTATGCAAGTTAATCGACGGTTGGCTGACGCATGCACTACCACTATTCTCGATATGCCATGCTTCAATCGTCAGGCGCGTTTCTTCATTTCTATGCCGGTACAACACTGCGCATTCATCAAATTTTGGCGTGCACTTACAATCTCGACAATGTAAAGATAGATTAGAAGGTGAGCCTCCTGTAAGCGATCTCTTATGTTCCAACAATCTCTGGTTGATGCATCGGCCCGTCTGTCTTACGTAGAAGCGGCCGCAGCTGAAAGGAATCTTATACACCACACTCGTACGGCAATCAGTGAATTTGTTGGTGTGTTTTACGAAACAAATATCGGTCCGCTTCTTGTCTTTTACTCCCTCATTCTTCCTCTGCACAGCGGCACAAATCTTACCTAGCTTATTGGCAGCCATGAAAACAGCAATAACGCCGTATCTAGTTCCTACTTTCTTTAGCCTGTGAGATACGCGATGAATGTGCGGTATACCTACGACCCGTTTCTTCCTATCGCTTTCTGCAACCATGCTTGGACTTAACACAATAGACTTCTTTAAACGTTCAGCGACCGTGGCCACTGCGTCACGAGGATACCCTACATCTAAAAGCCGTGTAACCTGTGCGTTAAAGCTATCACTCATTTTGTGCTCACACGACTTGGTGAGGGCTGACTTAAGGCAAGACATGGCGATGCCGTTTTTTACAACTTTCGAGTGCTTCGACGAAACATTTAACAGCGGTTTCGAAGATCTAGGAGAATACTGCCAACACACGGGGTTCTTCTGGAACGTTAAGAAAATGTCTAGAAATTGTATTGCATTATTCTGAGGCACCTCTTCAGTAAAGCTTAGTCCTCCTCCATTTAATTCAAATTTTTTGCTCACGGAAGTTACCACCTTTTCCAGGTCCTCACCATTACAAAAAATCAAGTAATCGTCCACATAACGAAACACCTTAATAACCGAATTACCTAAGGCGCCTTCCAAAAGATTGTCAATCTTGCTAAGGTATAAATCACTAAGAACCGGAGTATATATCACACATTAAAAACAAAAATTAGCATACTTGTCATGACCTAACTTGCATAATATATATATATATATATATATATATATATATATATATATATATATATATATATAATGGTTCAAAGGAATTGGAAGGAACTTTGAATAGTAGCAGGCTCTGACATTCGGCAGAATGCGAGCGATAACCTGTAAAATATGCCATGTTTTAAAATTTGCTATACTTAGAGCATGTAAGCCGGTATAACAAGCTTTTAAATATAAAAATATCACCGCCATATCCACGAAGTGAATGATCTTAGAGGAGCTTGCTCGGAGATGATCGGGCAACACACGAATCCTCCGTACACATTCCTCTTCGGGGTTCTCTTGCCTCCGCTTCTGTGCTGCTTCTGCTTAGCGACCTCTCCCCGCAGGGTCCGCTTGACGCGCGCCCGCTTCTCTTCTGCTTCGCTGGCCCACAGCTCCGGGTTTGCTTGACGGTGAGCCCTGTTCGCTTTGGCCTCCCGGGCTTTCGCCGCAGGGTCTTGGCGGCGAGCCCGAGCTGCAGCTGCGCTGCGAGCCCGCCGCGCTGCTGCCTTGGATGGGGTGTTCATGCAGCGTAGCGGCACCGATGAGTGTTCACTGAGTGAGCTTCGGCGAAGAGAACGGAAGCGCGCCAAACGCGAGCGCCAAACGACAGGCGCGGCCCTCAAGGTCACCGATCTAACTAGCACACGCGCCGAGGGGGGTGTGCGCCGCCTTGAGTGGCGACGCGCCATCTAGTGAACATTCTTGAAATCACCGGAGAGAGCGCAGCTGCGCCTATCAATTTAGGCGGGACCAATGAGAAGTAGTGTACACGCCGCTGACGGACAAGGCGCGAGCATAAGAAGCTTGGCGAGCAAGCTCCTAAAAAAATGATGAATCGATGCATGGGTAATATGTTCATTTGACTTTGAAGTGAGGCTTTTCCCTGGATATGTGTAGTCAAGTATAGCACTTTTATAGTGCTGCAGTGAAACCACCGTTACAGGGGAAGGGGTGCCTTGCGGACTAATATACACATATTCATTCATTTCGAATACATCGAAATTTCCAATACTGTAAATTCGAATATTCGAAGTGCTCGATATTCGCACAAGCGATGTATATATATATATATATATATATTGTAATGAAGGTAGTGGACATGTGGCTTGACCAAGAGAGAAGACAAGGACGACGACGAGCGATCGCTACCTGTGCTGCTAGCTAGCCCTTGTCGTAGTAAAACCGGCGTCCAGTTGTCGCGACTCCTGCCGTTAACACACCCTCGTTTGAAGGGCACGTACATTGACGCCATCTACGGATAGTTCTGTTAGCAATTACTTTTGTGAATAGCTTGTAGACAACGGACAGTAAGCTGATGGGCCTGTAATTTTTCAGGTCCTTGACGTCCCCTTTCTTATGGATCAAGATGATGTTGGCATTCTTCCAAGATTCTGGTATCCTCCCTGTCGAGAGACACTTCGTATACAGGGTGGCCAGTTTCTCTAACATAATCTCTCCACCGTCTTTCAACAGGTCTGATGTTACCTGATCCTCACCAGCGGCTTTGCCTCTTTGCATTCCCTTTAGGGCTTTCTTTACTTCTCCTGTTAATACTGGTGGGATGTCAGATTCCTCTAGGATATTACTGCTTCTTACGTTATCATCTTGACTGTCTCGGCTGCTGTACAGATCTCTGTAGAACTCTTCCGCTATCTCAACTATTCTATCCATATTGGTTGTGACCTTGCCATCCTTGTCCCTTAACGCATACATCTGATTTTTGCCTATGCACAGTTTTGTCTTCGTAGCTTTGAGGCTTCTTCCGTTCTTTAGAGCATGCTCAATTCTCTCCATATTATACTTTCTTATGTCGGCTACTTTACGCCTATTGATCAACTTCGAAAGCTCCGCCAGCTCTATTTTGTCTGTTGCATTTGAGGCTTTCATAGCTTGACGTTTCTTAATGAGGTTTTTCGTCTCTTGGGATAGCTTACCAGTGTCCTGTCTAACGACTGTACCCCCGACTTCCACTGCACACTCCTTAACGATACTAGTCAGATTATCATTCATTGCGTCAACGCTAAGGTCGGTTTCCTCGGTTAAAGCCGCGTACCTATTCTGAAGTGAAACTCTGAATTCCTGTACTTTCCCTCGCAGAGCTAGTTCATTAATCGGCTTCTTGCGTATCAGTTTCTGCCGTTCCTTCCTCACGTCTAGTTGAATTCTAGATCTTACCATTCTATGGTCACTGCATAATGCCCGGGTGGTCACTGTATAATGCCCGGGTGGTCGCACATTATGAAGTCTATTTGATTTTTAGTTTCGCCATTAGGACTCCTCCACGTCCACTTACGAGTAGTCCGTTTTCTGTAGAAGGCATTCAAGATCCGTAAATTATTGCGTTCTGCGAACTCTACTAGTAACGCCCCTCTGGCATTTCTAGAGCCGATGCCATATTCCCCAACTGCATGATCTCCAGTCTGCTTCTTGCCTACTTTTGCATTAAAGTCGCCCATCAGTACAGTATACTGTGTCTTTACCTTACTCATTGCTGATTCTACGTCTTCGTAGAAGCGTTCAACCAGTTGATCATCATGACTGGATGTAGGCGCGTAGGCCTGTATCACCTTCATCCTGTACCTCTTATTAAACTTAATCACGATACATAACACCCTCTCATTACTGTCGCTATTCACCGCGTGTTTACAGGAGGTTTTCAGGGCCCTAGATTGGGAAGAATTAGGGATAAGAGTTAATGGAGAGTATCTCAGTAACCTGCGCTTCGCTGATGACATTGCATTGATGAGCAACGCGGGAGACGAATTACAGCTCATGATTACTGAACTGGATACGGAAAGTAGAAGAGTAGGTCTGAAAATTAATATGCATAAAACTAAAGTAATGTGGAACAATCTTGGCAGAGAACAGCGCTTCGCGATAGGTGGCGAGACGCTGGAAGTTGTAAAGGAGTACGTCTACTTAGGACAGGTAGTAACCGCGGAGCCGAACCATGAGAGTGAAATAACTAGAAGAATAAGGATGGGATGGGGCTCATTCGGCAAGCATTATCAAATCATGAATGGTAGTCTACCACTATCTTTCAAGAGGAAGGTATACAACAGCTGCATCTTACCGGTACTTACCTACGGAGCAGAAACCTGGAGACTTACAAAGAGGGTTCAACTTAAATTGAGGACGACGCAGCGAGCGATGGAAAGGAAAATGATAGGTGTAACCTTAAGAGACAGGAAGAGAGCAGAGTGGGCCAGGGAACAAACGGAGGTTAAGGATATCATAGTTGAAATTAAGAAGAAATGGATATGGGCCGGCCACGTAGCACGTCGGCAGGATAACCGGTGGTCATTAAGGGTAACTGACTGGATTCCAAGAGAGGGCAAACGCGTGAGGGGAAGACAGAAAATTAGGTGGGTAGATGAGATTAAGAAGTTTGTAGGTATAATGTGGCAACAGAAAGCACAGGACCGGGTTGATTGGCGGAACATGGGAGAGGCCTTTGCCATGCAGTGGGCGTAGACAGGCTGATGATGATTATGATGATGACGGATAGTTCAGTTTCGTTCGGAGGACAAAGATTAGGCCTTGAAATGTTCGACAGTAACGCAGCTCTTGCCTCCGGAACTGCGGCTGTCAGTTTTCCCCTCGTGGCAGGCTGCAGTGACGTAGCATTGGGGAGATAGATCGGCGACGAGGAGAAGGTGACCGGCGTGCACCGGATGGTCGGTGACTGGTCGTCGGGTCCGGAGGAGGATCAGCAGGAACGGCATAGGGAGGTTGAGCGCGAACGTAGTTGGAGGCTGTGGCATATGGAGGCTGAGGCTGAACGTAGTTTGAGGCCCCTGCGTTGTCACGAAGAGAAAAGCTGCGCCGGCGGCAGGGGCGAGCGACGTGACCTGGAATGCCAGAGAAAAAACAAATGGGCCTATTATCCTGCGTGCGCCATGGATTGAGGGCAGGGGCACCGTTTGCTGAATAAGGTACTGAAGGTGGTCGTGTCGGTAGTGGCTGGGACGTGTAAACTCTGCCAGTAGCTTGGTAGGCGGCAGGGGGCGGCGGAGCACACGCTCGAGCAGCAACGGTAGCGTAGGTGAGTGGAGCCGCAACAGGCAACGGAGTCGAACTAGAGGGCAATGCTTCGGCAACTTGCGTCTCGATGACTTGACGAAGAGAAGGCGTCAAGGACGCCATCGGCTCCGATCTGGTCGTGATGATAGAGAGTTGCCGTGCGACTTCCTCACGAATGAACTGCTTTATCTGCGGAAGCAAAGCCGTGTGGTCGCAGCCGTCACGGCGCATGCCCAGAGATGAAAGGTCTGCGATATCTTGAGCAGGGCCACGTGTGGAAGCGCGCTGCCTGCGCAGCTCATCATAACTCTGGCAGAGCTGTATGACATCGGCAACCGTTTGAGGACTTTTCGCAGCAAGTACCTGGAATTCATCGTCATCAATGCCTTTCAGGATGTGCTTGATCTTGCCTGCTTCGTCCAGGGATGAATCGACGAGCTTGCAAAGCGAGAGCACATCCTCAATGTAGCTCGTGAACGTTTCACCCTGTCTTTGGACTCTGCCACGTAAGCGCTGTTCAGCTCGAAGCCGACGTACAGCAGGGCGTCCAAAGACCTCCGTGAATGTTGTCGTGAAATCCGACCAGGTGGTGCAATCGGTTCGGTGATTCTTGTACCAGAGTTTTGCAACGTCGGTCAAGTAGAAACTCAGGTTAGTCAGCTTGTCGCTGGTATCCCACTTATTGCAAGCGGCCGCCAGCTCATACTCGGCAAGCCAGTCTTCCACATCGTGCTCATCTGTACCACTGAATATGGGAGGATCACGCTGCCGGAGTGCGCCAGGGCAGAAAACAGGCGTCGGTGCGGCATCGGGAGCGCCCTAGGACGGTCCCGCATCAGCCATCGTGACGGGTCGCGGTAGTCTCCGGCTACGAGTTCCAGTAGTTCCAGGATGAAGACCAGGCGTACCCCGCACCTCCACCAATTCAAACGAGGGTGTGTTAAAGGCAGGAATTGTGACAACTGGACGTCGGTTTTACTACGACAAGGGCTAACTAGCAGCACAGGTACGATCGCTCGTCGTCGTCTTGTCTTCTCTCTGGTCAAGCCCCATGTCCACTACCTAAGCCATATTGTCCACTCCCTTGATTACAATATATAATATATATATATATATATATATATATTGTAACGAAGAGGAAGTACTCTGGCGCAGAGGCAGCATCATCGAGTGTGCAGCAGAGGCTCGAGCTAGCGAACTGCTCTCGGTGCATTGCGCGACCAGCGACCAGCTACACACTCATTAAATCGCCTTTATATTTGGTGGAGGTGCGGGGTGCTCTTCGGCATTCGTACCAGTCTCGTGCAGCGCCATATCCGACGGGACGGTCTTCTTCACGCCATCCCACATCTTCGTTACCCGACGAGACCTTCCGTTGCCTTTTGCTGCTCTTGGACCTTGTCGAAGGTTCCACCCACGATGCCCATTTATAATCATCACTCATCACCGCTGCCCTTGTTTTGTCACGAATGCCTTGGCCACGTCGAGACGGCCAACTCCTCACGAATCATTCCCGTCCCCGATGAGGTGTCCTCTACGGCCGTTTGTGAACTGGGTGCCCTCTCCGCGCCTGACCCAGCATCTACAGATATATTTCGACCATTGATCGCCGAAGATTTGACACCTTCGCAGCGATCACAGCTTCTCACCATCCTTCACCACTACCGCCCTTCTTTCGACGTTGCACAAACATCTCTAGGTCGTGCCGTAGCAGTCGAACACCACATCAACACTGGTTCTTACTCACCGCTGCGGCAACGTCCATATCGCGTATCCGCTACGGAAAGCCGCGTCATTGCCGACCATGTCGATGACATGCTCCGCCGAGGCGTCATTCGACCTTCACAGAGCCCATGGGCGTCTCCGGTAGTACTCGTCACAAAGAAAGACGGTTCTATCCGTTTTTGTGTCGATTTCCGGCGATTGAACAAGATCACGCTGAAGGATGTCTATCCACTACCGCGCATTGACGATGCTCTGGACTGTTTACAGGGTGCCGAATTCTTTTCCTCGTTAGATTTTCGGTCAGGCTACTGGCAGGTGCCGATGGCGGAGGCCGATCGCCCGAAAACCGCTTTTGTTACGCCAGACGGATTGTATGAATTCGCCGTCATGCCTTTCGGACTTTGTAAGGCGCCTGCTACGTTCGAAAGAATGATGGACAACGTTCTGCGTGGTCTCTAATGGAAGAGCTGCCTGTGCTACCTCGATGACATCGTAGTCTTCGCCCCTGACTTCGAAACACACTTGCGCCGCCTTCAGCAGGTCCTTACTTGCTTGACCAACGCCGGTTTGCAATTAAACCTTAAAAAATGTCGATTTGCCATGCGTCAACTCACCATTCTAGGCCACGTTGTATCCAAGGACGGCATTCTCCCGGATCCCGAGATATTGCGTGCCTGTCACTGCGTTTCCTAAACCTACTGCAATCAAAGAGCTGCGCAGTTTCATTGGCCTATGCTCTTATTTCCGGCGATTCGTTTCGAAACTTTGCGTCCATCATATCACCTCTCACACAACTCCTCGGCGACAGTAAAGATCTATCATCGTGGTCCCCTGCCTGCGACGAAGCTTTCACCGCCTTGCGACGGCTTCTCACGACGCCACCCATTCTTCGCCATTTTTGACCCTCAAGCTCCAACTGAGCTCCATACCGATGCCAGCGGTGTAGGCCTGGGTGCTGTGCTCGCACAGCGTCAACCTGGCCACACAGAATACGTTGTGGCATACGCGAGTCGCACACTTACCAAGGCAGAGACCAACTACAGCGTCACAGAAAAGGAGTGTTTGGCCATCGTATGGGCGCTTGGCAAGTTTCGCCCATATTTATATGGCCGTTCTTTTGACGCCGTGATCGACCACCATGCGCTGTGCTGGCTTTCGACGTGAAAGACCCCTCTGGCCGCCTTGCTCGCTGGGCGTTGAAAATCCAAGACTATGACATACGCGTGGTTTATCGTTCAGGACGGAAGCATGCTGACGCTGACGCGCTTTCCTTTTCCCCTCTCTCCCTGACGGCCACTGCTGACTCCGCATGTGAGAGCACATTGTCATCTCTTGACTTTGACAACATTGCTGTGGAGCAACGCAGTGACCCGTGGACTGCGTCTCTTCTCGACCTTCTCTCCGACCCCTCTAAAGTCCCAACATCGCGAACGCTCCGGCGCCAAGTTCCGCACTTCGCGATTCGCGACAAGCTCCTCTATCGACGCAACTACGCACTAGAAGGTCGCAAGTGGCTGCTCGTCGTCCCGCGAGCCTTGAGGTCGGAGATCTGTTCCTCTTTTTCCCGCTGACCCACAGTGTGGCCACGCAGGAGTCTTCAAGACGTACGAAAGACTGCGACACCGTTACTACTGGCGTGGCATGTATACCTTCGTCCGCAACTTCGTCCGCTCTTGCCGCGAATGTCAGCACCGAAAATCTTCCACCGCACGTCTCCGCCGGTGAACTACAGCCTCTGCCATGCCCTTCCCAACCTTTTGATCGGGTCGGTATAGATTTTTATGGGCCGCTTCCATTGACTTCCTACCGGCAAGAGGTGGATAATAGTTGCAGTCGACCACTTAACACGCTATGCCGAGACTGCTGCTCTTCAAAGTGCTACAGCACAGGATGTCGCCACTTTCATACTGCGCCGTTTGTGCTGCGTCATGGAGGTCCTCGAGAACTCCTCAGCGACCGTGGCCGTGCCTTCTTATCCGAGGTTGTTGAAAAACTGCTCGCTGAGTGTGCTGTTGTACATCGCACATGCACCGCTTATCATCCACAAACAAATGGTATTACAGAGCGCTTTAATAGAACTCTTGGTGACATGCTCGCTATGTGCGTCACACCTGATCACTCTAATTGGGACATAGTTCTTCCATTAATAACCTACGCCTACAATACCGCGATGCAAGCTACGACTGGTTTCTCTCCTTTTTACCTCCTTTACGGTCGTCACCCTTCCCACACCATTGACACCATTCTGCCCTATCGACCGGACACGTCCGAATGCCCGCCGATCTTGGACGCCGCCAGACACGCAGAAGAGTGTCGCCAGCTGGCCCGCCGCTTTACCTCCGATGACCAGAACCGCCAAAAAGCAATCCACGATGCCCAGAACTCGACTCCCGTTTTTCTTCCGGGTGCCCTTGTGTGGCTTTCAGTGCCGCATCGCACACCAGGGCTCTCTTCCAAATTTCTTCCTAAGTACGATGGGCCATACCGCGTTTTAGAACAGACTTCTCCAGTGAACTACCTTACTGAGCCTCTCACGCCGCCGTCTAACCTGCGACGTCGTAACCGCGAGGTTGTACACGTTCAGAGACTCAAGCCGTATCATGGTTCTACGGTCCCTGCAGACGACTAGTCGCCAGGATGGCTCCTTTTTTTCAGCGGGGCAATTGTAACGAAGAGGAAGTACTCTGGAGTAGAGGCAGCATCATCTAGCGTGCAGCAGAGGCTCGAGCTAGCGAACTGCTCTCGGTGCATTGCGCGACCAGCGACCAGCTACACACTCATTAAATGGCCTTTATATTACATACATATATATATATATATATATATATGTATGTATATATATATATATATATATATATATATATATATATATATATATATATATATATATATATATATATATATATATATATATATATACCCAACCGCGAACGAATGGGCTGACCGAGCGTCTCAACAGAACGCTGACCGATATTGCCACGCGCTTAATATGCCTGCGAGAAGGAGGCAGACGAAGACGCAGTAGCTCTCGCGCCAGTGCCTTTGTTTTGGCTGTGCTGTGCCGACCCCGTTCGGGACTTGGGGCCTTGTATCGCCGCCTTGTGCACGTCGCCTTTGTATTAAACGTGACATTTTATTGGTGGAGGCGCTGGGTAATCTCACCTATGCAACAGACCCCTTCCAGTAGCAGGAACACGAGCCAGAAACCGGAACTTACTCCAGTACACCGTGCTAGCCGGAGAATTCGGGGACTGGCCCCCGAGATTGTGCCCCGCTGTACAACTTCAACGTCGACAGGTATGGAGGATACTACTGCGTTCACCCCTGATGCCATCCCTGCTGCTGCAGCTGCAGCTGCAGGTGCACCCGCTTACTACACACTGCAAAAACCGCGCGTGCCGAGTCCCTTCCGTGGTGGTCTTTTTGAAGACGTGGAAGACTGGCTGGCTGAGTTTGAGCACGTAGCGGATTTCAATGGGTGGGACGAAGACGCGAAACTCAGGAATGTCTACTTCAGTCTTCTAGATGGTGCTCGTACATGGTTCCAGAACCGCAAGGGCCTCCTAACATCATGGCGCGAGTTCTGTCGCAGGCTCCTCGAGACGTACTCCAGCCCTGATCGTCGAGAGCGAGCTGAATGGGCCCTCCAGTCCCGCATTCAGATGCCTAATGAAGGTGTGGCTATGTACGTGGAGGATATGGTCCATCTGTTCAACCGAGCCAATCCAAACATGCCGGAAGACAAGAAGCTGCGACACTTGATGCGAGGTGTGAAAGAGCAGCTCTTTGGTGGACTCATTCGCAGTCCGCCTAAGACGGTTGCGGAGTTCCTCACTGAAGCCGTCGCCATGGAGAAGGCGCTGCAGCAGCGGAACCAGTATGATCGGCAAGTGAATGCTACCTATACTACCGGCCTAGGATCATTCCCGACTGACGTGGAAACGCTTCGGGAGCTTATACGTTCGGTTGTCCGCGACGAACTGCAACAGTTGCACCAGGCGCAGCAGCAGCCTACCACTAACTGCATCGCCAGCATCATACGTGACGAAGTGCAGCATGCGCTCGGCGCGCATCGTCGCGAAGCACCTGTTCAGGTTCCTGCACCACTTCAGGCGTTCACACCATCAAGTGAACCTCGACGTGTGAGTTACGCCGACGCTTTGAGACGCACCGTCCCGTCGTCGGTGACACCACCTCCGGTGAGCGGCTTCCAGCACGCCAGTTATGCCGACACATTCGGACACATCTCACCTGCAACAGTGCCGCTATCGGCAGCAGCGCCGTATGCCACACTTCAGTCTGCACAGGCGGTTCCTTATTTTGAGGACACTCGGCCCGTCGCGCGTAAATCCGACATTTGGCGCATGCCGGACCGACGACCGCTCTGCTACCACTGTGGTGAGGCGGGTCACGTGTACCGAGAGTGCCAGTACCGGCGACTTGGCCTTCAGGGTTTTCCTGCCAATTCACCCCGTCCCCGGTTCGGACAGCGACCACCCGAAATTGAAGATTTTATCGCTCGGCAGCGTCTACCGCCCAGGCGTCAGTCGCGTTCACCATCACCACGGTCGCCATCCTATTCGGGCAACAGGAGTCGGATGCCGCAAGGACGATCTCCGAGCCCTCACCTGGAAAACTGACGCCAGCGACCTTTCGAGGCGAGGCCGCTGATTATCGACGTGATGAAGACCTCGACCTCCAATCGACGAGACATCGGACCGACGGAAATTCGACGACGCATGTATCACAGCCTCGCGACATTTCAATGGACATACCTGTGCTTATCGACGGTCGGAATGTAACTGCTCTAGTAGATACTGGCGCTGACTACTCGATTATTAGCGGAAAATTGGCCAGCCTACTGAAGAAAGTTATCATGCCTTGGACAGGGTCCCACGTACGCACTGCTGGAGGACATGTTGTCACGCCGCTTGGTGTGTGCACTGCGAGGCTACAAATACGAAGTTCCACGTTTTTGGTCAGCTCCCTCGTGCTACGCGAATGCTCCCGCGAGTTAATTCTCGGAATGGACTTTCTTCGGGAATACGGTGCCATAATCGACCTACGCAGACGCTGCATTTCCTTTTCTACAGTCAAGGCTACGTCAAAGGACACCTGCCGCCGTACAGCCGCCCTTCGTGTTTCCGACGACAGTGTGACGATACCACCTCGTGCAAGTATCATGGTTCAGGTGATTTCCGAAGGAACAAGTGACGGTGAAACACTGGCAGAGTGCAACGTCTCTCTGTTGCTGGCGCTTGGAATTTCTGTGGCACGAGGCATCGTTGACATTAGGAACGGTCAAGCCGAGGTTATGATCACGAATTTCACAAATGAGCATCGTCACCTCTACCGTGGCACTGCCGTCGCCTACGCTGAAGCCTTGGAGGACGTCATTGAGTGTTTTACGTGTGAAGACAGTAGCCGCCATGGACAAGCCGTAGCAGATGTTGACATCAACAACGCACTGTCAGAAGAGCACAAGAAGGCCTTGCGAGAGCTATTACTTGAATTCAGGACGTGCTTTGCTCAATCGTCTAAAGTGAGTCAGACGCCAATCACGCAGCACAGGATAATCACTTACGATGACGCAAGACCTATCCACCAACAGCCATACCGTGTCTCGCAGAAAGAACGCGCAGCCATTAAGGAGCAAGTGAAGGAAATGATCAACGATGGCGTTATCCAGCCTTCGAACAGTCCGTGGTCATCACCCGTCGTCCTGGTCAAGAAGAAGGATGGTACGCTTCG
This sequence comes from Rhipicephalus sanguineus, assembly GCF_013339695.2. NCBI lineage: Eukaryota > Metazoa > Arthropoda > Arachnida > Ixodida > Ixodidae > Rhipicephalus > Rhipicephalus sanguineus. Next base: position 237,648,956 of record NC_051177.1, on the reverse strand, counting down.
CTTCTGTGTCGATTACAGAAAGCTCAACAACGTCACAAAAAAAGACGTTTATCCGCTGCCGCGTATTGATGACTCTCTTGACCGGCTACGGCGAGCGAAGTATTTTTCTTCCCTTGATTTGAAGAGTGGCTATTGGCAGATCGAGGTTGATGAGCGCGACCGTGAAAAAACAGCCTTTGTCACGCCGGATGGCCTCTATGAATTTCGAGTGCTCCCGTTTGGTCTCTGCTCTGCGCCAGCTACCTTCCAACGCATGATGGACACTGTGTTAGCCGACTTAAAATGGCAAAGCTGCCTTGTCTACTTAGATGACGTGGTCGTATTTTCAGCCAGCTTCTCCGAACATCTGAAGCGACTACGACAAGTACTCGAGGCAATCCGGTCGGCAAACCTTACGTTAAAGCCTCAGAAATGCCACTTTGGCTACGAAGAACTGAAGTTCCTTGGGCATCTTGTGAGCGCGGAAGGCGTCCGTCCTGACCCCGAGAAAACCGCCGCTGTAGCAGCCTTCCCGACTCCTGCCGATAAGAAAAGTGTTCGGCGGTTCCTTGGGCTATGTGCATACTACCGGCGCTTTATAGGCAATTTTTCCAAAATTGCCGAACCACTTACTCGACTCACTAGAGACGACACACCATTCGTTTGGAGCTCTGAACAAGAAACTGCATTCACCGAGCTTCGCCATCGCCTGGCATCACCTCCTGTTCTTGGGCACTTCGACGAGGAAGCCGAAACAGAAATTCACACCGACGCCAGTAACATCGGTCTGGGCGCGGTACTCGTGCAGCGGCAGGAGGGAGTTGAAAGAGTCACCGCTTACGCAAGTCGCACCCTATCACGCCCGGAGTCCAACTACAGTACCACGGAAAAGGAGTGCCTTGCCGTCGTATGGGCACTTGCTAAATTTCGACCGTACCTCTATGGCCGCCCATTCAAGATAGTGACGGATCATCACTCGCTGTGCTGGCTCGCGAACTTACGAGACCCTTCCGGACGACTAGCACGGTGGAGCTTACGTCTGCAGGAGTACGACGTCACTATCGTGTATAAGTCAGGTCACGCACACGAAGATGCAGACGCGTTATCACGCGCGCCAGTTGAACCTCCCGCTCAAAACCTCGAAGATGACTGCCCTTTTCTTGGAGCCGTAAGCATAACAGACTTAGCTACACGGCAGCGAGCAGACGCTGGATTGCGACCTATAATGGAACATCTAGAAGGCCGCAGCGTATCTCTGCCCCCGAATATCGCTCGCGGATTGTCATCCTTTTGTTTGCGACAGGGCGTGTTGTACAAGAAGAACGCAGCTGCCAGCAACAAAACTTATCTATTGGTCGTTCCAGCAGGGCTTCGTGACGAAATTCTATTTGCCTGCCACGACGAACCTTCATCTGGCCACCTGGGCATCACCCGAACCCTCGCTAGAGTACGCAAGTCATACTACTGGCCGAAACTTGCCGCTTGCGTTAAACAATACGTTCAAGCCTGCCGCGAATGCCAGCGCCGAAAGTCCCCATCTGTTAAGCCTGCGGGGTTACTTAATCCTATCCAGCCACCCAGAACACCCTTCGATCAAGTCGGCATGGACCTCCTGGGCCCGTTTCCCTTGTCGTCTTCGGGAAACAAGTGGATAATCGTCGCTACAGATTATTTAACCCGCTACGCTGAAACGAAGGCTCTTCCCAAAGGCACAGCTTCCGAAGTCGCTCAGTTTTTCACAGAGAGCGTTGTACTACGCCACGGCGCTCCATCCTGCGTCATCACAGACCGAGGAACGGCGTTTACGGCAAGGCTCCTTGAGCAGGTTTTTCAGCTAAGTTGCACCACGCATCGCAAGACAACAGCCTATCACCCACAGACAAACGGATTGACCGAAAGGCTGAACAAAACAATGACTGATATGCTGTCTATGTACATAGACGTACAGCACAAGACGTGGGATGAGGTGCTGCCTTACGTAACATTCGCGTACAATACCGCTACGCAAGAGACCACACGCTTCACGCCGTTTCGTCTCCTATACGGTCGTGATGTCCAGACGATGTTGGATGCAATGCTCCCCTGCGACATTGACAACATCGACAATCTTGACGAAGATGCTGAGTGTTTTGTGCAACGAGCCGAGGAAGCACGCCAACTGGCCCGCGTTAACATCAAGAAACAACAGGACGTCGACACACGGCGCTACAACCTCCGCCACAGACAAGTCGATTACCAACCGGGTGACCAAGTGTTGGTATGGACCCCCGTGCGCCGCAAAGGTCTTTCTGAAAAGCTTCTCAGTCGGTATTTCGGCCCTTACAAAGTGCTACGACGAGTGAGCGACGTCAACTACGAAGTCCTTCCGGACGGAAGCCAATCACCACGACGCCGACAACCACGACCCGAGATTGTGCACGTGGTGCGGTTAAAACCATACTATACATTGTGACATTGATGACATTAGGTTTTCGTTTGTGTTTACCGTAATGCTTCGTTTAGCATCGAGGCGATGCTCCTTCGGGAGGAGGGGCAATGCCACGCGCTTAATATGCCAGCGAGAAGGAGGCAGACGAAGACGCAGTAGCTCTCGCGCCAGTGCCTTTGTTTTGGCTGTGCTGTGCCGACCCCGTTCGGGACTTGGGGCCTTGTATCGCCGCCTTGTGCACGTCGCCTTTGTATTAAACGTGACAATATGTTGTCAATTTACGTAGACTTGGAACACCGTACATGGGACAGGATACTACCGTATGCCACATTCGCTTATAATACCGCATTGCAAGAGACTACCCAAGTGACGCCCTTCCAGCTTGTTTATGGCCGAACAGTCACCACGCCTCTGGATGCAATGCTGCCCGTAAACGACAATGCTGAACACAAACTTGACATCAGCGATTTTACCCAGAGGGCTGAAGAAGCACGTCAGCTGGCACGACACCGCATTCGACAACAGCAGCGCATCGATGCGGACCGATACAACTTGCGGCAAAGAGAAGTCGAGTATGCACCAGGTGACCGAGTATGGATATGGACTCCCGTGCGAACCCCTGGCCTCTCCGAAAAGCTTCTTCGTCGTTATTTCGGTCCTTACCGAGTACTCCGCCGAATTAGCCCCTTGAACTACGAGGTTACGCCAGAAGGACAAGGGAGTTCATCAAGGTGCCGACGTCGCACAGAAACTGTACATGTGGTCAGAATGAAGCCATATTACGACCGGCAGTGAACATTCTCTACTTTGTGCCGAATACCACTATCACCGACGCAGATAACGGCTAACACCGTGTCAACACCCTCGCCGCCATACGCATCGGGACGATGCGTTTGGAGGGGGAATAATGATGCAAGCCATGAAACAGTCTTTAAACTACGCGCGCCCTCCCAGCGGACAACGGCGCCTTCGCCGCACGCGATCGGATCGCGTGAGATTGTGACCAGGAGAGAGAGGAAGAAGAAGTGAGGAGCCGCTCGATCAAGAGGGAGAACGCTTCTTGTTTTTGACAAGTTAGCCCTCAATAAATAGTTCTCACAAGACTACCTGAATTGTTCGTTATGTAGCGAAGCGTTGTTAGTCTGTAATGGGTCGCCCTCTCGAACGCTTTCTAGTGGGTCGTCCCCTTCGGCTCCGCTCCTCGCGCTCAGAGCCCGCGCTCTGTCTTGACTGTCGCCGTTGTGCTTCGTCGACTAGTGCTGTCAATAAACGCCTTTATAATTTGGTGGAGAGTGCTGCGCCGTCCAACCAGCTTCGGTCCGTTCGATGCCCCTGGCGCTTCGATCCCGTACCGTGCCCTCTACCATGCCTCAAGACGCCGCCCAGCAAACGCTTCCCCCTGTACCGACACCATGCTCCGGTTCCCCCCGCATCCGCGACCCTCCTATATTCACCGGCGCGGATGGCACTGACGTGGAGGACTGGCTCGCGATATACGGGCGCGTGAGCGTACCCAACAAATGGGACGAGGCAGGAAAGCTGAGCAACCTGGTTTTCTACCTCGCGGGTGTGGCAAGCCTGTGGTACAACAACCACGCAACCGATTTCCTCACGTGGTCCGATTTCAAGACCGCCATCATCAACGTGTTTGGCCGACCTGCCGTACGTAAACTGCAAGCCGAACAGCGTTTACGTGAACGAGCTCAGCAGACCGGTGAGTCGTTTACCAGCTACATCGAAGACGTCCTCGACTTGTGCAAGAAGGCCGACGTAACCATGTCTGAGTCTGACAAGATCCGACACGTTATTGCGCTCAGGCTACTGGCAAGTACCTATGGCTGACGACGCTCGACCGAAGACCGCCTTTGTCACGCCCGACGGCCTGTACGAATTCAACGTCATGCCGTTTGGGCTGTGTAATGCGCCCGCCACCTTTGAGCGCATGATGGATACCGTTCTGCGCAACCTGAAATGGCAAACGTGCTTGTGCTACCTCGACGACGTCGTCGTTTTTGCTCCGGACTTTTCCACCCATCTTCAACGCCTACGGCATGTTTTGACGCGTTTGAGCGACGCCGGTCTGCAACTGAATATAAAGAAGTGCCGATTTGCAGCACGGCAGCTGACAATCCTCGGCTACGTCGTGTCCAAGGACGGAATTCTCCCCGATCCAGGCAAACTTCGCGCCGTGACCGAGTTCCCGAAACCTACGTCCGTCAAAGAACTGCGCAGTTTCGTAGGACTGTGTTCCTACTTTCGGCGCTTCATTCGAAATTTCGCGACTATCATATCGCCTCTGACGAAGCTCCTCGGAAGTAACGGGCCCCTCCATTCATGGTCGTCCGAGTGCGACGACGCTTTCGAAAAGCTCCGCCGTTTGTTGACGTCGCCTCCCATACTACGCCACTACGACCCTGCGGCTCCTACAGAGGTACATACAGACGCTAGCGGTGTTGGCCTTGGCGCTGTCCTTGCGCAGCGCAAACCAGGGTTCCCTGAATATGTCGTGGCATATGCAAGTCGTACGCTTACTAAAGCCGAGACCAATTACACCGTCACCGAAAAGGAATGCCTGGCGATCATCTGGGCCCTTACGAAATTCCGACCTTATTTGTATGGTCGCCCATTTGATGTGATCACCGACCATCATGCACTATGCTGGTTGTCGTCACTGAAGGATCCCTCAGGTCGCCTCGCCCGCTGGGCACTTCGCCTGCAGGACTACGATATCCGCGTGCTGTACCGCAATGGACGCCAGCATGCTGACGCCGACGCACTCTCGCGCTCCCCCTTGCCTGACGACAATACCCATAGCTCAGTGTCTCACAATGCCGTTTCTTCTATCGACATTCACACCATCGCTACTGAACAGCGCAAGGATCACTGGACCGCCTCATTGATAGACTTGCTGACTGATCCATCGGCAACACCATCCACTCGCGCGTTGCGTCGTCAAGCCCACCATTTCGCCGTTCGCGACGACCTCCTCCACCGACGCAATTACGGCGACGGCCGCCAGTGGCTACTCGTAATACCCCGCAGTCTGCGTTCCGACATATGCGAATCGTTCCACTCTGATCCGCAGTGCGCACACTCTGGGGTATCGAAAACTTACCACCGCATTCGCCAACGGTACTTTTGGCGAGGGATGTACCGCTACGTGCAGAAGTTCGTTCGCTCCTGCATTGATTGTCAGCGCCGCAAAACATCAACGCACCTGTCGCCGGCAATTCTGCAACCTCTGCCTTGCCCTGACCGGCCGTTCGGGCGCGTTGGCATAGACTTGTATGGACCACTTCCTCTAACGTCGGCTGGTAATCGCTGGGCCATCGTCGCTGTTGACCACCTTACGCGATACGCCGAAACTGCCGCCCTCCCAGCGGCTACAGCGCGCGATGTTGCTTCCTTCCTGCTTCACCGATTCATGCTGCGTCACGGTCCACCCCAGGAGCTGCTCAGCGATCCAGGTCGTGTCTTCTTGTCGGAAGTCGTCGAAGCCATCCTGAAAGAGTGCCACGTTGTTCACCGGAAAACTACTGCTTACCACCCGCAGACGAATGGCCTCACCGAACGCTTTAACCGCACGCTCGGCGACATGCTCTCGATGTACGTCGCCGCCGATCACACCAATTGGGATGCCATTCTGCCATTCGTCACCTACGCCTATAATACCGCCCCTCAGAGCACTACTGGTTTCTCCCCCTTTTTCTTATTGTACGGCAGACACCCGTCGCACACAATCGACACAATCCTTCCATACAAGCCGGATCCGTCTGAGTGTGCGCCTATTTCTGCCACAGCCAGACTTGCTGAGGAGTGTCGGGAGCTTGCCAAGACGTTTACTACGCATGACCAAGAGCGGCAAAAGAGCATTCGCGGTGACACCACCACTTCTTCGCCCACGTTCAGCCCTGGAGCACTCGTATGGCTCTCAGTCCCTACCACTGCACCTGGCCTCTCTTCCAAACTGCTGCCCAAGTACGACGGCCCCTACCGTGTCGTCGAACGCACATCCCCGGTCAACTACCTGATCGAGCCCATTGAACCATCTTCGGACATGCGCCGTCGAGGGCGCGACATTGTCAACGTCGAGCGCCTTAAGCCCTATCATGACCCGCTCATAGTGACAAGCAGTTAGGTCGTCAGGCGGCTCCCTTTTTCGTACCCGGGGTAATTGTAGCGAAGCGTTGTTAGTCTGTAATGGGTCGCCCTCTCGAACGCTTTCTAGTGGGTCGTCCCCTTCGGCTCCGCTCCTCGCGCTCAGAGCCCGCGCTCTGTCTTCACTGTCGCCGTTGTGCTTCGTCGACTAGTGCTGTCAATAAACGCCTTTATAGTTACAATATGTATATATATATATATATATATATATATATATATATATATATATAGAGAGAGAGAGAGAGAGAGAGATATTAGGGCCCGGTATCACATCCTGCTTAAAAGCAATGAATTCACAAGTCGCGACACGTGCACAAGGATTACAGGTGGTACAAGCAATAAGATCCACAACAGTCACTGATGCAAGACACTAAGTTTCCCCGCACTCTCATTCAAGCCGCCTGCGATTGTATTGAACTTAAAGATGAAAAAATCCGGCAGATCCCACGCACTGTGGGAATCGATGTAATGCGAAGCAGCGAGCAAAGAGCTGCATACATCGCTTTGTTTATTTTTGAGCCTAATGAAATCATTCATGCCATGGCATCTAGTTCACCATATATCGCATGTTTGTCATGCACGCGTGCACGCACAATGTGGTATATACCATGCCAATGAAACGTATATTCTGGTATATACACTGCATGACCGGTGATTTATGTTCATCACGCACTCCTGTCATGCAATACCAATTTGGTATATATCCAGTTATCTAAACGGCCGGAAGCGCACCATAACAGTGTCATGTAAATCATAACGTACATGACATGCATGACACAATTCGCATGTTAGGACATATCATTTATGTTCGTCATACAGTCACATCGCACAACACCAATTTTGGTGTATATCAAACGAGCGAAATGGCCGCGAGTCCACCATCAGCGTGGCATGTAAATCATGCCATACATGACATGCATGAGATAACTGATATTTATTCTCCAACCAAAGTTACGAAGACACGTAAAAACCCGACGTTTCGGAACCAGCTCGGTTCCTTCCTCAGGGGGGACTGCGGCGGCTTGGCAGCGGCCTCTTTAAGGCACTCTCGCGGCGGTTAACGACCCCACGCATTACCGAGGAGCGTAGCCCATGCGCATACACCGGGGGGAGAGTTCCGAGTGAACGGTTGATATTTTGAGTGGTCCTCTGTATATGCCACGACTCCAGTAGTAACCTCCTCCTCCACTTGGTTTCACTTTCGAGGATGGCGGTTCCGTTGAAGTCTATTCTGTGGTCAAATGTCTCTGCGTGCTCGGCGACGGCGCTGCGTTCTTTGTTGAGTTTACGGACGTCGTTGACGTGTTGCCTAATCCGTTCGGGGAAGTTTTTGGTCTCGCCGATGTATGACGAGGGGCAGTCGGCACACGGTATTTTGTAAACGACGCCGGGCGCCCTGTCTTTTGTTGGTCGGTCTTTCGGGCGGGGAAGGAAGCGGCCCAGCGTGCATGAAGGCACGTGCGCGATGTGCACGCCTTCTTTCCTAAAAATCCGAGCCAACGCCTCGCTGGCTCCCTGGACGTATGGGACCGACACGCGTTTTGGAGAGCTGTTCGTCAATGCTGGCTGGGAGTCGCGTAACCTCTTTTTCTCTGCGCGGCGGGCGACGGATCGAATGAAATTTCTGGGATAACCGTTTTTTCTGAGGTCCGCAATTACGCGGGCCTCTTCTTTCCGGCGTTCCGTGTCAGTGGAACATATCTTTTTGGCTCTCTGAAGTAATGTGGACACAACGGAGGCCTTGTGGGTGGAGGGATGGGACGAATCGTATTGAAGGTACCGGCCGGTGTGCGTCGGCTTCCTGTAAACGGAGAACTCCAAGTCACTGCCCCTTCTTGCCACCTGGACGTCGAGAAAGGGGAGGGTGCGGTCGCGTTCACACTCGACCGTGAACTGTATGGCTGGGTGAACGGAATTTAGGTGCAGTCTGAAGTTTTCAATTTCAGATGTCTTCACGACACAAAAGCAATCGTCCACGTAGCGAAGAAAGAGCTTGGGTCGCGGCGAGAAGGAGCCAAGTGCTTCCCTTTCTATATGTTCCATGGTCAGGTTTGCCATTGTGACGGAGATGGAGGCTCCCATTGCGGTTCCACTGTTTTGCCTGAAGATTGTTCCTTTGTAGGAAAAATACGTGCTGGACAGGCAGAATTCCAGTAGGCGGCAGAGTTCGTCAACAGTGAGTGGGGTCCTTTGACTAAGCCATCGTCACCCTCAAGAGCGTGTCTTCGTAACTTTGGTTGGAGAATAAATATCAGTTATCTCAGTTTACTTACCCAACCAGACAGACTTCTGTCTAATGTTTACCTTCATGACATGCATGTCATGGTTTTTCATGTTACCACCTGTCATTTACGTTCGGCATACATTCGCGTCACGCAATGCCAATTTTGGTGTATATCAAGCTAGTGAAACGTCCATGAATGCACCATGAGCGTGGCATGTAAATCATGACATGCATGTCATGGTTTTCATGTTACCACCTGTTATTCATGTTCTTGATGCAGTCACATCGCGCAATACCGATTTTGGTGCATATCAATCTAGCGAAACGGCCGCGAGCGCACCATGAGCGTGCCATGTAAATCATGTCGTACATGACACCTATGTCATGATTTTCATGTTACCACCTCTAATTTACGTTCGTCATACAGTCGCGTCGTGCAATACGAATTTTGGTGTATATCGAGCCCGCGAAACGGCCACTAATGCACCATGAGCGTGGCATTTAAATCATGACATACAGGACATGCATGTCATGGTTTTCATGTTACCCCCTGTTATTCATGTTCTTCATACAGTCACACCGCGCAATACCAATTTTGGTGTATATCAACCTAGCGAAACGGACGCGAGTGCGTCATGAGCGTGGCATGTAAATTATGTCGTGCATCACACGCGTGTCACAATTTTCATGTTGCCACCTCTAATTTACGTTCGTCATACAGTCGCGTCGCGCAATACCAATTTCGGTGTATATCAAGCCAGCGAAACGGCCGCGAATGCACCATGAGCGTGGCATGTAAATCATGGCATACGTGACATGCATGCCATGGTTTTCATGTTACCACCTGTTATTCATGGTCTTCATACAGTCAGATCGCGCAGTACCAATTTTGGTTCTAAAAAGAGACACGGCGTGCAAACACGGACACAAAAAAGAGATCAGGACACCACAAACGCCGACTAACAACTGAAGAGACGCACAACGACTGAAAAGAAAGAAGGCACGAAAACTTATCTGCGCATGCCCATGCACCCGGCGAACCTATCAATCCGGCACGCGTGGCGGCCTACGTGGAAGATAACTGTTAAGGCATTTGATTTCATCTTTATGCAAGTTAATCGACGGTTGGCTCACGCATGCGCTACCACTATTATCGATATGCCATGCTTCAATCATCAGGCGCGTTTCTTCATTTCTATGCCGGTACAACACTGCGCATTCATCGAATTTTGGTGTGCACTTACAATCTCGACAATGTAAAGATAGATTAGAAGGTGAGCCTCCTGTTAGCGATCTCTTATGTTCCAACAATCTCTGGTTAATACATCGGCCCGTCTGTCCTACGTAGAAGCGGCCGCAACTGAAAAGGACCTTATACACCACACTCGTACGGCAATCAGTGAATTTGTTGGTGTATTTTACGAAACAATTATTGGTCCGCTTCTTGTCTTTCACTCGCTCATTCTTCCTCTGCACAGCGGCACAAATCTTACCTAGCTTATTGGCAGCCGTGAAAACAACATTAACGCCGTATCTACTTCCTACCTTCTTTAGCCTATGAGATATGCAATGAATGTACGGAATACCTACGACCCGTGTCTTCCTATCGCTTTCTGCAACCATGCTCGGACTTAACACAATAGACTTCTTTAAACGCTCAGCGACCGTGGCCACCGCATCACGAGGATACCGTATACATCTAAAAGACGCGTAACCTGTGCGCTAAAGCTATCACTCATTTTGTGCTCACACGACTTGGTGAGGGCTGACTTAAGGCAAGACATGGCGATGCCGTTTTTTACAACCTTCTAGTGCTTCGACGAAAAATTTAACAGCGGTTTGGAAGATCTAGGAGAATACTGCCAGCACACGTGGTTCTTCTGGAACGTTAAGGAAATGTCTAGAAATTGTATTCCATTATTCTGAGGCACCTATTTAGTAAATCTCAGCCCTCCTCCATTTAATTCAAATTTTTCGCTCACGGAAGTTACCACCTTTTCAAAGTCCTCATCACTACAAAAAATCAAGTAATCGTCCACATAACGAAAAACCTTAATAACCGAATTACCTAAGGCGCCTTCCAAAAGATTGTCAATCTTGCTAAGGTATAAATCACTAAGAGCCGGAGCAACCTTAGAACCAATACATATCCCTGATTTCTGCACATAAACACCTTCCTTCCAACCTACCAGCGTCGACTTTAAATACATGTAAAGGATTTCTAGAAATGCCCCGGTAGAAACACCACATTTATCGGTGAAAACCGTCTGGTGCCCTTGTTCGTTAATACATTCATTAACACTTTTTAACAAGTCCTTATGCGGCAAAGAATAATACAGGTCTTCAATATCCATACTAAAAGCTTTACAACAGTCGGGGTTCTCCTCTGAGAGGAACTGAACTAGCGCCTGAGAATTACGCATACGAAAAGGGTCTGAAAAACTCAAAGAGGTTAAGCAGTTCTGCAAATAACTAGATACAGCGACTTACCAGGTGCCTTGCTCTGAAACGATTGCTCGAAACGGAATCTCGTTCTTATGTGTTTTGGCTGAAAAAAAAAACAATTCTAAAGTAAGTGATTTAGCCTTCTTGACATTACATGCAATTCTCTCAAGATTATGTCTTAACAAAAGGCCGACAGCAAGTTGCCTAACTACCGATGGCTTAAGTTTTACCGTCCTAAAATTCTTTTCTATGGCTGTTAATGCTTTTTCTGAGAACAAACTGTCCGGCATAATTACAAAATACCCTTCCTTATCTGAAATTACTGGCCTGAGTTTCTTCTCAACACAGTAATTAACCAAAGGCCGGATATGATCAGAACACTTGAAATGCATATTAGAACCCTTGATGCTAGCAACGCAGTCTGAAATGCAGTGGGAACGCTCTTCAGAAACAAGTCTAGTGATTGTACGCGGCAAACTTAAAACGTCTATTGGTTTCAGGTTCGGCTTAAAACAGTATTTAGGACCTAAGGCTAGAGTTTTGCAGTGACTATCATCTAAGGCAGCTCCTCCAAGGACTAGCAAGTTATTTTGCGGTGAAACATTAGAAATAATCTTCCTCTTACATGCTTGAAGTTCTCGAAGTTTTACCCACCATATGAATTCCGTATGCTGGTTAGCTACCCTCATCCAGTCGGCGTATATCTGCTTCTGGCGGCGGTCGTCACATGAAGTCGAGCAACGGACCTTGAGGCATTCCTGGTAAAGTCTCACTTGACGAAGTGACGCTTCTACGTAGGACAGACGGGCCGATGCATCAACCAGAGATTGTTGGAACATAAGAGATCACTAACAGGAGGCTCACCTTCTAATCTATCTTTACATTGTCGAGATTGTAAGTGCACGCCAAATTTGATGAATGCGCAGTGTTGTACCGGCATAGAAATGAAGAAACGCGCCTGATGATTGAAGCATGGCATATCGAGAATAGTGGTAGCGCATGCGTGAGCCAACCGTCGATTAACTTGCATAAAAATGAAATCAAATGCCTTAACAGTTATCTTCCACGTAGACCGCCACGCGTGCCGGATTGATAGGTTCGCCTGTTGCATGGGCATGCGCAGTAAGTTTTCGTGCCTTCTTTCTTTTCAGCCGTTGTGTGTCTCTTCAGTTGTTAGTCGGCGTTTGTGGTGTCCTGACTTCTTTCTTGTGTCCGTGTTTGCACGCCCTGTCTTTTTAGAATGAATACTTACCAACTAGCTCAGCTCTCTGTTATTCTAAGTATGAGCACAGTCCGACGAAACTGCGCAGTTCTTTGACCGACGTAGGTTTGGGAAATTCGGCCACGGCCCGAAGCTTGGCCGGATCGGGAAGGATTCCGTCCTTGGACACGACGTAACCTAGGATTGGCAGCTGCCGTGCTGCAAATCGGCACTTCTTCAGATTCAGTTGGAGGCCGGCGTTGCTGAAACGCGTCAGAACATGCCGCAGACGTTGAAGATGCGTGGAGAAGTCCGGAGCGAAAACGACGACGTCGTCCAGGTAACCCAAGCACGTGTGCCATTTCAAGTTGCGCAGAACGGTGTCCATCATGCGCTCGAAGGTCGCGGGCGCATTGCACAGACCAAACGGCATGACGTTGAACTCGTACAAGCCGTCGGGCGTCACAAAGGCTGTCTTCGGTCAAGCGTCATCAGCCATGGGTACTTGTCAGTACCCCGAGCGCAAATCGAGAGATGAAAAGTATTCTGCTCCTTGGAGGCTGTCAATCGCGTCGTCGATTCGCGGCAGCGGATAAACATCCTTCCGAGTGATCTTGTTGAGCCTTCTGTAGTGAACACAGAACCGCACAGAACCGTCCTTCTTGGCAACGAGAACAACAGGAGACGCCCATGGGCTGTCCTAGGGTTGAATAACGTCGCGTCGAAGCATACCGTCGACTTGCTCATTAATTACCCGACGTTCTGTGGGAGACACGCGATATGGACGTTGCCGCAGTGGTGGTTGGGCGCCAGTGTCGATGCGATGCGTAACAGCGGACGTGCGGCCGAGAGAAGTTTGCCCGACATCGAAAGAAGAACGAAATTCTTCCGACAGGCACAGAAGCTGGGAACGCTGGACCGACGTAAGGTTGTCAGCAATGGCGGGACCAAATACATCCGCGGGTGATGAATCAGACGTGGAAACGGCACTGATGGTGCGGGAACTGGTGCAGTGCGAGTCATCGGGTGCGTCCAGAACTAGTGCGTCTTCGAGGGGCTCCACTCTGCGGAGACATTCCCCTCGCACCAATGTAACAATGTGCGGGGATGGGTTGGTAACAAAAATAGCAGTGCTACCCTGAGTGACTTGCACGGTCGCGAAAGGTACCAGCAACCCTGTAGCGGCATCGTCATCCCTCACGATCATCATCATCCTTTTTTACCACCTACGCGCCGCGCCTCTCGCGCAAGGTATGCTCAGAGCTCGAGGCGCGAGCGAGAAGAACGAGCTCACGCTCCTGGCTGTCAGGACGCCGGCAGCCGCTGTCGCTCTGCTTACAAGGGCCTTCTAATAAAGTGGCGAGACTTCGGCACGGCCACATCGGCCGCCTTCACGTCTCTCTCTCGCTACAATTGGTGACCCGGACAACCACGCCCTTCGACGAGCGGCGCTGCCATGTTGCCTTCACCCTGCCCGCCAGTGAAGCCGTTCCACCCGGCCTACCCCCGAGCGTGTTTATGCAGCTCGATGCTATTCTCGCACTGAATGGCATCACGGCACAGCCGATGATGCACGCCGCCCTATTCCAAGCGCTGCCGGTTGAGCTACATCATCTGTCCGCCGCGTCGTCATCCAGCCCGCAGCCATACGACGACCTCTGCGCTGCGGTGCTGGCCCGCTACGGCGAGACGTACCGCCCGCTACCGGGGACCCGTGAGTTCCAGGTTTCCCCTCCAACGCGAGCGGTACCACCCGGCCTGCAGCCCTCCCATGACGGCGAGCTACCTTCCCCGGCCATGTCTCTTTCTCGCTCTCGTCCGGCCACTAGCGCAGCAGTTGCTGCGCCCGACCACCCACCCGACGAGATTCCGAACGTTGCTGCTGCCTTCGACCAGTCCGCCACGAGGTGCATTCCTTCGCCACCCTCGGCCGACGGTCCATCAGGCATGCCCGCCATCCGCAAGTCTTCTCCGACCTCGACGGCTCGCGACACCTCGGAGCCATCAGACTCCACGACCGCTACCTTGCAGCAGGCCCTGGAGTCGGACATGGACATCGCACCGTCCGCTATTCGCTCCCCAATTGTGGCGGATTCGCCGTCCTCGTCCATCGACCATCACCACGTTTCAACAACCTCGACACTATGTGCGTCTTGCCAGCAGCGACCAGCATTGACCTCGCAGTCCACCGCAGCTGAAGTTCGAGCACCGAACCAACACCGGCCGAACTTGCGAGACGCTGCTACGATGACGGAAGCGTCTGAGGACGAATTGCCTGGTTCGCCGATGGCAGAGCAGCCCGCACATGCCACGCCTGCCGCAAAGGCAGACATCCAACACGCCGACCTACGCACGAGACCCCGTGTGCCGGGCACAGGCGCGGGCACAGGCGCGCTGTCGGAACCTCTGGCAGAGCCTCCGCCTGCGGTGTTCCATGACATCCCTCCTCCGGAGTTCTTAACGGGGGACGCGAACCAGCAGCGGTGTACCTTCAATGCAGGCATGCCCTTTGACACGGCGAAAGCGTCTTCTACCGCTGCCCGACGCGCTTACCTACCACGTGCCGTACACCTAATCCCTACTCGCATTGCGCGTGGGATGGTTCTGCAACCACGACGTTCCCGCGTCCGTCGACTTGTATACCCGTGCCAGCACGTCCGCCGCAATGCAAAGCTGAGGTCGGCGTTGCGCCGCCACCGACATCCGCGTCAACGCTGTGCCCGCACAGGAAAGACCGATCGCAGCAGCTACTCGTCGATGGTTGCTCGTCGTGGCTTCACTGTGCCATTTCGCATTGTTTCGCGCACATCGCCCACACCGGCCCATGTGCACCCGCCCTCAACTCCATCTGCAGGTACCTCTGCCAGCCGCGCTCACTCGCGCTACCGAATGGCACCATCAAGTCGTCGTGGGACCCGCCTGGCCACGACCCCAGCGTACTTTCGCCCAGTACTCCGCCCGCTGCGCTTCTCCCAGAGCCGCCCGCCAGAGACCTAATGGTTCCCGAATAGTCCCTTACCGTTGACGACCTAGACTGCCCACGGACGTTTTTTTCTCGCGTCACAGTCTTGTATACGCCACCATCGTTTTTTTTTTCATTTCGGCTTCATTTCTGCGGGGGGGAGTAATCTGTAGCGGCATCGTCATCCCTCACGATCATCATCATCCTTTTTTACCACCTACGCGCCGCGCCTCTCGCGCAAGGTATGCTCAGAGCTCGAGGCGCGAGCGAGAAGAACGAGCTCACGCTCCTGGCTGTCAGGACGCCGGCAGCCGCTGTCGCTCTGCTTACAAGGGGCCTTCTAATAAAGTGCGAGGACGTCGGCACGGCCACATCGGCCGCCTTCACGTCTCTCTCTCGCTACAACCCTTTCCTAGTGCAAACGCGGGTCAGATGGCGAAAGGGGTGCAATGGTGTCGCAGAGACCGGCGCAGTAAACTGGCACGGCCGTCGACGAGTTTGGGGGAACTTTGGTATCGTCTTTGACGAGGATCTTGGTGAATGCCGATGGACTGTCTGCCGGCGTCAAATGTGAGAACGGTGAGAGTTCGAGGGCGGCTGGTGCGCAGTGAATTATGGCGTCGTGGCGGGAAAGAAAATCCCATCCCAAGATAACGTCGTGGGAGCATGCAGCAATTATGATGAACTCGACGTCGTACAGAACGCCCTGAATGACGACGCGAGAAGTGCATACTGCTGTAGGCCTAATACTCTGGGAGCTGGCGGTACGGAGGGACATCCCAGAAAGTGGCGTCGTCACTTTTCGGAGTAAGCGGCTAAGTTTTGCGTCCATAACGGATACGGCGGCTCCAGTGTCGATAAGGGCAGATGCGCGAACACCGTCCACAAACACGTCTATGACATTCGATGGACTTCGCTGAGGGCTTTTACAGTTCGATAGCGTCGCAGCCCTTGCCTCGTGGACTGCGACGACTAGTTTTCCTGCTCTCGTGCGACAGAACGTGGCCGCATGGGTGACAGTGAGCGACGTCGTGGAGACGGATAGCGGCGAGTGGATGGAGCTGGGCGTGACGTCGGTGACATAGGCGGGTCGTAGAATGCACGACTGGACTGGCTCGTGGTGGGTGACGCGACTCGAGGCGGCTGCACGCGATGACAGTAACGCGCCACGTGACCGGCATAACCGCATGCAAAGCAGATGGGCCGATTGTCGGGTGTGCGCCATCGGTTCGCCGGGGCAGGTCCCGCCCATGTCGCAGGATGAGATTGACGGGGCGGCTGCTGAAACGACTGCATGGTGGGTTGCAGTCAGGGCCTAGGTATGACGGCAGCATACGGAGCCGGCACGCCCGCTTCGAAGGACGGAGGTCTAGCGGCGGCTTCGGCATAACTCAATGGAGCAGCCGCAGGGATTGCCTGGTGCGTCCTGGCGACAACTTGAGCGTAATTCTGTGGCGCAGGAGTCGGAGGTTGCCGGTGGTACTCAGGCATCACCTCGGCAATTTCCTGCTCAATTGCTCGTCGGAGGGGAGGAAGAAGGGTCGTCGACGACTGTTGAACGTGCGGCGGGTGGGCGAAGGCCAGGAGAGAACTGGCGTGCGATTTCCTCGCGAACGAATGCCTTCACTTCTGCTATCAGCGTGGCCTGGTCAGGTATGGCCGCCAAGCCAGCAAGCTCTTCGTCGCGTGATGGAGAGCGACGGGTCATCGAAGGTTGCCGGCGGAGCTCCCTCATAGCTCTGGCACAGTGTGATGACCTCGGCCACGGTGGAAGGGTTTTTGGCGAGCAACATGGTGAAGGCATCGTCGTCAATGCCCTTCATAATGTTCCGGATCTTGTCAGATTCGGACATGGTGCCGTTGGCTTTCTTACAGAAGTCCAGGACGTCTTCGATATAACTGGTGAAAGATTCACCGGCCTGCTGAGCTCGTTCGCGTAAGCGCTGTTCTGCTTGCAGCTTACGAACTGCAGGGCGGCCAAAAACGTTGATGACGGCGGTCTTGAAATCCGACCAAGTCGCAAAATCGGACGCATGGTTGTTGTACCACAAGCTTGCTACTCCCGCGAGGTAGAAGACCAAGTTGCTCAACTTGCCTGCTTCGTCCCATTTTTTGGGTACGCTCACGCGCTCGTAAATTGCGAGCCAGTCCTCCACGTCGGTGCCATCGGCGCCAGTGAAGATAGGTGGATCGCGGATGCGTGGGACACCGGGACATGTGGTCGGTGTGGGAGGCGGCGTTTGCTGAGCGGCGTCTTGAGGCATGGTAGGCGGCAGAGTACGGGAACGAAGCTCCAGGGGCATCGAATGGGAGCACAGCACCTCCACCAATTTGTTAAGCTGTTTATTGGACAGCACTCGGCGACAATGAGCTATGGCGACAGTCAAGGCAAAAGCACGGGCTCCGAGCGCGAGCGGCGTTTAGAAGAGGACGACCCACTAGGAGCCGCTGGAGAGCGCAACCGTTAAACAGTACCAATTGCTTCGCCACAATATATATATATATTGCCGCGCACGCTTCTTTTTGTATTTCTATCCTGTCCCCCCTCCCCAGTGTAGAGTAGCAGGCCAGAGCAAACTATACCTCAGGCCGACCTCTCTGCCTTTCTGTAAATAAATTCTCTCTCTCTCTCTCTATGTAACCGGTCCGTCGAACGTATAACCACTGCCTTTCGCAAACGGCACCCGAATATCTGGGAACCTTCCAGGTTATTTTTACCTTGTCTGAGAGGCTTGAGCGCGCGAACGGGAACAGTTCAGATTATTCTGGAACTAGCGCGGCCACCAGTGATAAGACTCAAATGTTCGATGCCGCATTAGTGATGCATAACTATCGATGGTACAATCGATACTATCGATAGTTGCGTCACTATCGAACTGTGGATGGTAAAAAAAGCTATCGATAGTGAATTCGATAGTACAATCAATAGCACAAAATCAACCGCGCGAACTCCACTGCAGCGTAGTCGTGGTTCCCCGAGTGTGTGGTGTATGGTGGAACAGGAGGAGCAGCCTTAAGGGCAAGAAATTTTACATGTTTGTGTTGCTGCACACGAATACTTGGGTGACACACGATAATTAATATTGCATTTTGTGATTTGCGATTCACTCGGAGGCGCTCACGCTTGACAGTTCGTCGTCCGCGATGCCCTCTCACCGATCCCCGTCTATTCTCTCGGTTCTCGTTTAATCCCTCCCTGTCCCTCGTGCACTACTAGTGTCTTCCACTGAGAGAGACAGTTGCGGGTTGCACTTTCCTCCTCATTTCCTGTTATTTTATTTAAGAATCACTTCCGCCCTGCATTTTCTGATTTCAAAATAAAAATTTCAAAACTAAGTTTCCTAATTGCAAGGTGTAACTGGTTGCTTTTGAATATGCATTTATTGATGGACATATTCCGGCATTTCCACGGCGGGTTTAATTTACTTCTTTCACCAAAAAATTGCTCATAAATTAAACGAACCGAGTATTGCTGATAGTAGGCCATCGCAAATGTTTTGACAATAACGCTTAACAATGAAACTGACAATAACGTTTAACACTGAAAACAAGAATATGTTTCCAACATAGCTGCCAGCATAAAAATGCCATAAAAATGCAGGGCACGAAGCATACCAAACATACGAGAGGGCATAGGCGTACACAGAAATTTTGTCGAAGGTGGTGGGGGTTCCTACTTTCCTCCATATATGTCCGTGCGTGTGTTTGCATGTTCGCGCTTGTATGCATATGTAGATATAGAAAACGTAAAAATGTTCCGGGGGGGGGGGGAGCGAATAAGACCCGCCCTCCTCAGCCCACTGCAAGTTTGAAATTCACAAATAATAAATCTTTCCAAGAATTTCAAAGAATGATGTGATCTCTTCGATATTCTGTGATGTGACTGCTAAACACGGAAAGCAAGCGAACGGAAAACGCAACGCAGATATCGCAACGACAGCTGCCGGGAGTGGACAGAATCACCAAACATGACAATGTTTCATCGGCCCTTGACAATCTCCAATAAGTCTTTGCCACTTTCAGTTTAGAGAAACTCCTCTCCGTATCGCCACTGAAGGGCGCATTATAAGGAGTGTCTTAAGTGCCACCCTATAGTGTTTGGAACGTTATCCTCGAGGTTGTAATCCAGTACGAAGCGAAGGGCGTTAACAAGGCCGTTATTATTTGTGTCAGCGCTTTCCTTGTCCTTGAAAGCCCGATGAAGGTCGCTGCACGGTCCAGGAAGCACCGCTCTTTGTCGAAGCTTTTGTTACTTTGTCGAGGAAATCCAACAGGCGCATTTCTGCGTAAGCGCTCCTCGATTGAAATAGTCACATCGTCGAGCATTTCATAGGAAAAATTCCCCTTGAATGATTCTTCTCGATTAGTTGCTTCGTATAAACCATTGTAGCCGAACTGTCATTTCATCAACCGCAACCGCGGAGCTGGCCTCTTATTGGAATTAATGCACATGCATTGATCAAGGCCCTTGGCGGTCGCCACATAGTTCTCGTATCGGTCGTTCGGTAGTTTAATTCTACTCTGAACATTCTCTAAGCAGCTGTATACGTGTGACAATGACAGCTGTTTTGCACTGAGTACTCCTGCTTGCGGAGTTGGGCTGAAACAAGATGTCATACCAAGCTGCAATGACTACAATGCGCAGTGTCAGAAGCCTTAACTAAACGTGCTGCGAAAGAAGGCAAATTCTTTGTCTGATAAAGAGATACAGTCCTGGCGTGCTATGCAGGATTGCCCGAGTTTGGTGAAACTCGGGATCTTTCCGAGCTCTGGCGACACCCCCTTTTGAACGAGCTAATAGTACGTGAAGGTGAAATCCATCCCTCAGCGCGCGCTCTGTTCCATTGGTTACGATAGAACGCGGTGACACGTCAAGGGCGATCGAGAATGTTGGGTGGTGTCTTCAAACTAGAGGCACCTTCTTTCATTTGTTTGTCGTTCCACTGAGTGCAGAAGTGCACCCATGGAAGAAAAGTGACAGAAAGTTGTACTAACTATATTTTTGTTTTCGCGGGCCGTTAGAATACACTTTCAAGCGTTTAATATCTGCACTAAGTACCCTTCAGAATAATCAGCACCGTGGCCTCCGAGATTAATTCCGACCGAGCGCCTTACAACACCCGCGATTAGAGCTAATCGTCGAGGCCACGTGTATAATCACCATGGTCGGCCTCTACATTCTAGCGCGTTGCTCGGCCGCCGCGCGACCTCCTCGTCCTTTCATTAATCGTCTGCTCGCTCCCCGTGCAGGTGCGGCCGGGTGATAAGCGATCTTCTTATGTTACCTCTTGATGTTGTATACCACCTGTAATGTATTCTTTTTTGTTTCCCCCCCTACAATAATGCCCGTTGGGCGCTGTAGGTATCTGAATAAATAAATAAGTAAATAAATAAATAAATATATAAATAAATTAATAAATAAATAAAAACTGGCTAAGCGGTATACCTAGCTAAGTGAGGACAAGCCATGACGAAGCTGATTAAGCCAAATCATTCTAAGGCCGAGCTAATTAAGCCACGTCTTACTAAGACCATGCTATATGAACCGTGTAAAGCTAAGAACAAACTAATTAAGACCATACTAATGAAGACAACGCTAATTAGGGGTGTGTGATTAAAACCAAGATAATACCGAGGTCGTGGTAATTATTACAGTGCTAATTAGGATTATGCTACTTACCTCTCTACTATTCAGGACCTTGCTGAATTAAACCTGAGTTATTATTGTCGTGGTAATTAAAGCATTAACAATCAAGACGGGACTATTCAGCATAATCTTAGTTAAGACCGAGCTAATTAGTGTCATACTAATTAGCATGGCACTAATTAGGAGCACGCTAATTTAAACCAAGCTAATTAAGAACTTGCCAAGTACATGATAATTATGATTACTGTAATTACCACTTATGTTAGACACATTCGTGCTAATGAGGACCTTAATAATGAAATCTGATTATTAATGCTATGTTAATTAAAACATTACGATTTAAGACATGACGATTCACTGCCATGTTAATGAAGGCCTAGCTAATCAATAGCACAATTATTGAGACCGAACTCATTACTCTGAAGCAGGCCAAGCATACTGAGTATACGAGCCACGTAATAATCTCGAAGAAGCTAGGTGACCACAAGCTCCTCCGATGGCCCCAGCCTTGTTGTACAAGTAGTGCAAGCTGACCAAATTATTTTATATGCAAAGAAGCTGCCGAGTACCGTCCACTGCATGAAACACTTGACAGGCACACCGGCACTATGACAGTCCCGAGGTTGAACTGGGGCCTTTTCAGAATCAACGAGTTTGTGTCCGAGTTCGCACGTCAATCAGTTGAATTGACAGACGCCCGCGGCGAAGATCGGTTCCGCCCACCGTGTTTGCTCTTGCGGCGCAGAGCAGTGCTCACGGCGCAATGCCAACGAGCGGCGCGATTCATTTATCAGCTTAATCGCACAGACTATGCACACACGGCACGAAGAACCAAAGGTCATATCATCACGTGGCTACGATGTCTCGCATTCAACTTCACCGCGCTCACGATGTACCACTCACAGCCACGAAGCCAGCGCCCCTGGTGGGATTGCGGCGAGAAATGTGATTTACTTGTTCGTGGAGACATTGTTTCTGCCGATTCGTTAGTACAGAAAAATCTTCAGACATGTAATGTAAGTATAGCAGTAACCTGTTCATTTATTTGTCTGCAATATTCCAGAGAAGCGAAACGAGCTGCACCAGAGTGCTGCGTCTGCGCCCTTGTTGCATTCGAGAGTGGAAATTTCCATGCTGCAGGTAGAACGAAAGAATTCCCCGAAAGAGGACAAACGCCCACGAACACGCCCATGGGAGGCGCGATGAACAGTTGACATAAAGATAGCGCGACAATCACGGTGACGTTGCTACACTGTCAAATTGTTGACTGAGTGGCGGCGCTCGCACGCGGCGTTCCTTTGAAAACCGCGGCAAATGCCGCACATGCGTATGTGACGCCATGCTCGTTCTTGTAGCCGTTTTTATTAACGCTGCTATCGCGTGCTCCGCACTGTCTTCCTGTCATGACCGCCGTAATGCGAGCTCGGAGCAAATTCGTGTGCCCGAGAAGCTCGGACCATCCTGGATAGCACCCCTGGCTGACACACTAATCAATCATATTTCTTACATGGAACGCCTTTATTATTTCTCTGTTAATTTGTTGTCTCTCTCTCTCTCGACAAAATTTGTGTGTTCGCAAAGGAAGGAGTGCATCCGCAGGAATCACGTTGGTCGACCAGGTGTGTGGGAATACGAAGGGCCGACTCACGCTCCCTTAGTCTAGTGTTGACACGCCTCCCGCTGTGTCCGACGTATGACTTGCCAATGATCAGTGGAACCGGGTGCACGACCTGCATCTTTCTTTGACATTTCTCATCCGCGGATACTTTGCGTTCCTGAGGATTTCGCTTTCCTCTGAATTGGGGGACACAGCCGCGAAAGCTTATTCGGTGCTCAAAACAACCACAACACCAAATGTCGCTGCTACATTCTTCATACCGGGCGATAGTCCGTGAACGTACGGAAACGGTGGAAGTCTTCGTGAGCCTTCATCCAAGCTGCTTTCGGGCCTTTTGCCTCGCCTTTTATGACTCGAATCAGATTGCTGCGCAGCATACTTGCTGCGAACCATGCAGGCCCGTAGCCAGGAAATTTTTTCGGGGGCGGCCCACTTGCTGAAGACCTTGACTATTTGAGAAAAACGCCCATTTTCATGATTTATTTTCGATGAAACGCCATGTGTCATCAAAATTACGGGGGGGGGGGGCGCCCCCCCCCCCCCCGGCTACGGGCCTGGAACCATGGGTAGTGAAAGCAGCCGACGCTTGCCTCTGAATCTGCCATCGGAAGTTGAGGTTACATGATCTGGGCAAAGATGATTGTAGGTACAAAAGAGCTATTCTATTACTCATAACCTTGGAGTGGTTCGAAGCATCATTCAGAAGGTGCTTTTTCGCTAGTGGACTACAACGCCAGCACACATGTCCCGGCTTAAACAACTGTCTGATATCATCGTCCTGCGCAAACTCTGTTGCAAACGTAAGGCCGCATGATTTTCTCGCAATGTCTTTAGCACGTTGATGGCCCTCTGGTTATATAATTGTTTGGGCTTATTGTCCCAAAACCACGATATGATTGATTATCAGGCACGTCGTAGTGGAGGGCTCCGGAAATTACGATAACCCGGGGTTAGTTAACGTGCACCTAAATCTAAGCACACGGGCTTCAAGCTTTTTCGCCTCCATTAAAAATGTGGCAGCCGCGGCCGGGATTCGGTCCCATGACCTTCGAGTCAGCAGTCGAGCACCATAACCACTAGACCACCGTGGCAGGTGACCCTCTGGTTGTATTTATGCTTGAGCACATGCCAGGACCGTAGTCATGGGGGGCGCCTAGGGGCCCCTAGCCCCTCCCCCCACCCCCGAAGTTTGGCTGAAGTAGGTGTTTTTGCAAAAATTAAATAATAAAAATAGGTGTTTTCCTCAAATAGTCAAAGGTTTTCAGCAAGTGCCCCCCCCCCCCCCCCGAAAAAAATTACTTGCTACGGGCCTGGCACAAGCACTAGGTACCGCACGCACGCACACCGGTTAATGCACTCAGCTGCCCCTGTTAGGCGTTCTGCAATTTTTCTGTCGATGCGGCTGAGAAACATATCACTGAGATTGGGGGCCACCCGATGCATCACACGCTTGCCTTCTGCAAGAATAGGTCCTTGCCCCCGCCTACTAATGTCGACTTCCCCGAAGAGATGAAGAAAGCAATTGTTTCTGCAATACACAAAGGAGGTGACCAACAGTGCATGAAAAACTACAGAGCAGTATCCATTCTCACAGTTTTTTCTAAAGGTTTACAAAAATTACGTGTACTCGTCAATACATGTCTTTTTCTAGCATGAATATCCTATCAGATTCACAATTCGGTTTCCGAAAGGGAAGGTCGACTAGAACAATGAACGACATCATACTGCAACAACATCGACAACAGATTTTACACGCTAGGACTCTTTATCGATTTCTCCAAGGCGTTCGACTATCAGTCATGAGATTCTTGCGGACAATTTGTTTGCATGTCGTATTCGCCAGAAACTATTGGATTTGTTGAAATCTTACTTACACAATCGCCAGCAGCGCGTATGTTTGCAGGGTTCGAAATCGCCATCTCTTCCTATCTCAAGAGGCGTGCTACAAGGGAGCATTTTTGGTCCCCTCGTATTCAATATATATGTCGATGACCTCGTAAACATTGACAAATAAGCAAAAGTTGTCACATATGGCGACGACAGCATTGTTATAGCGTAGCAGAATGATTAAAACGCTGGCCAGCGCTTAGGATGTCTTTGTGGACTTCGGCAGAATGAACGCAGCTGTCCAGCTCATCCCTTAATTTCTCTCGTTCCCGAACTTCGTGCCATCTGAATATAATCTATAAAACTCCTCTTTGAGGGCTTCTCCTTGCAGCTTTCAGCAGTGTTTACGCCATGCTTTCTTTTTCATATTATAATGGTTGTATGCCTTCCTAGCGATGTTGTACCTGTAGAAGGTGGCCCATCGGACAACGCGGGTAGGCTTGGAAGAAGGCGGACGAAGCGATTTCGATCTTTTTTCAGGGTTTTTTCCAGTTTGGCAATAAAGGTGCGAAATAAGCTTCTCGACGCTGCTCATTGGATGCATATGGTTCGAGATAAGGGGACATCAACCGGCACGTAATTCGTAATTGTCCTTTCTTCAAGCCAGGTGTTTCGTCAAGCGAATATATCTTGCTCCACGCCGGTTTAACGACCTATGCTATTCCTGCATATTCCAATACTGTTTCAGCAGTATCATGTAGATCTCGCACTATATAGCGCAGGGGTCTTAAACACGCGGTCCTCGTGCTGCATGCGGCCCGCCGACCTCTCGCTAGGGCCCTCAGATGAATGTCATCGTCCCATTTTTTTATTTGCTTTATAAGTACGTTCTTGAGCTACACAGGCACGACAGGTCTAACGCATTATTTTCGTGAGACACCCCTGCGGTCACCGTGTGATGACACATTACCGTGAAACAAAACTCTATATTGCCACGTGCGTTTCTTATTATCACTTTTGCTGCATTCCGTTTTCGCCCACAGGACTGTACGCAACGCTCAGCGCAAACCACGCCTTATTGTTCGAGAAGCTTCGCGATTATTGTAGATCATTTTGTTAAGATTGCGCGCAAGACGCGAACACTCTAGAGCGTGCGCGACAGACAGCGATAACGCTGGAATCAATCAATCAATCAATCAATCAAATCAAATTTTATTTTCGCTTCAGACAATACAGTGCATTGTCACTGCGAAAATAGGGGACCAGAGAAAAAAGCTGCGCTTGCGCAGCTTGACTAAGCTCTGGTCACCCGTACAGCAGCAGTGACAGGACGAAACATCTAAGCAAGTCTATGTAGCCGCAGTATATACAAATGCTACTACCAAAAGTAGTTACCTAATCTACGTTGTTGAACTGAAAACAAAAACACCAATGTATGTTTTAATGTGCAATCACTTTAGTAAAACCGGCTGCTGTAAATATAAGAACATGAGTAGTTCCAACACATTTATATAAACAGATCTAGTAAGGTTTTTTTTAGTACAGTTAAGAAATCAACATTTCTTTGTTCTAGTTCATTTAGTGTGGTTGCGAGTACGTAATCAGTTTTTCTTTTCCATAATGGGTACGCGAGAAAGGAACGTGGTATGGTGGGTGATACCTGAAAGGATAGGAAATTGTATTTGCTCGGAGATTTGCTATTGCTTCGAATAGCTCTGTTCTTCCTAATGTGGCATTTTTGTATGTTCTCAGTAGTTTATGTTTGTATATGTTGTGAATCTTCATAATTTTATGTTTGTGGAATAGAGGTTCTGTGTGTTCGACGGCACATGTATAAACGCCGACACGCTTCAACGCTTGTCAGTTTTATCGACGACCGACGCCCTGTTAGCCGATATGAGTGTACAGCGTGTCTTGCTGTAGCTTGAGTTTTCATTTCCCGGCCACAAGTTCGGCCAAATAAAGAGTTTCAGCCTGAACACGACGACTGCTGTATTCGTCGACGTCACGACCCGTGACATCTGGTGAAGGTGCTGGGTAACAATCCCAGTACCTCTCGCAGATATCACGGGGTCGTGACGTCGACGAATACAGCAGTCGTCGTGTTCCCACCATCGACCGACACGAAATTGGTGCGCCGTTTTCTCGGCTTGTGCGCCTACTACTTCCGTGGCTTCGGAAAGTACTACAGACGCTTCGTCAAGGAATTTTCACGAATCGCCGAAGCGCTAACTCACCTTACGAAAACCGACGTGCCATTCAAGTGGAAAACGGCGAAAATCGAAGCATTTGAAGAACTGAAACGACGACTTCAGATGCCTCCGATGCAAGCGCGTTTCGACGAATACACCGATACGGAAATCCACACCGACGCAAAGAGCGTAGGACTCGGCGCCGTCCTTGTGCAGAAGACTGACGGGCAGGAAAGGGTCATCAGTTATGCTTGGCGGTCGCTATCAAAGGCGGAAACGAACTATTCCACAACAGAAAAGGAGTGCCTAGCGATCATATCTGCTACATCCAATTTTCGCCCCTACCTCTACGGCAGGCCCTTCAAAGTTGTGAGCGACCACCACGCATTGTGATGGCTAGCTAACTTGAATGACCCTTCAGGTCGCCTCGCACGGTCGAGCCTTCGACTTCAAGAATTCCACATTACCGTCGTTTACAAGTCCGGAAGAAAACACTCCGACGCTGACTGCCTGTCTCGCGCCCCCGTCGACCCAACGCCGCAGGACGACAAGGAGGATGACTGCTTCTTGGGAACCATAAGTGCCGACGACTTCGCCGAACGAAAGCGAGCAGACCCAGAACTCAGGGCCCTTGTGGAATACCTCGAGGGCAGGATCACCGTTGTTCCGAAGGTATTCACGCGGCGACTGGCGTCGTTTTTCTTGCGCAACGGTGTTCTCCTAAAGAAGAACTTCTCGTCGCTTCGAGCCGATTGCCTTCTCGTAGTGCCCTCGACATTGCGACCAGAGGTCCTCCAGGCTCTGCACGACGACCCGACGTCTGGACACCTGGGTGTTTCTCGAACGTTCGCACGAATACAGGAAAAGTACTACTGGCCGCACCTTGCCGCCGACGTCACTTGCTAACTAAAAACCTGCCGGGACTGTCAGCGACGCAAGACTAAGCCAGCCGGATTTCTGCAGCCTGTCTAGCCACCTCGACGGCCGTTCCAGCAAATCGGGATGGACTTACTGGGGCCGTTCCCGACGTCGACTTCCAGAAACAAATGGATCGTCGTAGCTACCGACTACCTCACCCGCTACGCCGAGACAAGGGCCCTGCCCGGAGGCAGTGCCGCCGAGGTAGCGAAGTTCTTCGTTGAGAACATCGTCCTGCGTCATGGCGCCCCAGAGGTCCTCATCACCGACAGAGGTACGGCGTTTACTGCTGACCTAACTCAGGCATATAATTGAGATACAGCAAAACAAGCCACCGCAGGACCACAGCGTACCACCCACAGACCAATGGCTTCACCGAGCGGCTAAACGAGACCATCGCCGACATGCTGGCTATGTATGTCGACGTCGAACACAAGACGTGGGATGCCATCCTTCCGTATGTGACCTTCGCATACAACACGGCCATGCAAGAAACGACGCAAATGACGCCATTCCCAGGATTTGGGAACATCCGTGCGTGACGCCATCTCTTGGCGGTAGCAATGGCGTCCTGCCATAACTGAATGGGAAATGGGCGAAAAAAATCATATCTCTGGAAAAAAGCAAGCTATCAAAAACGACTCGGGGTTCTATACAGTAGAGACCTACTGGAACGTTTTGGTAAAATTGCAGCATTGCACTACAAAGCGTGTGGCTTCCCAGGACAATTGAACACCGCCCATTATAAACACTTTGGGCCCTACTGTGAAATTTTAAACACTCCGGAAAGCCACGCGGTGTGTGGAGGGACACTAATTTTAACACAATCTTCAAATAAGTCTCTAATGCATAGAACCGGGAGTCGTTTCGAGACAAGTAACTTTTTTCGTCAGATAGATTTTTTTCGCCTATTTCCCATTCAGTTACGGCAGGCAACCTGGTCACCGACGAGAGATGGCAGTACATGCATATGTCCCCAAATCCTGGTCATGCGTATAAGCTGGTCTTATACGCATGACGCCCGACGCAATGCTGCCAACTGTCACTGACGAAGACAGTCTCGACGTCGCTGCTTATTTGCAACGCGCCGAAGAAGCTCGACAGCTCGTCCGCCTGCGCATCAAGAACCAGCAGAGGGTAGAAAGCCGTCACTATAATCTTCGACAACGCTACATGGAATACCAACCCGGTGACCGTGTGTGAGTCTGGACGCCGATACGCCGACGGGGACTCAGTGAGAAGCTTCTTCGACGATACTTCGGACCGTACAGGGTACTTCGACGCCTCGGCGCACTCGACTACGAGGTTGTCCCTGACGGCATTACGAACTCTCAGCCGGCGCCGTGCGCGACCTAAAGTTGCCCATGTCGTGCGCCTCAAGCCATATTACGCGCGTTAGTGAATCTGAGGACTGTATTGTTGCTTTATTATTGTACTTTCTTGCTTGTGCTTATTGTTTATTGTACTTTCTTCCTTATTGTTGTTATTTATTGTTGCATGCATTGCCCCCCCCCCCCGTCGGGACGATGCTTTTGTAGCGTTAGCTACACTTGCCTAGCCAGAGCAGGTTTCGCGGTGGTCATCATGAGCCGTGCTGCGCATGCGCGCGCGGCTCGCCGCTGCTGCTCTGCGCATTCGAGAGGGGTGACGTCGTAGCCATGGCGCGCGCAGCTATTAGATGCGAAGTATCTTAAGGCGGAGCTCAATCGGGTGGTGGTGTGTGGCGTGACCACCCTTACTGCGCATGCGCGTACCCTCTCCACACACCTCCTCTCCACTCCCCTTCACCATTCCCCCCTGTCATCTACCCTCTCCCATTTCCCCTCTCCCCTCCCCCTTTCCACTCTTCCTCTGAAACGCGGGCTAGACATGCCGAAATTCTCTCCTGCGCAACGCCGCGATGAGCTCGAGCGCATGCGCGTCCCCTCCCCTTCTCTATCCTCTCCTATGCTGCCCCCTCTCGCCCGCCTGTCGACCGCGTTCCCCGCTCGCCCTGTGAGAATTAACGGCCAGGCTAGATGGAAGATACGACGCGCGTAGCGTCGCTCTTCGCGTTCCACGACGCGAGCTCGGTAGCATGCCCAACGAACGCCAACGGAACGCGATCGTGCAAGTGCTCCGGCTTCGCATCTACTCATGGTCCTCTTTAGCGGGAGATGGTGTATTCGCCTTCGCTGTGCAGTCGCCGTCTGACAGTGCGCTGGTGCCGCTTGATAGCGCCTCTGACTGGCGTTTGCAGGTGGGTAACGCCATGGAGAAGGAGAGCGCAAATGCTGCTCAACGGCGCAAAAGAGCCGAGAAGCTTATGTCATCAGATCCCGAAGTAGTTGCCTGGCAATTAGTGCTTCAGCGTAAGAAGAATGAACAAAGGAAAGCTAAACGTGCTGCGGAAATCTGAAAAGCTCAGAATAATCAGCTGAACCTCTGCTAACGCTACGTATATCCTGGCATAGCTGAGCTAAGCCACTGCAAATTTTTTTCAGAGGGGGCTTTAGCACGTGCGTTTCTTATTATCTTATTATCACTTTTGCTGCATTCGGTTTTCGCCCGCAAAGACTGTACGCAACGCTCAGCGCAAACCGCGCCTTATTGTTCGAGAAGCTTCGCGATTATTGTAGATCATTTTGTTAAGATTGCGGGCAAGACGCGAACACTCGAGCTTATTCTAGAGCGTGCGCGACAGCCAGCAATAACGCTGGAATATTCGACGGCACATGTATAAATGCCGACACGCTTCACCGCTTGTCAGTTTTATCGACGACCGACGTCCTGTTAGCCGATATCAGTGTACAGCGTGTCTTGCTGTAGCTTGAGTTTTCATTTCCCGGCCACAAGTTTGGCCAAATAAAGAGTTCCAGCCTGAACACGACGACTGCTGTATCCGTCGACGTCACGACCCCGTGACAATATTACAGAAACTAGCGACCAGATTTTAGTCATTTTGGAGAAAGGTACCGATGTGTTTTTTGGAATCTTGCCGCCAAATCACCTTCAGAAATGACCCATATATGAGATACGGGAAAGGTGTTCTTTCAACTGGCAGTTGGTGATTCATGATCGAAGTATACTGCGCGGTGTACAACACGTACTGCGCTTGTCTCCGTCTTCGTGTTCTACACCGCGCAGTATACTTCGTTCGGTTATCTGACAGTTACCACCCCCCTCCCCTTTCCCCACGCTTTTAACTTCGTCACTGTCCTGGCCCATGAGGGAGTAAATTTGCGTGATTGCGGTGAGGTGAGTTTTAGAGCCCTGGTATAGCGGAACAAGACGAAAGCTCAGACGTTAACAATGTGGGCGCACAAAGCAGGCTGGGCATGTTCATCTCGCATCACATGACCACTGGTAGCCGTAATGCAGCAACCGAAAAAGAATGTCTGTATAGAGATTCGATGTAACGAGACTACGCGCAGACTTTTCTTTTAGTGGACTGCTAGTACTTTTAAGAACGCTGCCCGCTTTGGAGCTCTGTGATCGCTCTTGCAACGATAAGAGATAGGTATCAATTTATTATATTACACTTCTGGCTGCGATTACAGAATAAATTTGGGTTATAACATAATAACGAATGCAAATAAGGCCCAAAATATCGAAACATTAACTCCATGAGCGCCTGGTCCATTTACTTTTAGCTCGCCCGTTTCAGACAAATCAAGTAGCCCCAAAAGCAACACGCAAAACAAGTTCAGTACTCGTCCTTTATAAAAATTCTCTAAATAGCTTGCCCTCTTAAAAACCACGCTTTTTGGAGATAAAACGTGGAACATATATGTATGCGCAACACATGCGTAGTAAGCTTAAAGGGGCACTAAAGAGAAGTACGTTTTTTGTATTATCAGACAATTACTCTTATACAATTCCAAAGTCACCATGCCACGACAAGCCCCTTGGTTAGCGAGAAAACGCGCAAACAGAAAATGCGGGTGACGACGCCACCTTGAACTTCGCGCAGCAAACGCCGTGATGTCACAGGTTATGACGGCTTCTATTGAGGCCTACGTAGTTTCTAATCAGTAAAAATGAAGTACATTGACCTCTGAGGGGGCCATAGACTTAACATACCAAGTTTCACGAAACGTCTTTGCGCGAATGTCCCCCAAATATTATAAATACAGTTTGCAATCCGTGACGTCACGCGCGGAGATTTCGTGCGCGTAATTTTAAATAGAACGTTGACCTTGATTTTATCTTCTATTAAAAAACTAATGATGATGAAAATAATGACATTCGAGTTCTCAGAGTACACATAGCGTTTATTTAGCGCAAGAAACGACACCACAAGAGAGAAGGCAGAACACAGCGCTACTCTAAACTGACATGATGTATTTCGTCACTCCACTCTTTAAACCAACCACATACCGACAGGACATGCGTCGTGCACACTATGCGCACAACCACCACAACTTGATCACCTGAGCGCACTCATGATAGCGAATCCGGAAAAACAAAATTCAGTGGTAAACAAGGTTATGGAAGGCACACTGATGTACTGGGAACCCAATGACTGAATGTAAAACGCTTGTGACAATTCTCAGGCGGTGGTGTCATGACTCTTCTTTAAGATAGTAGTCAGCCTAAACAAAGCTTGACAATTGCAATTTTTGCAGCGTTGAGCTAAATGGGAGCCTGTACCAGTCGGCAGGGATCGCTCATGTTCTTTAAGGCGCTCATTCACACAGCGGCCTTAGTGACCTACATATATTTTGCCACAAGAGAGTAGAATCTTGTAGACCACCCCAACCCTACATTCAAGAAACTTATTTATTTATTTATTTTATTTATTTACAAATAATGCAATCCCGTTACGGGATTTTCGCAGGATGGGGATACAAATTTATAATATCACTCGCAGGGCAAACAAAAACAATAATACAAAAAAGTAAATACTGGTACAAAGGACAATACAGCTATCATGAAATAAATAAACAACTTAAGTATAACTGCAACAACTCGTCACGTGCAAGTGCAACAGTAACAGAAGCAAGAAAAATACATAAGTTACACAATACTAGTTACGCAATATGAGACATAAACAAATTCAGGGATGGCTGCAACACCGCATCGTTGGACAGTTGATTCCATTCAGTTACGACTCTGGGAAAAAATGCGTATTTAAAGCAGTTATTGCGGCTAGTGAAGGGGGTAATTGTTAGTGCATGCCGTTGCCTTGTAGCATAACCTGCTGAAAAGGAAAAAAAGTTCGGAAATATCTACGCTGCAGCGTAGGGTGCCTTGATTAGCTAAAACAAAAATTTTAGTCTGAGAACGCGATTCCTTTGGGTCAAAGTTGGAAGATTGGCTCTGTTCAGCAAATCTGTCATCGACGTCTTCCCAAAACTGTCATATATGTATCTAACCGCCTGCTTTTGAATACCTTCAATTTTATCAATTTCTTTTTTAGTGAAAGGGTACCAGATTACAGAAGCGTAATCTAATAAAGGCTGCACAATTGCGTTAAATGCAAGAAGGCGAACCTCTGGAGTTGTTAGCCTCAGAGCCCGGCTAAGAGCCCGCCGAAGAAAAGCTTTTGATTGGCAGAATTACACACAGTATTGATGTGTTTGGTCCATCTGAGATCATTGGAAATCCAAATGCCAAGATATTTTAAATGCGAAGCATTTCTTAGCGAACCTCTGGCACTTTGAGCGTTTCTATCTACGTATCTATCTATCTATCTATCTATCTATCTATCTAGCCGCCTACGTCTGGGTGCTGTCATGATCGCCTCTTTACCTTGGTGTGGACCAAAATTTGCATGGGAGGGTAAGAGGATTTCGCGAATATGATTGCCGGGTCATGACATGAATAGCGTTAAAATCCTGTCGCGTACGTCGTCAAACCCTTTCCACTAGACACGTGTGGCACATACCCGTTTACCACGGGCCGCGGTGTACGGGTATGCGCCACAGGTGACTGACAGTTTGTCTACCCAGGAACGGCGAGAACAGACATTGGTAACTTAAATGCTAGAGCGTTAAGGAAATCAAACATCGGCAGCGTTGACTCAACGAATGGCAAGAAAGAAAATTAGGATCCCAGCAGGAATCGAACCCAAGCATTCTGCGTGGCAATCAGGCATTCTACCATTGAGCCACGCCATGTCTGTTTGTTTGTTTGTTTGTTTATTAATACTGTCAAGCCCAAGCTGGGGTTTTTACAGGAGTGGGAAACACATACAATGAAATAGCATACACATAAATGCTGAAATTCAAGCAAAAAAAAAGAAAGAAGAAATGGTCATGAAATACGTTACAAAATAGAGACATACAGCGAACACAGGCATTTACACTAAAAGACAAAATTAAACACAGGCATGTGCACTTGCATTCTGCGCATTGAAAACAATTAACAAAGCGAGAGGCAATTTACATTGACATCGTGAATTATAGGAATAAAAAAATAACAAAAAAGATACTATGACGCATCTATTTCGGAGAAAATAAGCGATTCTAAAGCTGCAGAAAACTCTGTGATAGAGGAAGACATCGCGAACTGGTTTGGAAAAACAGCCTACGCAGGCGAAATATCGGTGCAACGTCAAGTGTGGTTGTGGTGCTGGCTATCTAATTTTACAAGAAAGCAATAAACAGTACATGATGCTCCGACGATCTGCACTCCTACGATACAGGTGTCATATCAGATTAGCGTCTGTAGTTCCAGAGTTGGCTCCGCTTTTATAGCAGTCTAATAAACATTACGTTTGTATTCCTATGCATTGCTCTACCACGGAGGAATACATTAACGAAAGTTACATATGATACCCACATCACCGCACCGTAAAGCGCACTTCGTCCACCAGAACGACGCAGTGTCCACTTCATTTCTTACGAGGCTGGGCGATGATCTCATGCTGACAGAGAATGATGCCAGATTGATTGACAGCCGCTTTGTAGACTAGGCTACGTAGGCCACATACCCCCAGGTAGTCTACGAATATGACAAACACCATCCACTGATGTTGGTCTACGTAGCACTGTCCAGGCCTACCAGCCTCGACGGCCTATGCCTCACCAACGCGAAGGGTGGCTTCAGGTTCCGACATGTCGCCGGCTCTGTCGACAGACAATTTGTCGACGAAATGACCGAGGCATCCACGACTTCCAACAGCTCTACTATACCACATACTTCACTACACATGGACCCCTCATCACCACGATCAGGACCGGATCCTATAACAAGTCACGACCAGCTGCTAATCACGGTGATGATGCCCTTGTTCAAGAACTGTCAAGAACTTCTTGCACACATGCACACGGGTTCGTGAAACGTACGTGCGTTCTCGGGACACGTATAAGCACTACATCTCAGCTTACCGCTTCTGGTGTAGGTAATACCCACGTTGCCATTGGCAGCGTTACCCAACCGTAAACAACTGGTTATATAACACATATCTCGCTCTTCAACTTATATACGTGTGCGTATAAAATATATACAAATATTTAGCGTCATTTTGTAACGTGTCGCTCAGTAAAAAAAGTTACGCCACAGTCACCTACTCGCCGCATGCTTCGCATAACATCGACTCCCACGGTACGTGGGATCTGCCGAATTTTTATGTGTTCAACCTCAGCGAGCAATACATTACGCGCCGAGTACTGGAAGTGCAGATTGCTACGCTTGCGCGAAATTTTCATACAAACTGTCTTGTCAAAGTTGATAGTCATCTTCCAATCACTACACCATTTTACAATTTTTTCAAACGCTTCATTTAGTTGTAGCTGGTCACTGATGCTATCTATTTCCGAATACATTACACAATCATCCGCATACAGTTTAATTTTCACGGGAATGTCGTTGCCAATATCATTAATGAAAAGAAGAAACAAAAGTGGTCCGAGTACAGAACCCTGTGGAACGCCAGAGTCAACAGGAAGCCTCTTAGAGGCACGGTTTTTAAACGAAACATATTGCTGTTGGTTTGTGGTTTGTCAGGTACGCAGAAATCCAAGTAACAATTTTGGCATTACCCAGAGTGGCATCAACTTTGTGGAGTAGCTTTTGTGGGAAACCTTGTCAAAGGCTTTAGCGAAGTCCATGAAAATTGCATCGACCTGTTTACCTGAATTTATCGCCTTAGCAATATCGTGTACTGTGGTTACTAATTGAGTGCACGTGGAAAATCCTTTTCTGAAGCCATGCTGATTGCATGATAATATCTTATTTTTTGAAAGGAACTCAGCAATGTCGTTATGTATTATATGCTCTAGAAGCTTGCATGACGTTAAAATCAGGGAGATGGGACGATAGTTCAAGATGTGCTGCTTATTACCATTTTTGAAAATAGGTTTCACTGCCGCCGTTCTCCAGTCGATCGGTATCTCGCCCTCAGTTAGTGATTTAGAAAACAGTACACGCAGATATTTAGAGACCCATGGCGGGTATCGCTTTAAGAATTCATTTGGAAAACCGTCAGGACCGGGTGATTTCTTAATATTGAGGTTAAGAAGCATGTTAAGTATTCCGTTCTCATTAATGGTAACATCAAACAAAGGAGGGTATGAAGCATGAAGGTATGGCATTGAACCATTGTCATGCGTAAACACAGACCTAAAGTGTAAGGTAAATGCATCCGCTAATACTGCGTTATCGTCACTCAAAACACCATTCACCATGAAAGTATCATTAATTTGTTTACTGGGAGAAATCAGCCTCCAGAACTTTACAGGGGATGTTGAAATGAATTTTGGAAGTTTTTCACCAAAGCAGCTTTGCTTGTCTGAAGAAACTTTGGTTTTTAGCTCGGAAGAGAGTTCGGAAATTTTAGTAAGCAAAGCGTTCAAATCTCTTGCAGTACCTCTTTTCGTCTTTAGTCGTTTTAGTCGTCTTTTTAATTTCAATGTGTCACGAGAAATCCAAGGAGATTTGCCTTTCCCTTTTTTTTTTAACAAGCAAGGAACAAAGCGCTGTGTGCAATCATTTACAAGATCTTTAAATTAATTCCAAAATGTATGTATGTCTGCGCTACTGTCCTGAAACGAGTCAAAGCTGAAAGAAAGCATGTCTAATATGGCGACATCATCTGCGCGGGAGAAGTTCGGCACGGAAGTGACATCAACGGACTTGGTCATAGAGACGCCCGAAAGGGTTAACAATACAGCGGAATG
Organism: Rhipicephalus sanguineus; assembly: GCF_013339695.2. Taxonomy (NCBI): domain Eukaryota; kingdom Metazoa; phylum Arthropoda; class Arachnida; order Ixodida; family Ixodidae; genus Rhipicephalus; species Rhipicephalus sanguineus. The sequence goes on along the minus strand of NC_051177.1, from coordinate 237,612,253 downwards.
ATCAGAAATTCCAGGCAGTACTTGGCACTTTGCTTGTCCCGTAATTGAACCACTTAACAAAAACAGGTCCAGGATGGAGGAACAATTACCTTGTATTCTTGTGAATTCTTCAACTACTTGCCGCAGATCAAAAGAAAAGATCATATCGAATAACCGTTCCTGCAGCTTGTCATTAGAAGCATTTAGTGTGAAGGTTGGCCAATCCATGTGGGCCATATTGAAGTCTCCGCCTAGAATTAGTCGATCACCAGGCTTCACATGATCAATCAGGTAACTTTGCAAAAGAGCAAAGAAATCAGGAGAAGAATTCGGTGGTCGGTACAGTGCCCCCAATACATATCTAATTGAGCCATGATAAGCTTTACAAAATATGCCCTCAATGTTCGCTATATCTGGCATTCTCAGAATTTTAAAACGCTCCTTGAACAGTAAAGCCACACCCCCGCCTTTGCTCCCTCGATCATTCCTGTGCACGTTGTACCCACGAGGAACGAATTCATTATCTTTTATAGAATAATTTAACCATGTTTCTGTGAGAATAACTATGTCAGGGCTATGGGTCAACAATATTCCCTCCAGTTCAGTGACTTTGTTAACAACGCTCCGGCAGTTCACGTTAAGTATATATTAAACTCCTGAGGCTTTGGTACGCAACGTCATTTTTCATTTTTCTTTAGCTGAACACGTGCACCTTTCTTTTCATCCCAGTCAAATGTAACGCCGTCTACGCTCAGTCTATCTAACTTAGGTGCATCTTTTCACATTGCGGCTCACCAACTAGCCCGCCAACGAATTTACCAGTGTAAGCCAATTCATTGTTTCACTTGAGTGTCTCTTTAAGAAGTGAGCAAAGTCGAAGGCCGGCCCGACCCGAGCCCGTCATTGCAAACCCGAGCCCGACGCTAAGCCCGGAGCTTTAGACCCGAGCCCGACGCGGGCCCGCCGTGAAAACTATACTTTCCCGTCCCGGGTTTTAGGGTAGGCCTCAGCCCGTGCAGTGCTCTAGGTTAGGGTTGGGTGATGCTTGTGCTTGTTCCGCCACCAGCTGTGTGGTTCTGATGAACTGTGCACAAGTACTTCTGCAGCATACAGCAAATCATTTTCACTATGCTCACAGTTCCCCGCCTGTTTCCAGACAAGACCTTCGCAAATTATCGGCATGCACGTATCGCGCACGGCCTCCGACGAGGACCTAATACGTGCATGACAATTTCATGTCACTTTTCCCGGCAACCATTTAATAACTTCACCTCACACTGAGAGCACCAAAACAGCATCACCGACAGAAAACATTTGGTTGAAGCAACGTTAGCCGAGACCTCAGTTTGTGTCGCAGAAAGTGTTCGGCGGGCGTTTTACCCGTGAAGGTATATAGGGGGCGTTCTGCGGTAGGAGAACAAAAGTTGTCGATTCAGCGGTCGGCTTTTTCCTTTCTCTTCGTGATCCAGTAGCTGACGTGCTTCCTTCGTATTTTGTACTGTTCGTTCGACCGCGCCATTAGATTGCGGGTGGTACGGTGGCATGAGCGTGCGCTTTACACCGTTCTCTTTAACAAATCCTTAAATTCTGCAGCAGTGAACTGAGAGCCATTAGCCATTATCCTCCAGATGGAAACCAATGCGACGCAACCATAGAGCGTACAGTTTCCATACTTTTCGTAGCTGTCATTGAATGTGTGATTTTGACTTCAAGCGACTTTGAATATGCATCCACAGCAATCAAGAAGATATGCCCTTCCTTAGATGCAAAATCTAAGTGCACTCTTTCCTATTGGAAATCACTCACTCGCCACTGACACAAAGGAGCTTTCTGCGTCGAAGGGAGTACGGATTGACAAGTTTCACATTCGCGTACAACTTCTTCTAGAGCATTATCTACACGTGGCCACCACACCATTTGAACGTGCCACTGCTTTCATTTTAGTGATACCAAAACGCTGTTCCTGCAAATGAGCTAGTACCTGCTTGCAAACTTTCAGGTACCCGTTGGTCCCAACAGTGCAGCCATTGTCAACTGCAAGTTCAACCAACGAACCCAAAATGCTGTAGCTCATTTGAAACGCTTTTTGGCCAACCGTGCCAGGTCATGTTTCGAACGCGGGTAAGGAGCCTGTCACGGTCTGTTGTCAGTTCAGTATCTTTGGCTGTGAGCGGCAAGTCAGAGTAGAAAAGTAAAAAAAAAATTGTACAGCCAGCTTGAGATAAATTTCTTCAGATAGCGGCAGGCGGGAACACGCGTCGGCATTAGCAATCACTGTCCCCGGTTTATGCACTATTATATGTCGGTAGTTAGCCATGAAGGTCAACCATCTATGCACTCCCGCGGTAGCCACAGCGCCTCCTTGCCTCTTTGGATCGAACAGCACTGTCAAGGGCTGGTGGAAGTTTCTCCGTACAGGTATTTGGGAAGTTTTACCCCAAAGACGATACTCAGGCTTCCTTTTCAATGTTCCCGTGATTGCTCACTGATGCGGTGAGAGACCTTGAGTCAAACGCTATTGGTTTTTCGACGCTATTCTCCACGCGTGACCGCACCACTTCAGCGCGATAATACAAAGCATGACTTGTGATTTCAATGTATTTGCGAACATCGTACAAGTGAAGAACAGTGTCGTTGGTGAGAAGCGCTTCACAGTGACGTGACCACTTGCCACTTGGTCTCTGCAAAGCAGCTAATATAAAGGTTCTGAAACGATTGCCATATTTTCGCAGGAATATTTACCAAACCAAAAAAGATTCGCAGTGGAGTCACATTGACTGGTTGGGTGCGTTTTTTTTTTCCCCGATAAGCAGCCCAGGATCTGATCAATTCTAGCGTCGCCACAAGGCAGACGCTAGAACCTAAAAAGCCCAGGTGCGTGTTCACCGTCAGCAATCTTAGTGCTCTCTCATCAAGCTCAAGCTGTAGATAAGCCTTAGATAGGTCGATGACCGAGAAGACGTTCCCGCCTTGCAATGTCGTGAAAATATCCTCTGGTACGCGGAGAAGAGAGTGGCCAACTTCTATTGCAAGAGTGATAGTGACACGATAGTCACCACAGAGACGCAGCCCTTTGTGATTTATAGGTACAACAACAAGAGGTATCACCCAAGCTCTATGCCTTACTCCGTACACGACTCCTGCTTTTCCCATGTTCAACAGTTCCAGTTCAACCTGCTCACGAACAGCTTATATAGCACAGCCAGCACTTTACAAATTACTAGGCGTAACACCTTCTTTGACCTTAATACTGGTTTTGAAGCCTTTTATAGCGCCCTAACCTGGTTCAAACACTTCACTGTACTTTTACGTTAGGGGGACTGCCTTTGTCACGCTCTTCATGCACATGACTCATGCCATCTAATTTAATTTTTTGTCCAGCCTCTTTCGACCAAGCAATGTTCGCATCTTAGCTCAGAATAACGGAGAGCTGAGCTAGTTGGTAAGTATTCATTCTAAAAAGACAGGGCGTGCAAATGCGGACACAAGAAAGAAGTCATGGCGTTTGTGGTGTCGTGACTTGTTCGTGTTTGCCCGTCCTGTCTTTTAAGAATGTATCCTAGCTCCTTCAGCATCCTTTCCTATGACCAGTGGCAGCGAATAGCATTGATTGTAATATCGAACATCACCATCTATTACGCCTTTTATCTCGACAGTGTGCCACTGTAGGCGACTAAGTTCACAATAGCTTCTCTGAAGCTAGCTGAGGGAAAAAAAACTTTCAACGCACTCAGATTCGGACATTACCGACACAGCAGCACCCGAATCAAACTCGAAGCAAACACCCTATCCATTTATCTCTAGCATAACTGTAACAGACGGCGTGGCTCAACTTCCATCGGTGTGACTCAGAGTAAGTAACTCATTTCCATCGAGATCAATGTCCAGCTACCTAACGACTTTGGTTTTACACATTTTATCTATGTGCTCTTTTTTCCGACATTTGTAACAAGTAATGATAACGAATGGGCAACGTACTGGCGAATAGTGTCCCGCACAGCGATCACATGAAGCTTTAGTCCCATGCTGCGTGGATTTTTCAGCCTTTTCGAACGCACTACTCTTCGCGTTCTTTCCAGCACTTGCTTGTGGACGTCGTCCTTTCGCCTCTCTTTTCCAGTGAAAGCATGAAAGTCGGAGACGCTCGCTGCGAGGCCTTCGCTCGTCGTAGTTTCCATCTGAAGGTGTCTTTCATAGTGGCTTCCGTAGCCACAGCCTTGGTGCAGGCGCTTGCTCAAGTCAGTTCAAAGTCTGGCGTTGCTAGCAGTAGGCAGCGTACAACATCTGTTTGAAAGCCAGCGATTGGTCAGTCCCGCAGAGCTACCACTAGAAATGTGACAATCGCACACGTCGCCGACAATCTCTTCATACCCACGATGAAATCCAGCACGCTTTCATGCTTCCCTTGCTTCCGTTGGTGGAAGCGACACTTTTCCGTCACCACGGAACTCTTGGGAGCGTTGTGCTTTTTAAGCGCATCAACAGCAACCTCGAATGTCACTTTGGTGGGCGTCTTCGGAAGAAGCAAGCTCAGAGCGTTCCGCAAGCCTTTTCGCCATTTGTAGCCAAGAAGACCTGCAGTTGCTTTTCTTCTGGAATGTCGTTGGCGGCGATGAAGCACTCGAATCGCTCGAGGTAGACATCGAAGTCCCCGGTTCCCGGATCGAACTCCGGGAGCTTCCGAAGCGTAGCGCCCGACGAAGCCATTGTCAGCGTATTTTGCCGTGCCTCATCTTCGTCGCCAGTCCGTTGTGACTCGACACACAGACGGATTGTGGAACGTTTTTATTCAATCGGCTCCGCCTTTTATTCCAATACACCTGTCATACACACAAGCAAAAACCCCACATCCAAGTATCCGTGAATGCACACATCCAATCACGACCCGGTACACACACAGAACAGACACAAGTCCACCAATCACAATGGCGACACAATCTTTCACGCGCGCACGTTCCGATGCAACACCACAGCGCATTCGCTGTGACGCCACGGTGCGTTGGATGCAACAACCAGCGCCTGCGTGGTCGGGATCCGGTATGGGTCGTCTATGTTGAGGGTAGACTGTTGTCGCTGGAGAAACCTGGAGACTACCTCGAGCCAGGTGTTCCTTTCCGTCACTACCGAACAAAAAGGGGCGTCCGTCTTGCGCGTCTTCGCGATAAAGAACATGCCTATCTGCAGTCCTTGTGCTTTCTACGCTTGACGCAAAACTTGTCCGGACCCAGATTTGACAACAGACGGAGTGCATTCTGTTTGACTTTTGCTCCTTTTGTTATTACTCCAGCAATATCTTCTTGATTGCTTCATCAGCCTTTTTAGTGAACAGGCTCTCCGTGGCAGAAGAGTTGCGTCCAAGCTGTTCCTCGGAATGCGTTGACATGATTTCTCGGACAAATGACCCACGTCAAAAGTAGCGAGTGTTCGTCCACTGTTGGTTTTTTTTTTTGCAGATAACAAGTTGAGGTTAATCTGTGAGACAGGAAAGGCTATTTTGTTCTGCTATCGAAGAGCCTGTTCACTAAAAAGGCTGATGATGCAGTCAAGAATTTTGCTAGAGCATAGCGGCTGTGGCTAGAGTATCAACACACGCAGTAAAAGAAACAGAATGCACTCCGCCTGTTGTCAAATCTGGGTCTGGACAAGGCTGCGTCAACAGTGGCGTACCAACTCGTTCACGAGTGGGGGGGAGGGGGGGGGGGGCTGGCGTCGCTCACTCTGTCCGCTAACGTTAAACTATCCCGCATTGTTTCCTTCCGTATAGGTCGTTAGCTGTTAATGATTTGTCGAAATTTTCTGCGTCATGCTCACAGCACCTGCTCGTAAAACGACGCAACAAATGACGCGTAATTACCACGTACGCATGACTAGGTAAAAAAATATTAATAAACTATTTTCAATACGGCGTGTTGTTTGTTATTGGTTCTTCGCTATTCGTCAAAAATTTTCAATGTGCTATAAAATCGCCTCCTTGTTACGCGACGTCACAAGTCTGCGAGAACTCGCGGCGTTAAAATCAAGTCTGCAGAATAAGCAGCACATTACTGTGCTGAACAATAACATTTTTTTTTTCGGAATAGCCAGACAGTGCCTCTTTCTGGACGTAACTTAAGAAGGCTGCCCGCCAATCACATTGGCGGCGGCTGCTTATAGCAGCGGGCGAGATGGATTCATATGTGTATAATAGATACTTTCAGTTATAGTATAACGATGCTGCGCTGGTTTTGCGCGTGTACAACTCTCTGTGAACTCATCGTTCCTGACAAAGAGGTAGCGAGAAAATTCGGCAGATCCCAGGTACCGTGGGAATCGATGCCATGCGAAGCATGCGCGGGATGGCGACTGTGGCGTAATTTTCCACATTGAGCGAAACGTTACGAAATGACGCTAGAGAAATGTGGAAGTGGTATACGCACACTCATGTTGAAGTGTCGCATATGTATTATGTAACCAGTTGTTTACAGTTGCGTAACGATGCCAACAGCAACATGGGTGTTACCAACACCAGACGCGGTAAGCTGGTATGTAGTGCTTATATATTCTTCACTACTGGATAGCGCGAATCCGAACAGGTCAAAGAAGGAACACAGATGCACAGGACAGACCTTACTAGCACCTAAGCTTCATTCAGGAAAGTTTCCCTAGATATATACACAGCCGAGTGGCACGCGCAGGCGCACTGCCCGTACGTTACAGTCAGAGTTGCAGTTGTTATAGTTGTTATGCTTGCACTTGTCTGTTTCGAGGGAGAACGCACGCACGTTTCACGAACCCGTGCGCATGCGTGGAAGGAGTTCTTAACAGTTCCTGAACAAGGTCATCGTCACAGTTATCAGTGAGCACCAGCAGCTGTACCGGACTTGTTAATCGGATCCTTTCGTGATCGCGGTTACGAGGAATCTAAGTGTAGTGAAGTGCAAGGTATAGTACAGCTGGTGGAAACCCTGGATGCCTCTTACGATGAAATGATCTATGATGCCTCCTGTCCTGGACGTTGCAACGAGGTCTATTGAAGCCCTGTCCACATCCAAGACGTCTTTCATGCAGTACAAGGACCAGGCGTTGTTGGGTCTTTATAAATCAATGTTGAAGTCAGCGGTTATGATGAGAGGCCTGTACTCTCGGCAGATTTATTGTAGGAAGCATTGGCCGCGCTTTTTGCGTAATCCACGTGGTCCACGTTGCGGACTACGTGGACGAGTGGATAGTAGTTGAGTGTCTTCCAGCTGGGTGTTCTGACTTCAGCTTCCTCACTTTCCTTGCGTCCGCCGCGGTGGTGTAGCGGTTACGGTGCTCGGCTGCTGACTCGAAGGTCGCGGGTTCGATCCCGGCCGCGACGGTCGAATTTCGATGGAGGCGAAATGCTAGATGCCCGTGTACTTTGCGATCTCGGTACGTGTTAAAAATACCAGGCGGTCAAAATTTCAGGAGCCCTTCGCTACGGCGTCTCTCATAATCATATCGTGGTGTTGGGACATAAAACCCCAGCAATTATTATTATCATCCTTTTTCTTACGTGCCAATGTGCGTGTTCGCGGTTACTCTGTTGGTTGAGAGACTGTATCACCTGTGGCACATACCCACATAACATGAACTCTGGTATGCGGGTATGTGCCACACGTGACTGAGGGAAAGGGTTTCACGATGTTCGCGACAGGTATTCTGCATTATTCATGTCATGACTAGTAGATTGCGTTCGTCGTACACTGATCCCCTGCTATGCCAATTTTGGTATGTTACAAGTTATGGAGACGACCAGGAGAGCGCCCAGACGTAGGCGGCTAGATAGATAGATAGATTAGATAGATACGTAGATAGAAACGGAAAGTGCCTGAGGTTCGCTAAGAAATGCTTCGCATTTAAAGTAAACATTATTAGGAACAGACAATTCTTTGCAGGTAGGCAGCCTTCTTAGTCCAGAAATTCGTGGACGCTGATCATCTACCTGGTAAGGTAGATCAAGTAACAGGGCAAACTTGAAAGCTGGGCTTCCCGATGAGCTCGAGTCCACTGCCTTGTTACAAGCCGCCGCGATCGCTGCAGGCTACCACATGATAAGCCAAGTGAAGCAGGCTAATCGGAGAGTAAAGTGGTAATCTATTTTAGCTGTCCTGGCTAGGCACAACTAAAATACTGGACACTTCTGCGCACTCATCAACTCACAGCAGCTTGAATGTGGGGCAGTGGCGATGCTATCCATTTTCAAAGAAAGAAACTGAATTCCTGAAAAAGGAGAGCGTTTGATCGGGCTATAAAACGGTTACTGGTTTCCGTCGATATTTGCGTCGCGGATTACTTAAATTTTAGGCCAGGCAGAACAAATAAAAATCATGACATATTGCTGTATTGTTATAGAGTCCTGCTGAGCGATAGCCTCCTCTGCAATGTTCGAGCGCAAGACGCACAGCCGTGGACTAGGCAGCCCGCACCGCAGGTAGCCTACAGTGCGTCATCATGACACACGGAGGACAGTCATCACAGCAGAATCATAGGACAAATTTTATTACAAAATTACGTTGTTGCTGCGTTCAAGTAAAACTTTGCCCGACTGTCGAAAGTGGGGGGGGGGGGGCTCCGCTCCCCCAACATTTCTCAGTGGGGGGGCTAGCGCCCCCCTTGCCCTCCCGGTAGATACGCCTATGTGCGTCAAGCGTTAAGAAAGCACAAGGATAGCAGCTAGACATGTTCTTTGTCGCGAAGACGCACAAGACGGACGCCCCTTTTCGTTTCTCCACTGACAACTGTCTGCCCTCAAGACAGACGACCTATACCGGATCCCGAACTCGCTGAACACGGCTGATCTCTTTAGAGTGAGCATCGACGTAGATACTCGCTACGACAGAATGAACTAGTACAAAGTGTCAAAGTGTGTGTTACACAGAGTAATGACGAAATAGAAACGACGGAACAGAGGTGAGGATTTGCTGACGCGTGGCTTGTGTTCGTCGAAGCTGCGGCTGCGCCTGTCTTTGTTGGCACTCGGCTTGCGTCTGTGTCGTCCGAGGCTGAAGGTTACCTCCTCGCATTGGCTGGCGCTTCGCCTCCGCTTCTCTCTTCCGTAGATCGGCGTCTAACTCCCGGCACTGCCATTTTGCTATCGCTTCGCTGACTCGGATAGACGAATTTGCCTTTCGGCGACGCTGGCGTTCCAAACGTGCAGCATGCTCGGCGTCCATGGCGACAAAGGAAATCATTTGTGATGCAGTGGCGCCCTCTTTTCACCTATTTTGGTACTGACCTGTAGCGCCCTGTTTTCAATACACCTTTTTCAAGAACACGAGCGCTACCAACGGGCGCGCAAGCGCTCATGGGAAAGTGTGTACGCCGCAGCATTCGCCACGCTGAGCGCGCATAACTCGGGCTTTCCGCCTGCGCCGTGCCAGCACTTGTCAGATTAAGTGAATATGACAAGGTGCAACCTATTACTGCGTAAATCAGTCGTGAACTACTTGGGTGTTCAGCTACGACGGCCTCTCTACAATTTCCATCTGTCTGCTGTTCCCGCGTGCCACCTTTGGACCAGCTGAGCGGTTCCGAAGCGTCATTATTTGTGTTTCTTCGGCGAAGCATGCCCGACGGCATAAATTAAACAAAAATATGCAACTCCGTTTCCTAGGCGAACTCCACGAGCCGTAAATGCAATGCGTGGATCCATTTGCGATCAACGTCCACCGTCACTGCTGTCGAGCGCAAAGTGAGGCTCTGATATTTGAAGATAACGCGGAGTACAATCGGCATTTAGTAAAATAATATACACTGACTAGACAGCGTGTGCTCCGCTCGTACCGAAGTTAACGAAAAATCAACTTTGATCACCATTCGTTGAGACTAAACGCCAATTGTGTTTTGTGTTGACTCACGCAGGACCGCACTGCAGATATCTATAGTCGCATGCGGCATGCGGCGTGCGACAAAGCGCATGCGGCTTAACTCCTACACCCGACGCATATGCGCTCGGTGATACCCGCACTGCACTGCGTTAATCCTTTCGCATTTCATGAGTAGAGATGCACATAGGTGCGTCCGGATGTGTGCAGTATTTACGGTATAAGAATAGTGGAGAAGCGGCGACGTGTTCTTTTCGTTTCGTGGTCCCACGGCGCCAACGAGCAGCAGGCGACCGAACAGCCGGCTCGCTCCGCATGCATACTTTTCCCATAGTGCTCCGCGCGCCAGCGCGGCGCTCTGGAATTGCTTGAAAAAGTCTATTGTTTTTTTTTTTCATCGTCGGTAGAACTTATTCGTATGTTTCAGTTCAGTTCACATTGGCCAAGCATGAGCGCGTGGCCTAGTGTTCAAGGCACTCGCTCTCGGACCGGTGGGACGCGTGTTGAAACCCCAGGAAAAAACTTATTTACTTTTATTAGATGCGAAGTATCTTATGGCGGAGTTCAATCCGGTGGTGTTGGTGGTTGTGTGCGGCGTGACCACCCTTACTGCGCATGCGCATACCCTCTCCACTCCCCCTCTCCCCTCCCCACTTTCCCTCTACCCTTCCCCTCTCCCGTTTCTCTCTCCCCTCCCTCTCTCCACTCCCTCTCTCCACTTCCCCTTTCCACTCTTCCTCTGAAACGCGGGCCAGACATGCCGAAATTCTCTCCTGCGCAACGCCGCGATGAGCGCCAGCTCATGCGCGTCCCCTCCCCATCTCTCTCCTTTCCTACGCTGCCCCCCTCTCACACACCTGTCGACCGCGTTCCCCTCTCACCCTGTGAGAATTAACGGCCAAGCTAGAGGGAAGACAAGACGCGCGTAGCGTTCCTCTTCGCGTTTCACGACGCGAGGTCGGTAGCATGCCCAACGAACGCCAACGGAACGCGATCGTGCAAGTGCTCCGGCTTCGCATCGCCTCATGGTCCCCTTTAGCGGGAAATGGTGTAATTTTATCATTTCTGTGGTGCGCCAGATGGTTACTGTTTTGGTACGTTGAGCGTGACGCCAAACGACGACGTGAGACGACAGGCTGGGCCCCTAAACTGCTCCGCACTTCAAAAGTTGAAAGCACGGCATTATTCAACACGATGAAGCATCTGAAAGGAACATCATTCCGATCAGTTGTCGACGCTCCTCCCAACTCACATAGCACGCTTAGAGGATTCAACATTGAGGACCAGCCAAAGTACATCGGCGCTGGTGTGTCTAGCGGTTTACACTGTAGAGAGGAAAGGACACTTTACTGGGGTGCCGCTTGTGCCGGAAAATACCAAGCGGCTATCTTTCCCTCATGAAAACTCTAAATAACCGCAGATTTGGCATTCTTAAGCGACAATGCCGCGCGATGCGTATTTTCCAGTACATTATTTGTTGTACAATGAATTTGGTTTTTAATCTCTGGCCGGTGAAAAAAAAAAAAAACAAATGTGCGGAATGTACATGGTAGTATTCGTATTAAGTAGTATTCGAAAAATATCTGATTCGACTCGCACTTGCTTTTCATTATTGGAATTTCCTTAGAAGTTGAAAATTTCATATTCGCACACTTATTCATGGTAGTATTTTGGCAGTGTCAGTTGCAGTAAAACGCAGGTAAATTTTTTGCATATCCGCTGCTCACTCGAATGCGCCGCGACGCGGCAGAATAGCAAGCCCTTAGGCCACTACACTCATCGAGTTGTATCGGACGCATTAGCTAAGGCTGGCATATCTTGAGACCTCTGCAAATAGAGTGGAATTCTAGAGTTATGCATTTTGCACGCAAATACGAAGCAGGCATCAGAAATTAAAGCTGCTAGATGAGTCATACGCTTCACTGCAACGTCTGTGCACAAGAACCGTTCGAAAATTTGCTGCTCTTGAACAGGTTGCGTGCCCTTGTGTGCGCATCGAAAATAGTCACCTATCGTGTGCTATCCGACGTAGCCGCACATTCAATTTATAGTAGTTGTGGAACGGGTCCGGCCGCGCCGGCACACTCATTTCGCTCGCTCACATTGGTGACAAGAAACATGGTCACACACCTTCATCGAACGCGGACATTAAACTCAGGAAAACGTCCAACAGCGCTCAGGACAATGCTCACATAATGAAAGTGCTGCTGCTGCCGAAAACCCTTCGAAGGGCAACGCTGCGACGGATGCAAGAGAGCATACAAGGACGTATCATCGGTACACAGCTGTCGTATAGCATGCGCGCTTGCCGGTAATATATGGTGGTAACACCAGCTGCGTCGTTGGTCTTGCAGTGAGATTTTCTGCTGTGATCCTGGACAATATTTGGGTTAAAGTGTATATTAGATGTGCTTACGTCAGGCTGCTGCGCAGAGACGCGCTGCCGGAAAAAGCGTTCCGAACGAGCTCACCTGTGTCGTTGGTTCCTTGGAGCGTCCAGCTGCCTTGTGATGGTCCGGCGCACGGCGACCACTTTCTCCGAAGGGGCGAGGAGGGGCTTGGCCGCGTTAGCGGAAGCACCCCTCGTCCAAGGAGCCCGCATTCTCGCGCTGCTTCATACATCGGCTTCTGACGTCCGTTCTCAGAGGATCACCGGAATTTCGATGTGCCTGTGTTGTTTCACTTACAGGACATAACGGATGAGACTGCTTCGAACACACACACAAACACACGCGCACACACATACACACACACACATATATATATATATATATATATATATATATATATATATATATATATATATATATGCTTTTGAATAAAGGGCAACTGCTCGTCTGACGTTCCTCCATTGTGAATATTTTGCAGTCTCTTCAAAGACGTAGATTAGTGACCTTCACATCAGTCCTCATTATGAAATAGAACGCTACAAGTATAAAGAAACTCCTTTTTTTAATTATCGCAGTTGGCTGCTGAAACATGATACCTACCTGACGAAAGTACCCGTCTCTTGAGACGTTAAAGCCCAGATATTATTAATATTATTAAAGTACCCCTCTCTTCAGGTTTCCTGCCGTAAAGACTGCTTTTATCGGCAAAAGCGTACAAGTAAACTTGCAAAATGACGTCGTAGGTTGGCGTGCTTTAAACTGAAACCTATATTCGTTTTCTCGCGACTTGTGGAATTTAAACGACACTTTACGGTCACTTTTCGTCGTCTTTGACGATAATCATGCAGACGAAAGTGATGCTAATTTTCGCAAGAACTGACAGAAATAATGCGTTGCAACCACTTTCACAGTTTTCTGCATGCATCCGATTTTACATTCAGGTCGATTACATACAATAGTGGCTTCCGGAGGTTAATTTTGAATAGAACTATAGCAAGCTACCCATGGGCCTGAAGAGGTTCAGTAAAACTTCTTTTGGGCCTAGTTGGTTCATAATCCTAGAGGTACATTTACAGCGCAAACGTAAAGACGCACCACAAAGAAAGTTGTGTGTGTCGTTTCTTTCTTTGTGGTGCGTCTTTACGTTTGCGCTGTAAATGTACCTCTGAAGAGGTTGCGTGGCGCAACTAAAACAGAAGCGTGGAAGAACACAGACACAAGCAGGGCTTAAGGTTCAACAATTTTACATCCGGAAAAACCGCACTTTTATTCACAGTTTGTATGTGCTGACAGTGCAAAGAGGGGCATTTGGCAGCATAAAAACTAGGGGACTGCGAACGTTTGAAATTTCGAATATGAATAGAATATAATACTTATTCCAAGCATATTCTATTTCAAAAATGCATACTCGGATTTTCCATAGTATTTGCTCACGCCCTAATATGCGCTTAATGAGGTGCATATTCAAACAACTCCGGAATATTTGAAAAGTAACGACTTACAGATGCCACGGCCCCGTCATGGTGGTCTAGTGGCTATGGTGCTCGACTGCTGACCCGAAGGTCACGGAATCGAATCGCGGTCGCGGAGGCTGCGTTTTCCATGGAGGTGAAAATGTTTGAGGCCCGTGTACTTAGAGGTAGGTGCACGGTAAAGAACCCCAGGTGGTTGAAATTTCAGGAGCCCTCCACTACGGCGTCCCTCATAATCATATCGTGGTTTTGGGACGTTAAACCCCACATATTATTATTATTACAAATGCCACGCGTTCTTATTTTTAATATAAAGCATCGCTAATGTGTATCCATTACGTTACGTTGTACATCGAGTTAATGCGCACTACCGTTGAGTTCTGCTGCGTTCCCCGCATTCGGCGATGTTTTGCTGTAATCACTGAGAAAAAATTCGGAAAATCCCACGCAGTGTGAGAATCGATGTAATGCGAAGCAATCAGCAAGGAGCTGCATACATCGCATTCTTTGTCTTTGAGGCAAATGAAAGCGTTCATGCCAGGACATGTAGTTTCACTGTCACATGTTGTCATGCATGCATATACAAGCTGACACATACCATGCTAATGAAACGTATATTCTGGTATATAGAATTAGTGACCTGTAATTTATGTTAATCACACACTCATGTGATGCCATATCAACTTTGGTGTACATCCAGGTAACCCTACGGCCGGAGGCGCACCAAGACAGGGTCATGCAAATAATGCCGTAAATGACATGAATATCATGATTTTCATCTTAGGACCTCTCATTTATGTTCGTCATGCACTCATCTCATGCCATAGCAATTCTGGTATATATCCACTGATTGAAACGGCCGCGAGCGCACCACGAGCGTGGCACGTAACTCATGCCATACATGAAATGCACGTCATGATTCTATTATGTTACGAATTGTGATTGATGTTCGTAGTACAGTCATGTCACACCATGCCAATTTCGGTACATACTAAGCTAGCCGAACGGCCTCGAGCGCACCATGAGCGTGGAATGCAAGTCATGCCGTACATGAAATGAATGTCATAATTTGAATGTTAGGACCTGTGATGTTCGTCATACAGTTAAGTCGCGCAATGCCAATTTCGGTATATATGAAGCTATGGAAACGGCCGCGTGCGCACCATGAGCGAGGCATGTAAGACATGCCGTACATGACACGCATGTCATAATTTGCATGTTAGAACTTTTCATTTATGTTAGTCATGCAGTCATGGTCACATTCTATCAATTTTGCTGCATTACCACAAACATAAATAATAGGTGCATTAGCACCTGTCATTTATGTTTGTCATACAGAAATGTCGCGTCACACAGATTTTGGCATATATACATTTAGTTAAACGGCCGCGAGTGCCTCGAGACCATGTAAAGCAAATCATGCCATACATGACATGCTAGTCATCATTTGCACAATAGACCTTGTCACTTATGTTCGTCATACACTCTTGTCACGCCATACCAATTTTGGTATATATCAAGTTAACGAAATAGCGGGAAGAGCCCACAAGGCCGTGGCATGTAAATCATGCCGTTCATGATATGCACGTCATGATTTTCATGTTATTACCTGTTTGTGTTCGTCATACAGTCACGCTAGGCCATACCAATTTTTGTAGACATCCCATTAAAACGAAACCACCACGAGAGCACAAAGTCGTAGGCGGATAGATAGATAGATAGATAGATAGATAGATAGATAGATAGATAGATAGATAGATAGATAGATAGATAGATAGATAGATAGATAGATAGATATAGATAGATAGATAGATAGATAGATAGATAGATAGATAGATAGATAGATAGATAGATAGATAGATAGATGATAGATAGATAGATAGATAGATAAGTGCAGGATGCAAATAGGATCCCTAAAGTACGCAGTTCCCGTCTTCGATATAGCGTAAGCTTCAAATGTCAATACGTGCGTTGATATCAGCAATTATTCTGATACTCGTAATCTCATGCATTAATGCATGCATCAACGGCATGCATTGAAATTATCGGCTCAATTAGCTTTTTCCTTGATTTTGCAGATGCTCATTGTACAGCACAATGCACTGACGGGATAACGGGTGCTTATTTGTAGTAACCTTTAACGAAACGAGATGACATAAGAAAGCTGACAGGGCTCAAAAGTTATTACACTGCGCGAAAAGACGAGGAGACAGGTAAGAAACATGCAGAACACCACGATCGCAGTTCCGTGCGTTTCTTACTTGTGCCTTCGTCTTTCCGTGCAGTCTAATAACGTTTGAAAGATACAGAAAAAATGGTTTACTGACATGACGCAACACGTCACTGAACTGGCACCATGCATTTTATTGCATACGCAACTGTTATAAGAATATGCGCGCGAAGTGAGCACAATGCGCAGTGATCTACATGTAGGAGGGAAAGAAACTAGACGCCTAAAACACCGTAAGAACGAAGAAACACAGGGAAAGAGCAACTAGCCCAGCAACAAGTACTTCTAAGTTTCATGTAGGAGGCTTCTTGGATGTGCTTTAAAATCACTATTTTTTTAGCAGGAAAAATATCGTCACCTATACAGCGTCTGCCTAAACGTGTGCTAGCTTAGACATCTTTCTTCAAAAGAAATCCACTTCATAAGAACGAACTAATTCTTGTCATGCGCATGCCCATTTGAATATTTTATCCTGCTTCGGGTTTTTGCGATGCTTTCCTTTTGGGTATATATGTGAGGAAAATGTCTTGAAATAAAACAGCTGTTAGTCTGCACTCTGTGTTTGTGTGTACTCAGTCCGTCCTCGTACGATAAAAAGAGCGAATTTCCAAGATGCTTCACGTTATCATTGCCACGTATGCACTGTTTAATCCGGGTGAACGCGTACTCTGTATGACAGACGCTATGGAGCGGAAGGAACTTGAAGTTATAACGCTGTCTTTGCATTAAAATTATTGCGATAATTCTTTGACCAGCTCACAGGAGGTGAGAAATTAACCGGGGACAGTTGTGTTGTTCAAATGTCAGGAGGCCATAACTTAGAGCGCGGTAAACCTAGCCACCCCACATTTTGGACACTGGGCAAATAAGGTCTCAGCGGGCGACGTGAGTGAGCTTTTGTAGCCGTATTTGCCGACGTCTAAAGTGTTGATTGAAATGACATGACGCTATGCCTGGAAGCGTATTTCGAGCGGAAATTGTGGACAAGGGACGCTCCTCCAATGAAGACGATGGCGAGGATGAGCCAGCCATGAAGGTCACGAAATCCAGCACTCAGTGGACAAGAGGATCGAAAACAAAGTTACACCATATTGGACAACGAACATCGTGAAAGCTTTTTTCTTACTCCGGCAGAAGCATTCGAAAATTTCTTGGACAGGGACATGATTGCACTTCTTGTGCAGGAGCGTAACATCTACGCGGATAATAAAAAGCCACTAGAGGAAAAAAGTGGTACTTTTTCTCTGTTTGCCTGCCTTCTGGACGCATCTGTGAACGACGCTATGCAGCTGTATAAGGAAAAGAATTACGCACCCTTCGTATTAGAGGCCTACCCAAAGAAATGCGGATGCAAGCCGTACCTCGGCGAATCTCGCCAGTCCATAACGCAGGCAAAAAGTCGTTTGTGCCACACACTGACCACACCGTTGCCGCTAATATCAAACAGGCAAGGTGCTCTCACTGCCACGAGAAAACTCGATGCGAAAACTGCGACGCGTGTGCCCACTAGAAATGTGGTAAGGTTTATCGCGCCGGCGCATTGCACCCCAGTGTCCTACATTTAGCACGGACTGGAAAACAGTGCTGCACTTACCTGACAGTAAAGAAAAAATGTGCACATTTTGCGGGGGGTACAAGTGCCCTGCTTGTAAAAAAAAATCTCAATTTTACCAAGGTCGCGCACACATGGGTTAACAGAAATTTAAAGCCGAAACGACAAATACAGCACAAATTGTAAACGACCAGTGGATCACGCGCAGTGACTGTTACCGTGATCGAACAGCCCCCTCATTGAGCAGCAGTAATAAGAAACGCGTCTAATGGTTGAGTCCTGGCATACGATAATAGTCGTAGCGCACGCGTGAGCCAACCGTCGGTTAACTTACATAAAGATGAACATGTTAAAGAGACAGGGCGTGCCAACACGGACACAACAGGTAAGTCAAGACACCACAAACGCCGACTAACAACTCAAAAAGGCGTACAGCGGCGGTAAAGAAGGTAGTCAAATAACGTACCTGCGCAGAATACCAGAAAGCTGAGCTAGTTGGTAAGTATTCATTCTAAAAATACAGGGCGCGCAAACACGGACACAAGAAAGAAGTCCGGACACCACAAACGCCGACTGACAACTCAATAGATGCACAACGGCGGAAAAGAAAGAAGGCGCGAAAACTTATCTGCGCATGCCCATGCAACAGGCGAACCTATCAATCCGGCACGCGTGGGGGCCTACGCGAAAGATAACTGTTAAGGCATTTGATTTTATCTTTATGCAAGTTAATCGACGGTTGGCTCACGCATGCGCTACCACTATTCTCGATATGCTGTGCCTCAATCATCAGACGCGTTTCTTCATTCCTATGTCGGCACAACTGCGCATTCATTGAATTTTGGCGTGCACTTGCGATCTCTACAATGTAACGATAGATTAGAAGGTGAGCCTCCGGTTAGTGATCTTTTATGTTATAATGATCTCTGGTTAATGCAGCGGCCCGTCTGTCCTACGTAGAAGCGGCCGCAGCTGAAAGGAACCTTATACACGACACTTGTACGGCAATCAGTGAATCAGCGCATTCGCCGGCGATTCTTCTGGCCTGGCCTCTACCGCTCTGTGGGACAGTACGTGGCGGCGTGCGACCTCTGTCAGAGGCGCAAGACACCCACCTGCTGGCAGCCTTCAACCACTTGAAACACCAGATGAACCTTTTTTCCGAGTCTGCCTTGATCTTCTCGGACCTTTTCCCGCGTCGGTCACCGGTAATAGATGGGTTGCCGTCGCTACCGACGGCAACCCATCGCATAGACCAACGGCGTGTTGGTCTATGCAAAAAACTGATGTCCCATTACGTTGACCCTTACCGCGCCATGACCCTTACCGCGCCGATGGGTTGCCGTCGCTACCGACGGCAACCCATCGCATAGACCAACGGCGTGTTGGTCTATGCAAAAAACTGATGTCCCATTACGTTGACCCTTACCGCGCCATAAGAAAGGCCACAACGTGACCTATGAGATCGCACCACTCATTTCTAGGTCAACGACAGCCCCAATCGCGAGCGAAATTTATTTATATTATTTATTTATTTGGTTTGAATACATAGAAAACACGAAGACACAGAGGAAATAGGGAAGGAACAGGCTGACAACTGCTACCTAAGGGGCCCAACGCCTGCCTGCTCATTTGGGAAAGGGGAAACATGGAGGAAAGGAAGATAGGTGGGAAAGAAAGAGGAAAAAACAGGAAAGAAAAAAACAAATAACACAGACATAAACACAAATAAGTGGTCACATGAAAAAATGTCTATAAGCACGAGGCCAAATCGGTATTTTTTAAGAACGTCAGTAGGCCTCGATGGGCCTGGTCAGGCCGAGCAGCACAACCTCCCGGGAACAGTTCATGTATCGCGACTTAAGTCATACCACTCTCGCTCTGACAGCTGATCGCACCGGGACAGTGCTTTTGCCGCCGGCGGGTTTTGTCACGGATGAAGATGGCAGAGAATGACGACGACGAACGCGCTTGGACTGCGGCAGCGTTGTACGCTTTTGTTGTTAAGTGTATCCTGTGTATATAGTCTCTTCCCCGTAACAATTTCAAGTGGCACTGTTGCAGATGCAACCAGTGAATTCCTGCCTGAGAAAGCGGGGCGTGCAGCCATATCCTGGCCGCACTTGAACTCCTCATCTTTATGAGGAAACGTGGCTACAAAGAGGCTTCACCTGAGTTAAGCTGCACGGAACTTCCTCAACAGTGGCCGCGACCTCGGCGACGAGGCATGAGGCCTGTGATTCTGCAGGATGTGGACTGTAGGAGCCCACATGAAAGTGGTGTACCAGAGCCGACTCCCACACGGTTGTTTGATGCAAGAGCTGTGAAGGATGACGGGAAAGAACAGCTGGACAGTCTCCATCAGCTCGGAAGAGTCTTTAAGGAGTTCGGCAACGATGACTTTGGTATGGTTCTGATGACAGCCAAAGGTCCATTTGTTGAAACAAAGCTTGGACTAGCACATATTGGCTCGCCATTGCCCTACCAGAAGGCAATCGTTCCAGGAGGCTTCAAAAGGAACGGGAGACGTCTCAAAAGGAACGGGAGATGTCACTCCTGTTCCGGAGCTCCTACATTTGAAGAAGTGTTGGCGCATATCTTGTGTGGCACTTACACTGCAGATGAGCTGAGGATATTCAATGCATGTATGGTCTGAAGAACCTTGCAATATAAATTTAGTGGGAGCAGCTTGGATACTGCTGTGCAGGCAACAATATTTTTGGCGTTTTTTTACCTTGTTAAGGCCATTGCTTTCACGCACTACTAGTAAGTGGTTGAGAAACAGGCATAAGCAGGGTGTACTGACAGGTTACGCAAAGCAGACTGGTCATAATAATGCTACATTTTATCTTTCTTTTATTTAGAATGCTGTAAGGAGTCTGAAAAACTATACAAATTTACAACATGCAATGTACTATGACAAAAATAGTATACTTGGGGGTGTCATTCCGACACAACAATAATCGTCATTTATCATGCGTGCTGTGGCCTAACCGCTCACCAAGTACTTGCTGGTTATGAACAGTGTGCGACCATCAGCATGACAGAGCATTTTTAACAGAGAAATAGGTGAGCGCACAGTTTTCAAGAAAGGCAAATCAAGAAAGCGAGGTGTTGATTATGGCTGTGTGGTGCAAACGTGCCTGAAGTACTCCTGCTTGCCGTAATGTGTAGAGCATATTGTCGCACGCCTCTATAGACTTCATTTTGAAGTGTTCAGGTTTCATCCACAAAGACTGTTAGCAACGCTCAGCGCAGACCACACCACTATGCCTTAGAAGCTTCACGATTGTTTAACATCATTCCGTTGAGATTACGTGGCGGACGTGAATAGCCAAAATTATTCGATAGCTTACGCGAGCACCAGTGATAAGGCTCGAATGTTTGATGCCGCATGTATAAATGCCGACGCACCTCACAGTTGATCAGATTATTGAAGGTTGATGTTCTGGTGCCCGATATCAGTGTATAGCGTGTGACTTCTCGTTTACCGGGCACAAGTTCGCCCAAATAAAAATTATCGTCTT
Source organism: Rhipicephalus sanguineus (assembly GCF_013339695.2). Taxonomy (NCBI): domain Eukaryota; kingdom Metazoa; phylum Arthropoda; class Arachnida; order Ixodida; family Ixodidae; genus Rhipicephalus; species Rhipicephalus sanguineus. Next base: position 237,591,276 of record NC_051177.1, on the reverse strand, counting down.
GATCCCGCCTAGGGCTGCCTTCTCCAACGACCACATGAAAATATCTACGCCGCACATCAGTAGTAGAAGGGCAACGATTAAATAAAAATAGTTGTCCTCCCATGCGATGTTTGGTATTTTTAAGTTTAGGAGACGACCGCAAGAGTTCCCAGATAGATAGATAGATAGATAGATAGATAGATAGATAGATAGATAGATAGATAGATAGATAGATAGATAGATAGATAGATAGATAGATAGATAGATAGATAGATAGATAGATAGATAGATAGATAGATAGATAGATAGATAGATAGGCAGACAGACAGACAGACAGACAGACAGACAGATAGATAGATAGATAGATAGATAGATAGATAGATAGATAGATAGATAGATAGATAGATAGATAGATAGATAGATAGATAGATAGATAGATAGATAGATAGATAGATAGATATAGATAGATAGATAGATAGATAGATAGATAGATAGATAGATAGATAGATACCTTTGATCTGCATAGAAATGCACCGAATACAAAAAACAGCAAATCAGATGTTAGTTCCATAGCCATTCCACTTTCGTGTGGCGATCTGTTAAAAATTTTGCACTGTGCGCCCTTCCCTTGCAACCATGAACCAAATAGCCCATGTCACAACACTGTTGCATTCTGGAAAAGCCAAGTGCAAAAGCATTGATTTGCCTCAAATTAGGAACTTGGTAACAAGTTCCAGCTGGGCAAATTGTATAGTAGCTCCCACCGAAGTGCACTTCATAACTGTGTCATATTTTTGGTTATATACATGTTCTTGCTTTATTTTTCTAGGAACTTCAGGTGTCTGCACAAGACGCACAGGAACTTGAACGAATTCAAGGCAGCAGAGCCGCAGTTCACACTGGAGAGATGGGCGTCGACATAGATTAACTGCATCGCATTTTGGCCATGTAATTAAGAGAAATGAGTGGACATAAACAGGGCTGCGGAACCTCACTGAGCCAGAGGACCTGTCTCGCGTTCGTGCTGTGCAATATGGAATCGGCAAGGAGAGTGTAGCTGCAGATCGTTATGCAAATGTAATGCAGTCATGGCCATAGTGTTAAACTACACCATTCAGGATTGGCTGTCAACCTGGCCTTTCCATGGCTTGCAGCTAGCCCAGACAGATTTGTATATGACCCAGAGGAGCTGACATATGGTGTCCTTGAGATCAAGTGCCCTTACTCTCTGAAGGATAGCCAACTGGAAGAAGCCATGAGCAAGAAGTTCTGTATGATTTTTGAAGAAAATTATGAGGCACAACTGGACCGTGAGCACGAGTATTATGCCCAGGGGCTCGGCCAAATGGTTATAACAGGCTGCCTATCGGCGGACTTCGTGGTCTGTTCGGAGAATAGGATAGCCATAGAGCGTATTTGCTTTTGATAAAATAGCGTGGCTCAGTATGCGTAAAAACTTGACAAATTTTTTCGAACACATGCTACCTTACTTGAGCAGCAAGTTCTAAGGCCCGTATTCTCAAACGCTCCTTACCTCAGTGAGGGGGCCTTAACTGCTTCAATGACGCCTTATCGCGTATTCTGGAGTGCTCCTTAGTAAGGTTCCCTCGCTGAGGTTCTCCTTGGTGCTCCCTCAAGCCAAGGTAGCTCTAGGGCTAAATTCAGGCCTACTTGTACTGAAAGGGTGCTTTTCTGCAGTACTTTGTCAGTGACAGTGTGTCCGATTTCTTATTTTCAATCGATGCCTTGCACTGCTGCACAAGCTTGCTATAATTGTATCCTCGCCGTTGTTGGAAAATTGCTTGCCGGGCGTGTTTTCTAAAGTGCGGCTGAACGGCTGTAAAAATTGTTCGTTAAGATTGTGCAGCGCGAAGAGGAGAAGGCATTTTTCAGGAATAGAGAAAAAAGAAGTGACTCAAGGAATGCTACTCTTAATTCTTTTCTTTAACCATTTTACATTCTTCGAATAAGATTTTAAGCTTCAACTACATATTCTTGGCCCATCCCCCAGAGTGGGTACGTGCCATAGAAAAGAAGGCAAAACAAACAAACAAACAATGCAAAACGGTAGGCCCCCTCATCACCCACCGTTCGTGCTGGCGTCTTCCAGGAATGACAATTCTTGTTTGGATGAGGCTAACGATGGTTTCTTATGCATGATAATTCTTCACATGCCATGCGGTCTGCTTCCACAATGAAGGAAGTCGGTTTGTCCGGGTAAGAGAAAATCACATTGGTCTTAGCAAACACAGGGGTGCAGCCACATGCGCTACAAGTATGCCCATGAAAGCCCCCTTTCATTTCCTGTGGATTATCTCAGCTACTGAGATTAGTAATTCGTCGTGATACAGGAGAGTGACCTGTGCCTGAAAGCTGGCGCCTACTCTGTGGAACCATGACTCTTTTAATGCGTTGGAGAAGCAAGCCCGAACAATAACCCTTTTGAAAAGTTTAGTGTGAGAAGGTGAGAACAGTGGGATTGCTTGAACGACCCTGGTTCATATTCTAGCAAAACTTTGGTTTGGGCGAGCTGGTTCATCGTCGGACTTGTTTGGGGCAGCGCTAAAGAACACACGGACAAAGATACATAGTAGACGCCACGGGCGCTGACTTACAACTGAACTTTATTGCCTTTGCCAGTGCATTTATATGTGCCATAATCGCTCGTTGTGACAGCCACGTTTCCCAGAACTAACAAGCAGCGATAAACAACAATCATAACAATCGGTTTAGCTATAGCAGAGGAATTTCACATGGAGCACGCGTGCAAGGAAAAAAAAACACAAAAAACAAACAGTAAAATAACAACTGGCGGACGCTTCGCGTGTAAAGCATAAAACAATGAAAGAATATATGACAACAAAAGGGAAGTGCAAGTGAGAACCACGCTTAAATAAAACCTTTGAGATAATCAATCTCAGCGTCAGACAAAACGACTGAAGGCCTGCTAACGCAGTTGTCACCTGCCTTATGTATGAAAAAGGCTTCCATGATTTCGCGCTCAGTTTTATCTTTCGCTTTCTTGAGGAACTGTGTACGTTGAAAATCAGGGGTACAACCACAGCGTTTGCAGTGCTCACCCAGGAATCCTCCAGTTTGATTGCGCACGTTCAAATTATGCTCCCTAGCTCTCTCGTTAAAACATCGGCCGGTCTGACCGATGTAGCGGCGACCACAACTCAGGGGAATGCTGTAGACGACATTAAAAACGCACATTGTAAACTTGTTCCGGTGTTGCGTGACGCAAACACGTCGCTTCTTACTGTTAGTCAAGGCACACAACTTTGAGAGTTTGCATGGAGCGTAAAAAACTACCTGGACGTTGTGTTTCCTTGCTATTCGTTTAATATTGTGCGACACTTGGTGTATATATGGGATGACCTTAACCGGCACGTCCGCTTTGCTAGGCTTGTCGTTTGCTTTCGAACGTTTAATATTTTGCAGGAGGGACTCACAAACGGCAGTGATAAGTTCTGGGGGGTAACCCGCACGCTTTAGTCTCAGAACTTGGGCACAGAAACTTTCGGAAAGAGCATGACTGCAAGTCTTATTGAGGGCCGAGTTCAAGCAGTTCTTTGCGATACCGCGCTTGACAAGCTTCGAGTGAGCGCTACTGTGCGGTAGTAAGGCTTTTTTCGATCTTGGGTAGTATAACCAACAGATATGATTAACAGAAAAACGCAACCTAACATCCAAAAACTGAAGCGCATTGTTTACAGGCCTTTCGAAAGTAAACTTAAGACCTTGCCCTTCATTCTCGAATACACTGACAACATTACTAATCACTGCATCAAGGTCAGAAACATCTTTCAAAAGGACCAAAAAATCGTCAACATACCTATAGATGCTTAAAATGCGCGGGTCTTGCAACTTTGCTTGGATGCGGCTTCCAACAACGGACAGAAAAATATCGCACAAGACTGGCGCGACCACTGAACCTACACAAATTCGTTGTTTCTCTACGTAGAATTCGTTGTTGAACTCGACCACGGTAGAACTCAAATACAGATCCAACAATGCTAAAAATTGTTCACAATTAACACCAGTGGCATTTGAAAACACGAGCTCACCATGATCCTCGATCCTCTCGCGAATAGCCACGAGCAATTCCTTATGCGGCACAGAATAGTAGAGATCTTCTATGTCAATTGAAAACCCGTTGAAATTGCCACAGTTCAAACCTTGTAAAAGTTGGACGACATCAGATGACTTCCTAATGACGAACGGGTCGTCTTTCACCAGTACTCGTAGCTGCGTTTGTAGGTAGCCGCTGCCAAGTCGCTTTTTCGGAAACAATGGCTCGAAACGGGGCTTCAGGTTTGTGCGTTTTTACCGTGAAAAATATTTCCAGGACTCCCTTCTCTTCTTTCTTCGCTCGTCCTCTGATGCTCTGAAGGTTGAGATCATCCAGGGCTTGGAGTGCGAGGCGTTTATGTTTCCGAGGATCGAACGAAACCTGCTTGAAATTTTATATATATAAATGCACTGGCAAAGGCAATAAAGTTCAGTTGTAAGTCAGCGCCCGTGGCGTCTACTATGTGTCTTTGTCCGTGTGTTCTTTAGCGCTGCCCCAAACAAGTCCGACGATGAACCAGCTCGCCCAAACCAAAGTTTTGCTAGAACATATTTCTTATACAATGGGCCCTGTCCTATCAAGTCTCTTCCGCTCGGATCCAGCTATTGTGTGTGCCAACCTGATCGCCGTTACGACGTGTCAATCCAGAATTGTGTCCCTCTGCATCAAGCACAAGCAAGTCCCTCAAGAAATTCAGATGTTATTTGGTGTCGTTCAGCCATCGTGGGGTCACTGCAAGCGTATTTGCAAGATACTAAAGTCTGAATATTGGAGGCCAGTGAGAATGTTTCAAGACTGGTTAAGAGTTCTTGCGCTAAACGGACAAGATCCTCTAAAGGAGTCTAGGCGACTTGATCAACTTAAGAAGCAGGTTGCCGTCTCTGTTGAGTTCTTGTGGCATCACGCCTTGTCGAGCTTTCCGTCCCGGAAAAAGGAATCCTGTGTAAAGGAAAGCACCCTAACTGTTCTCGGTGACGCTGTTATTCCTGAGGATGTCAGGGGCGTTCTGGAAAAGGGCCCTAAATTTAGCCACATGCCTCATGTACAGCGGCCGGGTTTGCTGGCTATGGTCCGACAGGTCGCTGATCGTTGCGGTGAACAATCGAAAGAAAGTGTTGTTTCAGAAAGTGTTCAATGTCTCCAACGATGCAACAACTCGCAGAATTCGATGAAAGAGCCCCTAAATAAGGTTTCAAGGGCCTTAAATGAGCGTCAGCTTAGCCTTCTAGAGGCCGACAAGGAAGGAGGATTCGTCATAATGCCGAACGCTCTCTTTCAGGAGAAGGCCTTGTCGGCAATAAGGAAAAATTTCAAGCAGGTTTCGTTCGATCCTCGGAAACAGAAACGCCTCGCACTCCAAGCCCTGGATGATCTCAACCTTCAGAGCATCAGAGGACGAGCGAAGAAAGAAGAGAAGGGAGTCCTGGAAATATTTTTCACGGTAAAAACGCACAAACCTGAAGCCCCGTTTCGAGCCATTGTTTCCGAAAAAGCGACTTGGCAGCGTCTGGTTAGCGGCTACCTACAAACGCAGCTACGAGTACTGGTGAAAGACGACCCGTTCGTCATTAGGAAGTCATCTGATATGTCGTCCAACTTTTACAAGGTTTGAACTGTGGCAATTTCAACGGGTTTTCAATTGACATAGAAGATCTCTACTATTCTGTGCCGCATAAGGAATTGCTCGTGGCTATTCGCGAGAGGATCGAGGATCATGGTGAGCTCGTGTTTTCAAGTGCCACTGGTGTTAATTGTGAACAATTTTTAGCATTGTTGGAACTGTATTTGGGTTCTACCGTGGTCGAGTTCAACAATGAATTCTACGTACAGAAACAAGGAATTTGTATAGGTTCAGCGGTCGCTCCAGTCTTGTGCGATATTTTTCTGTCCGTTGTTGGAAGCCGCATCCAAGCAAAGTTGCAAGACCCGCGCATTTTAAGCATCTATAGGCATGTTGACGATTTTTTGGTCCTTTTGAAAGATGTTTCTGACCTTGATGCAGTGATTAGTAATGTTGTCAGTGTATTCGAGAATGAAGGGCAAGGTCTTAAGTTTACTTTCGAAAGGCCTGTAAACAATGAGCTTCAGTTTTTGGATGTTAGGTTGCGTTTTTCTGTTAATCATATCTGTTGGTTATACTGCCCAAGATCGAAAAAAGCCTTACTACCGCACAGTAGCGCTCACTCGAAGCTTGTCAAGCGCGGTATCGCAAAGAACTGCTTGAACTCGGCCCTCAATAAGACTTGAAGTCATGCTCTTTCCGAAAGTTTCTGTGCCCAAGTTCTGAGACTAAAGCGTGCGGGTTACCCCCCAGAACTTATCACTGCCGTTTGTGAGTCCCTCCTGCAAAATATTAAACGTTCGAAAGCAAACGACAAGCCTAACAAAGCGGACATGCCGGTTAAGGTCATCCCATATATACACCAAGTGTCGCACAATATTAAACGAATAGCAAGGAAACACAACGTCCAGGTAGTTTTTTCCGCTCCATGCAAACTCTCAAAGTTGTGTGCCTTGACTAACAGTAAGAAGCGACGTGTTTGCATCACGCAACACCGGAACAAGTTTACAATGTGCGTTTTTAATGTCGTCTACAGCATTTCCCCTGAGTTGTGGTCGCCGGTACATCGGTCAGACCGGCCGATGTTTTAACGAGAGAGCTAGGGAGCATAATTTGAACGTGCGCAATCAAACTGGAGGATTCCTGGGTGAGCACTGCAAACGCTGTGGTTGTACCCCTGATTTTCAACGTACACAGTTCCTCAAGAAAGCGAAAGATAAAACTGAGCGCGAAATCATGGAAGCCTTTTTCATACATAAGGCAGGTGACAACTGCGTTAAAAGGCCTTCAATCGTTTTGTCTGACGCTGAGATTGATTATCTCAAAGGTTTTATTTAAGCGTGGTTCTCACTTGCACTTCCCTTTTGTTGTCATGTAATCTTTCATCGTTTTATGCTTTACACGCGAAGCGTCCGCCAGTTGTTATTTTACTATGTTTGTTTTTTTTTGTGTTTTTTTTCCTTGCACGCGTGCTCCATGTGAAATTCCTCTGCTATAGCTAAACAGATTGTTAAGATTGTTGTTTATCACTGCTTGTTAGTTCTGGGAAACGTGGCTGTCACAACGAGCGATTATGGCACATATAAATGCACTGGCAAAGGCAATAAAGTTCAGTTGTAAGTCAGCGCCCGTGGCGTCTACTATGTATCTTTGTCCGTGTGTTCTTTAGCGCTGCCCCAAACAAGTCCGACTGGTTCATATTGCCACGCCCACTTCTTGTCTTGTTTTGATGTATTCGGGTTTGACCGGCAGGGACGGTTATCAACGCTCGACGCTGTCCGCGAAGCAGTGTTCGAGAAGCTTCCCGATTGTAGTAGATCGTTTTGTTAGGATTGCGCCCCGCACGCGAATGTTCCGGCTTTGTCGAGAGATAAGGCCGCCACCAGCGATATTGCTGGAAAGTTCGATAGCGCCTGTATAAAAGCCGACGCGCTTGACCGCTTGTCAGTTGATCGACGGTCGACGCTCTGTTCGCCGCTATCAGTGTATTGCTGTAGTTTGTCTTTCAGTTTCCCGGCCACAAGTTCGGCCAAATAAACAGTTTCATCTCGGACGTGCTGACTGCTGTCTTCGTCGACGTCACGACCACGTGACAATATGTCCAGAACATGACCACAAGTGAAATCGAATTTAAGGTGAATAATATTAATAATAATATCTGGGGTTTAACGTCCCAAAACCACGATATGATTATGAGAGACACCGCAGTGGAGGGATCCGGAAATTTCGATCACCTGGGGTTCTTTAACGTGCCCCTAGATCTAAGCACACAAGCCTCAAACATTTTCGCCTCCATCGAAAATGCAGCCGCCACGACCGGGATGAATTTAAGGTCAAGGAACCCGACGAAATCCTAGAAGGGAATATCACGTGTTATGACGAGGGGCGATATACATTCTTCAAATATTCCGTCGTTTGTGACAACTTAGAATGCAACCCCGAGGCACCACACTGTAAGACTACTAAGAAATCGTCCACATGTATCTGAATACTTTCAGGATTTGGGCTCCTAGGAACCGCTGCTGTAAGATTTTCTCCTTTCCTGGTCTATCCACAAAGGCGCAATGCAAGACGCGATAGACGCGCCCTTGTTTTAAATTTAAACATAATACTTTACTTGGACATAAGTACAGTCAAGACAAATTTGCACCAAAGTTAAAAAATTCCGAAAGCTTAACACTGCTGGGTTATAAAATTCAGTCTCACCCACGTTTTCAATTTTTAAAGGATATTTATTACTAGCTCCCAGTTAACAGGCCGTTGAACTGCATCAATGAATGCATCGAGCTCCAAGGTTGCTGGAGCATCCTGTCTGCTGCAACAGGCAAAATGAAGTGAACAGAAAAGGCTGTGCACCCATATCGCGAAAAAGCAGTGTACATGTTATTATTCATCGTTATTCACAAAAATATTCTTTATTCTTGCTTGAAAACGGACGTTTAGTCAGTATTTCACACGTAAGGCAGTGATTCATCGCTATGGAGGGATAGATGGATGAAAGAACTTTAATGAGGTCCAATAGGTCATGCTAATTTCCTAGCCCAAAGCGGGCTGCTCCCACGTTGGGACCGAAAGACCTAGCCTTTCGGATTCATCGCTATGCCTCAAGATATTCCTTATTCTTGCTTGAAAACGGATGTTTAGTCCGCATTTCACATGTACTCTCGATCCCAGGCTTGTAAAACACGCACCTTACATTACTGAGGCGGCCCTTACGAAAGAAAAGTTGAAAGAACCTTTTAGAATACGCTTGCTCCCTCAAGGAGCTCCTTAAGATAAAGAGGCATGAAGGGCTCCTTACGTAAGGTAAGGGAATGGCCTGAGGTAAGGAGCGTTTCAGAATACGGGCCCACTAAGAACTGAGACTAATCCTTAAGGAAGTGCAACACCATGTCAGGTGCCGAATAGTTCAGGGAACCGTTTTTTAAATAGCCTTTGATAGAATTTAAATAGCAACCTGGGGCCTCTTTCAAGTCTGCGTAACTGCTGATTGTGTGTGCAGGAAATCAGCCGTATTCCATGGCAGCAGCATTTTCGATTCGAAGCATCTCTTGCTTCGGATTATGTCTCGCGGCGTTCGCTTTGGCGTCCGCACTCACACTATGCAAGCGCAACTATCCTCCTTCCCTCTCTCATACAGCTGCGCGTTATTCTCTCCACTTCTCTCTCAGCACCTGCTTGCGCTTCTACTGCGTTCTCGCGGCGCGTGCCCCCCCCCCCTCCCCTGTCCTGTTTTAAGCATAGTCCGGATGCTTAAAACAGAACACGGGAAGGGGGGGGGTGGTCAATGCATGCAAGAATAAATAACAACAATAAAGCAGGAAACTACAATAAACAATAACCGCAAGCAAAATGGTACAATAATAAAGCAAAAGTACAGTCCTCAGATTGACTAAGGCGCGTAATATGGCACGGCATGGACGACTTCAGGTCGCGCACGGCGCCGCTGAGAGTTCGTAATGCCGTCAGGGACAACGTCGTAGTCGAGTGCACCGAGGCGTCGTAGTACCCTGCACGGTCCGAAGTATCGTCGAAGAAGCTTCTCCCTAAATCCCCGTCGACGTATTGGCGTCCATACCCATACACGGTCACCGGGTTGGTAGTCCATGTGGCGTCGTCGAAGGTTGTAGCGGCGGCTGTCAGGCGTCTGCTGGTTCTCGATCCGTAGGCGGGCGAGTTGTCATGCTTCTTGGGAGCGCTGTAGGTAGGTGGTCACATCGATGTTTTCCTCGTTGGCCACGTTTGGTAACATGGCGTCGAGCGTCGTTGCCGAGCTCCGTCCGTAGACCAACTTGTATGGCGTCATCTGCGTCGTTTCTTGTACGGCAATGTTGTACGCGAATGTCACGTACGGAAGGATGGCGTCCCACGTCTTGTGTTCGACGTCGACGTACATGGCCAGCATGTCGGCGATGGTCTCATTTAGACGCTTGGTCAGGCCGTTGGTCTGTGGGTGGTTCGCAGTGGTCCGGCGGTTGCTTGTGTGGCTGAGTTAGGTCAGCCTTGAACGCCGTACCTCTGTCGGTGACACGGCGCCCCGTACCTCTGGGGCGCCTTGTCGAAGGACGATGTTCTCAACGAAGAACTTGGCTACCTCAGTGGCTCTGCCTTTGGGCAGGGCTTTTGTTACGGCGTAGCGGGTGAGGTAGTCGGTAGCCACGACGATCCATTTATTTCCGCAAGTCGACGTTGGGAACGGCCCAAGGAGGTTCATCCCGATCTGCTGAAATGGTCGCCGAGGAGGCTTGATCGGCTGAAGGAAGCCTGCTGGTCTTGCGGGTGGTGTCTTCCGTGGCTGAAAGTCTCGGCACGTCCTTACGTAGCGAGTGACGTCGGCGGCAAGGCGCGGCCAGTAGTACTTTTCCTGTACTCGTGCGAGCGTGCGGGAAAGTCCGAGGTGTCCAGCCGTCGGGTCGTCGTGCAGGCCATGCAGAATTTGTTGTCGCCGTCCCGAAGGTGCAACGATAAGGTAATTGGCTCGGGCCGGAGAGAAGTTCTTCTTACGATGACGTTGTTTTTCAAGAAAAATGATGTCAATCCTCACCTGAATAATTATGGGACAACGATGGTCCTGTCCTCCATTCCACTAGACCCTTCAGCTTCGGGTCGGCTCGCTCTCGTTCGGCGACATCGTCGGAACTTATGGCTCCCAAGAAGCTGTCATCTTCCTCGTCGTCGGGTGTTGCTGCGTCGACGGGGCACGAGACAAGCAGTCGGCGTCGGAGTGTTTCCTTCCGGACATGTACACGATGGTAATGTCGGATTCTTGAAGTCTTAGGCTCCACCGTGCGAGGCGAATTGAAGGGTCCTTCAAGTTAGCTAGCCAACACAAGGCGTGATAATCGCTCACAACTTTGAAAGGCCTGCCGTAGAGGTAGGGGCGAAACTTTGACGTAGCCCAGATGATGGCGAGGCACGCCTTTGCTATTGTGGAATAGTTGGCCTCTGCCTTAGAGAGCGACCGGCTAGCATAACTGATAACCCTTTCCAGTCTGTCCGTCCGCTGCACAAGGACGGCGCCGAGTCTTACGCTGCTTACATCGGTGTAAATCTCCGTATCGGCGTATTCGTCGAAATGCGCAAGTATCGCAGCGTCTGTAGACGTCGTTTCAGTTCATGAAATGCTTCGACTTGCGCTGTTTGCCACCTGAATTTGACTTCGGTCTTCGTGAGTTGCATTAGTGGCTCGGCGATCCGTGAAATTTCTTTGACTGTAATAGGCGCATAAGCCGAGAAATAGGCGGACGGCCTTCTTGTCGGTGGGTGGCGGGAAAGCGCTGATGGCAGCTGTTTTCTGCGGGTTTGGTGTCACTCCAGTATTGCTGATCACGTGATCCAAAAAACAAGAGCTCCTCGTACGCGAAGCGGCACTTTTCTGGCTTCAGGGTGAGCCCGGAGTTCTTGATTGCTTGAAATACGGATTCAAGGCGCTGGAGGTGTTCGTCGAAGTTCGAGGAAAACACAACGACTTCGTCCAAGTAAACAAGGCAAATTTGCCACTTCAAGCAAGCTAATACTGTATCCATGACTCGTTGGGAAGTCGCAGGTGCCGAGCAAAGACCGAAGGGCGTGACCTTGAACTCGAAGAGGCCGCCCGGGGTTGTGAAGGCAGTATTTTCTCGGTCTCTCTCGTCGACTTCGATTTGCCAGAAACCGGTCTTGAGGTCCATCGAAGAAAAGTATTTCACGTTGTGGAGTCGATCTAGGGTGTCATCTATACGTGGGAAAGGGTACACGTCCTTTTTCGTGATTTTGCTCAGGCGACGATAATCGACGCAGAAACGTAGGGTCTCATCCTTCTTCCTCACTAGCACAGGTGACGCCCACGGCTTAGACGGCTGGATGATGTCGTCGCGTAAAATTTCGTCGACCTGTTTCTTGACGGCCTGGCGTTCTCGCGTCGAAACTCGGTACAGTCTCTGACGGACTGGTCCGGCACTTTCTTCTGTTATGAAGCGATGTTTCGCGACTGGGGTCTATCGAATTCTTGACGACGACGAGAAGCAGTCCTTGTATTGCAGGAGCAGGGTATTGAGCTGGTCTTGCTTGACGTTCGGAAGGCTCGGGTTGACGTCAAAATCCGGTTCGGGACCTCGATTCGCCGAAGCAGGTTCGGCAGCATCGAAGAGGGCGAAAGCATTGCTGGCAGCCACACATTCGTCTATGTAGGCGACCTATCGTAATAATGTTGCGGTGCCTATATTCGTGGCTGAAGTTTGTCAGCACTACCTTTGCATTACCGTCACGCAGCACGGCTATACCTCTTGCGACGCAAATTTGACGGTTCAGGAGTAGGTGCTGATCACCCTCGATGGCGCCTTCAAGTATCGCAGGTTTTTCGGTGCCGACGGAAATAATGACGCTGGAGCGCGGCGGAACAGTCACCTGCTCTTCTATCACATTCAATGCATGGGTGCCTGGCGTCGCGTGGGGCGGGAGTGCATTGTCTGAGGTTAGCGTTATCGACTCAGACCTCAGGTCGATGACGGCGCCGTGGTCACTTAGGAAGTCCATTCCAAGTATCACATCCCTGGAGCAGTTTTGTTGGATTACAAAGCTCGCAGGATAAGTCCGGTTATTGATGGTGACTCTCGCCGTGCAGACACCAATTGGCGTTATCAGGTGGCCTCCAGCTGTCCGGACTTCGGGTCCACTCCAAGCGGTCTTTACTTTCGTCAACTTGGTGGCGAATGGCCCACTGACGACGGAATAGTCGGCCCCAGTGTTGATGAGAGCGGTGACGTTGTGGCCGTCGATGAGAACGTCGAAGTCGCTAGTTCGTCGTTTGCGTTGCGGCTGGGTCGCGTCTTCGGGTCACGGCTGCATCGGTTTGTTCCGCTGCTTCCATGTTGCGTCGTCGGGTCTTCTTCGGTCCGCGAGGCTTCGACTGCAGGGCTTCGTCTGCTTCGCGTCATGTTCTGCAGGGCTCGTCGCGTTGTCGTCGCCGGCGGCCGCGGAGGATCTTCGGCATTTCGTCGTACAGCAACCGCACCTCCACCGCTTGCTGCCATTATTTTCCCGGATACGGGCTAGGCGACTGGTCCCGGTTTGGGCCAGTGCACTGCCGGCGGTGCGGTGACATGTAGCGGCCGGGCGACAGCGAGCAGGAAGGTCGTCGTTCTTGCCACTGTGTTCCGGTGAGGTAGCCGTCGATGTCCCGAGGCCGTTCGTTGGCTGCGGGCGCGGCGCGTTGACGGCGAATCCGCGTAGCCCCATCTGTCAGTACTGGCAGCGGCGGTACGTGTGGCCGGCCTCCCCGCAGTGGTAGCAGAGCGGGAGGTTGTCAGGGGCGCGCCAAACGTGAGTATTCCTTGGCGCGTAGCGCTGGCCGACAGGCCAGCGCTACGAATTTTTCGCAGCTCCTCTTGCACGATTGCTCGGATCGTCTCACGCAGCTTGGCGGACCCTAGTCCTCGAACGTCGGCGTAGCTTGTGGCCGAGAAGCTGCGGTTGTATTGCCGCGTTTGCAGCTCAAGCGTTTTCTCGATTGTCGAAGCCTCGGCGAGGAATTCGGCGACCGTCGTGGGCGGGTGGTGGACAAGTCCCGCGAACAGTTCTTGTTTTACACCCAGCATACGCAGACGAACGTTTTTGTCTTCGGGCATCGCGGCGTCGGCTTGGCGGAAAAGTCGAGTCGTCTCTTCCGTGAAGATGGTGACGTTTTCATTTGGTAGCTGCACCCGGGTCTCCAGCAAGGAAGCGACCCTTTGCTTGCGGACAACGCTTAGGAACGTGTGCAGGAATGGGCGGCGGAATAGGTCCCAGGTTTGAAGAGAGGACTCCCGATTCCCAAACCAGGTTCTTGCCGCGAGTTCCAGGTAGAATTAGACGTGGTGCAGCTTGTCTTCGGTGCACCATTTGTGAATGGCGGCGGCACGGTCGTACGTTTCAATCCAGGTTTCCGGGTCCTCGAATGATGAACCGCGGAACGTTGGCGGCTCCCTGGGTTGCCGGAGCAGAATCGGTGCAGGCGGTACAGTGGCTGTCCTCGTCGCTGTTGTCTTCGTCGCCGTGGCTCTTGGCTTGTCCGGTAGGCGTCCAAATTGAGGGGGAAGTCCTTTCAGTCTGCGGTTCGCTCTACTGTCGCTGATGGTGTCTGTGTCTTCTTTGCGACGTGGGCAGGATTCACGGCCTGACGGACATGTGCGGTACATGAAAGAAGCAGCACCTCCACCAGATGTCACGTGGTCGTGACGTCGACGAAGGCAGCAGCCAACGTGTCCACGAAGGAACTCTTTATTTAGCCGGGAAACGGAAAGCCAAACTAAAGGCCGAACCATATAGAGCGTTTTTGCCGGCGTTTTCTCGGCGTTTCGTACGCCGGCGTCCCTCGACGTCGACGCTACCGGTGACGGTGGCCGAAACGTCCACCTCTAGACGGTCCAGACATCACGGGCGGCAGCGTCGACGCCGGAAGCAGTTCGATGGACGCAGAACCAATCAGCGTGCGGCTGGCAGCGACAACCGCTACGTAACGGCGTCGTCGCTGCTGCCAAAATGGCTGCCGCCCGCCTCGACTCTAATAATTCGTCGCCGTGCGCTGTGTGGCCCTTAAGCAGGGGCGTAGCCAAGGGGGGGGGGGGGGGGTTGAGGGGGTTCAAACCCCCCCCCCCCGAAATTTTTCAGTCTTGCTTGCGTATATAAGCACGAACACATACAAACGCACGCACGAACATACATAAAGTATGGTTGAACGCCCCCCCCCCCCCCGAAAAAAATTTCTGGCTACGCCCCTGCCCTTAAGGTCTCAATTGATGCTTGTATTTGACTTAGTTTGTTCCCTAGAAGCTTCGACAGCAAAGCGCTCGTTATATCTTCGAACTCTTTCCGAGAGCCGTACTCAAGTTCATCGGTAGGCTTAGCAGGAACGAGTGTATTGGCCGAATACGTGGCCTCAAAGATGTGCGGCAGCCTTAAGCTCAGAGGCTATATATTATGAGTTTCTGGTTCTTCTTAATGCCAATAGCTGGTGCTACAAGTCCAATAAAAAAATCGACTTTTCGGCGGCACTGTGACTGCAAATGAGACATAAAAGCTATTCGCCGCGAGATCGACCTATAGGAGGCAGCACCGTCGCCGCGTTAGTGTGGAGAGGTGGTCGGCGGCGCCTATACAAATCCACACAGCGGCGTTTCGTTGTGAGCTGTTTGAGCCGATTGTCGGCGAATAAAATGCGTTGACTGCAGCTTACTGGTAATATATACGTTCTTCATTGTTGAATCGATGCACGAAGATCATCCAACGTTACTACTACAAGTGAGAGAAGCGCAATCTGCCGATGAAAGGGATGCTCGCCCTGGATGACAGTCTGCGCTTACGCACTGTACGACGTTTTTTGTTGTTTTCTCTGTACATGTTTACCTTGTGTTCTGTGTATTACGCACTGCTGTAGCACGCCTGAACTGCTTAAGTGCTTACTTCTTCATTTGTATACCAGCCCATATTCCTGTGCAATGAGTTCAATAGCGCTGTTCGCGCGAATACGCATGTGAGAGTGTTTAGCACAGAGTTTCATGGATTGATTACGTGCACGACAGTGATGCAACAAAGGTCCGGTTATTTTATGGAATAAGGTTTTTTTTTCGAAATAATCATGTCCGCTGCCTTCCATCAATTTATAACAACTCCACACAAACGCCCAAGATAATGTAAAAAAAGGATGAGGTTTTGCGTGACATTATACGACAAAAATGTAAGGCACGCCGTCGATGGAAGGAAGGAAAACGGGAGAGAGGAAAGACAGGGATGTTAACCAGTTTGGCATAACCGGTATGCTACCCTGTACAGGGGGAAGGGATGGGGGAGATCGAAAGAAGAGAAAAGAAAGAGAGAAAGAGAGGGGAACACACACGCACCCACATAACGTCACAGCGCAGAGCGGCAGTCTTGTGCGGTATGCGGCATCATTAAAAAGTCTACAGCCGCAACCAAGGCATTGCTCAAATTCCTAAGGACTTGAATGCGTTGAGCGCATACGAGGACACGGACAGAAGGAAGAGACGTACACACACTGGAAGAGACGTACACACAGCGCCAGTGTGTGTACGTCTCTTCCTTCTGTCCGTGTCCTCGTATGCGCTCAACGCATACAAGTATGACCAACCAACAAGCCCGCATCGCCACCCTCGTCGACTTCCTAAGGACAACAGACTTACACACGCCGTCGGGTTAATTTTAAACATCTGGGTTCTTCAAAGCATACCTAAATGTAAGCACACGGGTGTTTCTGCATAAATTTCGCCCAAAGTTAAAATTGCGCGCGGAAACTCCGTTTTATCACTGCCGTGTCATTCCATTGTCTTTATTTTAGGGGGCAGTTTGAGCACCGAAGTTTAAGACTTCACTTGACAGAAATATTTCGCTGTAGATGGGACCACGACCGTACAATAAAATGACATCTTAAGCACAACTACAGCTCATCATGAACTGAGTGCCGCAGTTATACACCTAACAACAACGCGAAAGTGCATGAGCTTCGCTTTTGTTTACCACCGAGTCGCTAAAACGCGGCATTCAAACACTATTTAAAGCTCCCTATGTTTGGGACTATACCAAGCGCACTTTACGACGTGCTTGAACCAGACAGCGGCGCCAACACTGAAATGATTCTGGCGAACGAAGGGTACGACACCAATACACAGCCCCCTCGAAGGTCGCACTCACTGATCTTATTACAATGCGCATGCAGCCGAGCAAGCCCATTTCCTTCTGTACACCATGTTAGGTATACGTACGAGCAGTTAAGCTCGTGCTAACATAACAGAACAAACCGCCCTTTGAGAACGTGCAGGACGTACGCGCACATGCAAACACGACGTGGCTAGCAGACGACGCAGGGAGCAATCCACACTAGGCGCGCTTCAGCCGGTAGCCGCCGGGTGGCGACTGTGCTCGATCTCGCGGCCAATAATCAGGAATAGATCTTGTTGGTCCATTGACGGAAACTGTACACTGCTTTACGAGGTGTCAGGTTCATTACCTCTGGTCACACTGTGCGACGCTGAGTTAACGCTCTTCATATGGTTTTCCGCCCTCTCTGACGGCGTTCATGCGACGACGCCGAGGGACGCAACGCCAGAAAACGCCGGCCAAAACGCTCTATATGGTTCGGCCTCAAGGCTCTGTTATACTCCGACTTCCGACGCGAGCGCGCGTGAGGACGTTGCGTTTCGTCACGCCGAGCCGGCGACGCTACGCCAGGCACAAATCGGTCTCCGCTACAGTCGAGCCGGCTCCAACGCGACGGTGCGATGGCATCTAGAGGAGCGCATGCGCAGTAAAGCGAAGAACATGCCGCGCCACCTGTCGGGAACCGACGAAACAGCCCGCGAAGCAGGTTCCTGTACATGCGAGTCCGGCAGTCCGGCGCGTCTGGCGCGAAATGCAGCAGAATCTATTCGGAGACGAGCGACGCCTGAGCGCGCCAGCAGCCGTGGGCTGCGTCGGCGTTCAGCGGACGCCGCACTATTCGCAATGCCTACGAATTATAGGTGGCGCGCCGTGCTTTTCAAGATGGCGCCAGGAGGAGGGTCAACCCGTTTGTTAGCATAGGAACAGATAGTACGTGCGGACGTACGGCCCGTGCCACTTTCACCGGATGAAGTCATGAGCTGTGCTGAATTGGATATGAGACTAAACTACTTTCCCAAACCATGGAAAGTGCTAAGTACTCGCCACCTATTTATTTGCTGTGGTGTGAAATGTTATATTTCAGCTCCATTACCGTGCACAACGATGCTTTGCGAAATCCTGTGCGTGCTACATAAAACTACACGAACTAAAATTGACGTATGAGTAGAACGGCACTCCGAGGTAGTACGTACCGAGCCAACGTTTATAGATACGTTGTACCGAGCCTGCCTTACGGATTTGCCGCAGTAGTAGGCCGCCAGCAAGTAGCGCCATCGCTGCTGCACGGGACCGCACGTTTAACGTGGTGATGGTGTGCAAACATAACACGCCGTCGTCATTACTTGTGCAGTCGAGAACGCGGAGTTACGTCTTCAACGGAACACAAGCATTTAACTTCCCATTCAGTAGCGCTTGTGCCACAGCCATGCTGAAACTCTAGCCGTGTGCAATTCGCTTCATTCGCATGTTGCAGGCTCGATCAGCACGATCGAAACACGAATATCGAAAAGAATGCACACGTATCCTTTTCGCAACGTCGAAGAAGTTAGCCGAGAGGCGTGGATTGTGGCTGTGACTGCACGTTCTATCGCTCTAACCATTTCGCTTCTCTGGTCGAGCTCGAGCGTGTTGGCGGCATGCGGCGCTCCATAATATCCACAATAATTGATACATGCAATGCACAAGATGAACTATGCTTTTATTTTGATCTCGCTCAAGGATATTATACATTAACCCCCTTATTCAGAAACACTCCTTGACTTGAACTTGACTTGCTACCGCCTCAAGGGAGCACGTTTGAAACTCGTTTGTACAGACTTGGCACCGCCTAAAGGCAGCGCGTTCGAAACGCGTTGAAGGCGGTGGCAAGACAAGTTCAAGTCAAGGAGCATTTCTGAATACGGGGGTAAATACAATCAAAGTGACTTCCGAGCGTGAAAGAACAATAACGCACGAGGGGACGTGAAGTGCAACTCGCTCCTCGTGAGTTAGCAGCTGATCGTTCACCGTCGCTGTCACTCTCGGTGCCTTCACAGTCTTCTACGTCCAGTGAAAAATCCTCGTCGTCAACATGGTTTCTTTCAACATCACTGCTGAAAGCAATCTGAAGAATTTCCTCCGCCGAACAACTTCGACCACTCCGCGTCACCACGTTTACAATTACAGAGACGTCTGGGCGCGGAGAACATTTTGCTCTCAGATCGGTCAACGAGCAAATCGCTTGCAGTGTGCTGCCACCTATCAACAAACGTACAAAAACAAGCGGCCCAGCGCTGGCTATGAAACCAACACACTGGCGAAGGACGGCGTGGAAAGCGTTCGCTCCACGAAAGGCGTGGAGCAGACGCGTCCTCGAATGATTGAAACGTCGCTCGCATGATTAGTAACAGCGCTTTGCTGACAAAGGATAGAGACATAAATGTATCGACAACTTGAGATCGCTCAGTTTTACAAGAGCACATCGCGAGCCGGCGCGACCTCCCGCGTACAGTGTTATGGGATTCATGCACTACAAGAAACTCTGACCAATGCTATATACAAGTAAAACAGGGTGAGCTTCAACTGAATATGTCAGACGATAACATTTAACTAACCTACGTGGCTACAGAAAGCCTCGCGAAGCTGACAGTATGCGTACGCTGTGGGCTAGCATTGAAAGCCCGAGTTGCCACGTATTTTCACGAAAACTTCGCGCCTCGCAAGAACGAATCAGATTTCTCGTGTTACGGAGGGCCCGGTTTGTTCACTGATGCAGGGAACATGCCAAGTCGTAGTGTTCCTTCCTTGCCAACGCGCTAATACTGAGGTTAGCACAGCCGAACAAGGGAGCGACTGCGTAGTGCTGCCATTTTGTCGTGTACTAACCCTCCTCGAGAGGACGCTCCTGAATTCCGCTTGGCGGCGCGACAGTCTATGGGCATTGCGAATAGAGGGCTGTTTTAGATGCGAAGTATCTTATGGCGGGGTTCAATTCGGTGGTGGTGTGCGGCGTGACCACCCTTACTGCGCATGCGCATACCCTCTGTTGTGACTTCCTTTTCTTCGTCATTCTTCTACAGATGACCAAACATCATCATTATGAATGCTCCACACGAGCTGACGCGTGCTCACGTAGCAGCGCTGGCTCGCCCTCCTCTTTTCTTTTTTTGTTTCTAGTTCCAATAAAGCGGTTCATCTTGCAAGACGTGTTTTTGGCTCGATGTTAACCCGCCGCAGTTGGAAGGCTTAGAGGTCCAACACATGGTGCCGAAAACCCGGGACCTTTAGACACCGCTGACATCATCGACGCACGGAGCCGCGACCGCTAAGAAGACGCGGCGCCTGCGACCTCGGCGAGATTGCCCGACTGCGTGCGAGAGAATGGAACGACAGCTTAGACGACGCAACAGCCTGCGGTCTCAACTCGATGTCCTGTTGGCCGAGGCGGAAGGTAACTTGCGAGAGAATCGAGAGGTCACGAAAGCTACTGTAAGTGTACTCCTCGATCGAATCAGCTCCTTTTACGGACAGATAGAGAAAGTTGATGAGGCGATTTTTGAAGAGACGCCAGACGACCTGTTAGACAGCGAAACGTTAGACGCTGGAAAATACCGTGACAAAGTTGTTACCCTGACAGCGAACCTACGCGTCAAACTGAATGAATGTCTGTCGCCTCCAACCCCACGCGCTACTAACGTTCACCCGTTACCTTCCGGCAAGAGCAAGCTTCCGCAGCTAGAACTCCTAAAATTTGACGGGAACCGCAGACAGTGGCCGCGATTTTGGACCCAGTTTACATCAGCAGTTCACGACAACAGCGAGCTGAGCACAGCTGACAAGTTCAACTACTTGAGCAGTCTGGTGACCGGAGCAGCCGCCTCAGCTATATCGGGATTGCAAGCTACGGAAGAGTTCTAAAGAAGCGTTTTAAATTTAAAGAAACGTTTTGGAGATGAACAGATCATCGTTCAAGATCATCTACAAGGTTTGCTGGACCTCAAGCCGGTGTCATCGTCAGCAGACGTCCATCAGCTGAGGAAACTGTACGACAAAGTACAGGTTCATATTCGAAGCCTCAAGGCGCTTGGCACGAACTCGACAACTTATTGCACCATGCTGCGAGAAATCCTGTTAAGAGTTCTCCCGACTGACATAGTACTTCGGTTTCACGAGGCGCGCAAGGCATCATCATCAGCTGCAGCTTCTTCGCATACAGAAGATAACGAGCTTCAAATGCTTTTGGAATTCTTCGACCTTCAACTGACTTGTCGGGAAGCTGTGGCCGAACAAGAGATACACAGAAGTCGTCGCACACCAGAGAAAGGAGGATTAAAGCCCAGCCATCCACGAGACGTTCCCACGACAGCTGCTCCACAAAGCTCAGCTAGTAGTCCGCAGAAGTGCCTGTTTTGCCGTTCCGAAAAGCATTCTGCTGAAGTTTGCGATAAAAGGGAGATCAGCCTCTCGCTCAAAAAGGAGATGCTTACCAAAGCCGGAAAATGCTTCCGTTGTCTAAAGCAGGGCCATTTGGCGAAAGATTGCAGAAGCCGGCTGAAGTGTGGAAAGTGTGCGAGAAGGCACGCAACATCCGTTTGCGCATCGGAAGAGATCAGAAGCAACAAGAAGGTCCTATCTGCATCGGTCAATCTAATCTCCAAGCAGCCAAGCTCAGTCGTAATGCTGCAGTCTCTGACGGCCACCATATCAGGAACCGAAACATCTGGTCGCTACCGAGTCCTTTTCGATGGCGGAAGTCAGCGGAGCTTCATTACGGCGAAAGCTTCTCAAAGACTTGGCTGCGAAGTAATAGAAGAGGAGACGTTGACCGTAGGCGTGTTCGGTGGTGAAAATGCGCGGAAAACCATGCAAAGGGTGCGAGTATGGATTCTCCCTGCCGAAGAGGCAATTCCGATTTCAATCGATGCGCTGGTGGTGGACACAATATGCAGTGAATGCATTCCAGTACCAGAAGAAAACATTTTGAGAGAAATGAACAAGATGCGCTTGGATACGCAAGCTCTCTCTCTGCAAGGAGTTAAGACAAACAGATTGCGGTCCTAATTGGTTCAGACTATTATTGGGATCTAGTAACTGGTACCGTGAAGCCTGTGCACGAAAAGCTGAAAGCTGTCGAGACAAGACTGGGATGGACTGTTCAAGGGCCGTTGTCTGCTACAACCAACGTAAT
Source organism: Rhipicephalus sanguineus (assembly GCF_013339695.2). Taxonomy (NCBI): domain Eukaryota; kingdom Metazoa; phylum Arthropoda; class Arachnida; order Ixodida; family Ixodidae; genus Rhipicephalus; species Rhipicephalus sanguineus. The sequence goes on along the minus strand of NC_051177.1, from coordinate 237,569,364 downwards.
ACAGAGTGCCAGTGTCGTAGTCCTTCGAGCCACGGTGACAGAGCAAGACATCTCGAAACTTCTGACTCGGTTTTGGGATCTTGAAAGTATCGGGATCAAGGCCGAACACGAAGAAACGAAGGTCGCCGATTCAGTGCTCGAAAACTTCGAGAACAACATCAAGAAGAAAGACAATCGGTACGAAGTCGCGCTACCGTGGAAGGAAAGGGTTGACCTGGCAGATAGCTATGCAGTTGCAACCAAACGTCTGCATAGTTTGATGAAGAAACTTAACAAGGACAGCGAGCTCTTGAAAAGATATGATGAGACTATTAGACTGTACCTCGATGAAGGATCTGCTGAAAGAGTACCTGAAGCAGAATAGCATCCACTTGGACCCCTGTATTATACGCCACATCGAGCTGTAATACGAGAGGACCGATCTACTACGAAGGTACGCATCGTATTCGACGCATCCTCTCACGAATCTGGTTCAAAGTCCTTGAATGATAACCTGGAAGCTGGCCCAAATCTAAATCCTGACGTAGTGACCCTACTGCTTCGTTTCCGACGCTACAAGGTAGCGATGAATGCCGATGTCGAGAAGGCGTTCCTACAGATTGGCCTGAGAGAACCAGACAGAGATGCGCTCCGCTTTTTGTGGTTCAAAACTTCCCCACAAGTGAACAGCCCAATGCCGGAAATAGAAGTTTGGAGAATGACTAGAGTGCCCTTCGGAGCTACTTCAAGTCCTTTCTTACTGACTGCTACTTTGAAACACCACTTCAGGTCCGTAGAAACCCTCTATCCTGTGACAGCTCGACGATTGCAAAACTCCATATATATGGACGATCTTCTGATTGGAGCCGACACAGCTGAAGAAGCTATCCAGATGCACAAAGAAATAATTGAGATCTTCAGGCAAGCTTCCATGAACATTCGCAAGTGGGCCAGCAACGATCCTCTAGTATCTGCCGCCTTCGAACAAGGAATCACTTCACAGGAAAAATCCCTTTGCTCACCTTCTGGAACTCTGAAAGTACTGGGACTTCATTGGAACAAGAAGACGGATACCTTTTCGTTCAAGCCCCAGGATATCCTCCAGTTCATACAGGAGCATCGGATTACAAAACGCTTTGTGCTTCAGGCTGTTGCAAGGATCTACGACCCTTTGGGGTTTCTTTCACCTTTCTTAGTACGGGCGAAAATCTTCTTACAAGATCTATGGAAGGAAAACCTCGACTGGGATGAGACATTGCCACCCAAATTGTCTGCTGTCTCGCTGAAATGGAGCAAGGAGGTAACCATACTTAGTGACCTCAGTATTCCAAGGTTCCTAGCAGCCGGCGGAGAAGGCCCGTACCAAAAGGCAGCACTCCACATCTTTTCTGATGCAAGCGAGTCGGCATACGGGGCTGCAGCCTACCTTCGTACGGCCGACTACAGTGGCACCGTCCGGACTATGCTACTGATGGCAAAGACCAGAGTTGCGCCGTTAAAGACGGTCACTCTAGCGAGGCTGGAATTGATGGCAGCATTGCTTGCAGCCCGAATGTACGCCTACATCGTAAAGGATTGCGACCTTGGAATTGGTGAAACAACATTTTGGTCCGATTGCCAGATTACACTTTGCTGAATTAATAAGGATCCCGTTACCTGGAAGGAGTTTGTGCGGAACCGGACGCAAGAAATCAGAACTTTGACTGAGTATTAGTGATGCAGAACTATCGGTAAATTGACTATCGATAGCATCGATAGTTTTTTTGAAATTATCGATAGTGTAAAGAAACTATCGATAGTTCTACTATTGACAAACTGTCGATAGTCCAATCGGTAGTACGATCGGTAATATTACTAGCGATATTACTGCCACGCGCATTTATTGCTTTGTTTTGATGTATTCGGGTTTCACCAACAAGGACTGTTCACAGCTTTTGACGCGGACCTCGCCGCAATGTTTGAGAAGCTTCGCGATTGTTTGACATTTTAAGATTACGCGCCGGACGCGAATATTCAAGTTTATTCAAGAGCTTGCACGAGCACCAGCGATAACGCTGGAAGGTTTGATGACTGATGTACAAAAGACGAAGCGTTCCAGCGATTCTCAGATTACTCGACGGCCGCCGACTTTTCTCGCCGTTATCAGTGCGCAGCGTGTATCGCTTGTATTCTGAGTTTTGGTTTTCTGGGCACCAAATAAAAAGCTTCGTATTTCCCAGTCTTGCTGCAGCATTCTTCACCGTCACAACCACGTGACAAACTATCCATAGTGGGGCGAATAATGAAGCTGTTGCTGGCTGGCCAAATTGCCAGAATATTCGCAATAGCCTGCTATCAGCTTCGCTTAATTTATGAGCAAATTTTTGGCGAGAGAAATTATTTGCGCAGTCGAAATGGCGGCATATGTCCATCAATAAATTAATATTTAAAAGCATCCAGTTACATCTTATAATTAACAAACTTAGTTCTTGATAATTTTTTATTATGAAATCAAAACACAATATAAATCTGAAGCCGCACAGTTGCACCCTATGTAACGGCTTCCTTTCCGCTACAGCTGAATAGTTTGACAGTTTGACTTCATGATCATGTGTGAGCGAAGCACTCTGGTGAATAACACAAGCATGTCAGCTTTCTTGCTATTGATCCTGCTCCTCCGGCTCTACTATGTACCACGCGCGCAGGAAACCAAGCTTATTCTGCAATGAGTTCGTGCTGTATATCGATAGTACTTACTATCAATAGCGCAATCGATAGTATGTTTTACCATCGATAGTTCGATAGTGACTCAGCTATCGATAGTATCGATAGTACCATCGATAGTTCTGCATCACTACTGAGTATACCAGATGGCGATATTGTCCTGGAAAAGAAAACCCCGCCGATTTGCTCACTCGAGGCTTGTCTGCACTCAAACTTAGGCAGTCGCAGTTGTGGTGGTTTGGACCTACATGGCTTGCAATGTCTGATACTTGCTGGCCCGTGTACGGGGGAAGGATTGAGATTGACATCGAAAACGGAAAGCTCGAGGCAGCTGAGACAGAACTAAAGGTCAGTACTCATGCTGTTAATACGAGACCATTGCTGCCATCGCTGATTGAAATTGAACGATTCAGCAGCCTCACCACACTTTTAAGAGTAACGGCATGGGTCTTCCGTTATGCCAAAAGGTTGAAGAAGGAAAATGATAAGTCTGAGGAGCTGTCTGCAGAGGAAATTCAGCAAGCGGAGTGCTATTTCCTTCGAGAGGAACAGAGAGCTAACTTTGGTAAAGAAGCAGACTGTGTCGCGAGCAAGAAACCGCTTCCTTTACAAAGTCCACTTGGGCATTTTAGACTGTTTATAGACGAAAACGGGCTTCTTCGGATACAAGGAAAAGCTCCCAGGGCTGACGACTCGTACAGTTCTCGCCATCCCATCCTCCTACCAAAAGACTCACACCTCAGTATGCTGATAATCAATCATGCTCACGCAAAGGTCTTCCACGGGGGAGTTCGAGACACTCTGACTCAAATTCGAGAACGATTTTGTATTCTTCAAGCACGACAGTCTGTGAAGAAAACGAAAAGACGGTGTGTCATCTGCCAACGCCTACAGAGTAAACCTGTTGAGCAATCTTCACCTTGTATGCCTCAGGATCGTGCTACTCAAGCCCCTCCGTTCCTCGTGAGTGGAGTTGACTTTGCGGGGCCACTATACATCAAAGGGCATCCCCACGAGCGCTCCTACATCGCTCTTTTTACGTGCGCGGTGACAAGAGCTGTTCACTTGGAACTGGTTGAAGACTTGACCACAGTGAATTTTCCTTGCGCCCTGCGGAGATTCGTATCACGGCGGGGCCTCTGTCACACTATCTACAGCGACAACGCACGAACATTCGTCAAAGCGTCCAAGGACCTACAGAAGCTTTGGCGAACGATAAGACACCCCGACGTACTCGCCTTCTTTTCCTCCTCGAAGATCCAATGGAAATTCATTTGCCCGAGTGCTCCTTGGTGGTGCGGGTTCTACGAGAGACTCGTTCGTTCTGTAAAAACCTGCTTGAAGAAGATGCTTGGGCGACGGCTTGTCAGTCGGACAGAGTTAGTTACTCTACTAACAGAAGTAGAGGTCGTGGTGAATTCTCGACCTTTGAATTACGTGTTCAACGACGTAGATGAACCGTACCTCCTATCTGCAGCAGATTTTCTCGTTGGAAGGAGACTGACAACGCTACCACATCACGAACTGAAAATCAACACCGAGTCTACCAACGATGCACTGAAGAAACTTTGGAGCAAGCGTGAAGATGATTTGCAAGCATTTTGGTCTCGTTGGTATAAAGAGTACCTTAATGAACTCAGGAACATCACATCCAACCAAGCGAAAAGAAATGACTCTTTGAAGAAAGGCAACGTAGTTCTACTCGGCGATAAACAGCTTCCAAGGCAACTGTGGAGTTTGGCCCGCATAGAGGAACTGATCAGCGGACGCGACAGCATTGTCTGGACCTGCTCTTTATGCTTGCCCGACGGCTCTGTTGTGAAGCGGCCCGTACAGCTACTTTACCCGTTGGAAGCCAACTAACGTCATCTGTCGGCGCGGGAGACTGTTGTGACTTCCTTTTCTTCGTCATTTGTCTACAGATGACCAAACATCATCATTATAGATGCTCCTCACGAGCTGACGCGTGCTCACGTAGCAGCGCTGGCTCGCCCTCTTCTTTTCTTTTTTTTGTTTCTAGTTCAATTAAAGCGGTTCATCTTGCAAGACGTGTTTTAGGGGCGAAGCTCCTTAAGGCGGCACCCGTTCGTCCCTCGTAGTCGTCGTCGTAGTCCGTAACAAGTCTTACGCTTTGACCTCCAAGGTGGTGCCGGTGGGAGATTTCTCCTGTGCGTTGTTGAACAATAAAAAATTCGCAGCGTGCGCGTTAACTAAAAGCCGAATTCTTCTGTCTCTCATTCCCCATTAGCAGCCATTGGCATGTTCCAGTAGGAAACGTTAGTAGAAGTAGAAGTGTAAGTGTTAGCTAAAAGCCGACTTCTTCTGTCTCTCATTCCCATTAGCAGCCATTGTTTACCTCCAAGGTAGTGCCTGGTGAGATTTCTCCTGTGCGTGATTAAACAATAAAAATTTTGTTCAAAACGCCGTTGATTGATGAAATAAACCAACGAAAGACGCCAGATGTTTTGTAAAAGCAGAACGAAAGAACGCCAGATGTTTTTCTTAAGTGTAGTAGTAGTAGTAGTTGTATGTAGCCACCTCGCCCGATCGTCAACGGGCGAGGTGGACCGGCAACGGCGCGAGGACCCTGCCGTACGAGAGTTAAATCACACTAAAAGACATACTTTGCGGGCGATACACTCTAGTGAGCTTTCAACTTTTCGTCTTATGTACGTGATAAAGAAATTATTTCTACGAAAAACGCAAGGCACACCTTGAGCAATATATTTGGTTTTGGGACGCTAAATGGAACCATGAGGCGATGCGAAGCCGGAGCACTTGCACGATCGCGATCCGTTGGCTTTCGTTGGGCATGCTACCGACCTCGCGTCGTGGAACGCGCGTCCTGTCTTCCCTCTAGCCTTGCCTTTAATTCGCACAGGGCGAGCGGGGAATGCGGTCGCTCTTGGCGCTCTTTCGCTCGGGAGCGGACTTCTTCCTTGCATTTCACCGATCACAAGTGATAATGAAGGGACCACGTAAACCAACAGTACAATAAAAGTTTGATGTTTAATATATACACGATGTTTCACACTCTTTATATTATGTACTGGGCGCATTTCACGGAAGAGTTTCACGGTTTACAGATGATTCCCTCCGTAGCTTCGCGCCACTCATCATCATTCACCCCGTGGATATGCTGTGATTTTTTGCTCGATGTTAACCGCGCCGCAGTTGGAAGGCTTAGAGGTCCAACACCCTCTCCATTCCTCCCTCCCCTGTCCGCTCTCCACTTTCCATCTCCCCTCCCCCTCTCCACTTCCCATTCTCCCCTTACCCCTCACCATTTCCCCTCTCCCCTCCCCCTTTTCACTCATCCTCTGAAATGCGGGCTAGACATGCCGAAATTCTCTCCTGATCTCCGCACGGGACCTAGACGATCAACGTGGACTCGTCGCCAGGGCCCGGGAGGCGATCGCGGCCAGAGGATTCCTGGACTAAGGGACCCTCCCACCTAGAGTGACCCCAAGCTTAAGAGCTCGGGGACACTGTTTTGGCAAATTAAAAGTTTATTTCATCATCATCATCTCCTGGGCAACGCCGCGATGAGAACCAGCGCATGCGCTTCCCCTCCCCCTCTCTCTCCTCTTCTACGCTGCCCCCCTCTCGCTTGCTCTCGCACGTCTGTCGACCGCGTTGCCCGCTCGCCCTGTGAGAATTAACGGCCAGGTTAGAAGACAAGACGCGCGTAGCGTTCCTCTTCGCGTTGCGCGACGCGAGGTCGGTAGCATGCCCAACGAACGCCAACGGAACGCGATCGTGCAAGTGCTCCGGCTTCGCATCGCCTCATGGCTCATGGTCCCCTTTAGCGGGAAATGGTGTAATTTTTTTTAAATGCGAAGCATTTCTTAGCGAACTTCTGCGACTTTGAGCGTATCTATCTATCTATCTATCTATCTATCTATCTATCTATCTATCTATCTATCTATCTATCTATCTATCTATCTATCTATCTATCTATCTATCTATCTATCTATCTATCTATCTATCTATCTAGCCGCCTACGACTTTGTGCTCTCCTGGCCGTTTCGTTAACGGGATGTATACCAAAATTGGTACGGCACAACATGACCGTATTACGAACACAAATGACAGGTCATAACATGAAAATCATGACACGCATGTCATGAACAGCATGATTTACATTGCACGGCCTTGGGGTTCTTGCAGCCGTTCCATTAATTTCATATATACCAAAATTGGTATGGGGTGACAAGCGTTCGTGACGAACATTATGACAGATCCTAACGTGCAAATCATGACGCGCGTGTCATGTGCAGCATGATTTACATGACATGGTCTCGGGGCGCTAGCGGCCGTTTAAATGAATGAATATATAGGAAAACTGGTATGACGAGGCATTTCTGTGTGACGAACATAACTGGCACGTCGTAACATGAAAATCATGACATACACGTCATGTGCGACATGCTTTACATGCCACGCTCATGGCGCACTCGCGGCCGTTTCGCTAGATTGATATACACCAAAATTAATATTGCGCGATGTGACTTTATGAAGAACATGAATAACAGGGGGTAACATGAAAACATGTTATGATTTACATGCAACGCTCATGGTGCATTCGCGGCCGTTTCGCTAGCTTGATATAAACCAAAAGTGGTATTGCACGACGCGTCTGTATGACGAACGTAAATGAGAGTGGTAACAGGAAGATTATGACATGCAAGTCATGTACGCAATGATTTACATGCCACGCTCATGGTGCGCTTGCGGCCGTTTCGCTAGATTGATATACACCAAAATTGGTATTGCGCGATGTGACTGTATGAAGAACATGAATAACAGTTGCTGACATGAAAACGATGACATACTTGTCATGGTTTAGATGCCACGCTCATGGTGCGTTCGCGGCCGTTTCGCTAGCTTGATATACACCAAAATTGGTATTGCGCGACGCGACTGTACGACTATCGTAAATGAGAGGTGGTAAATGAAAACCATGACATGCATGACATGTACGATATGATTTACATGCCTCGCTCATAGCGCACTGGTGGCCGTTTCCCTGGATTGATATACACCAAAATTGGTATTGCGCGACGCGACTGTATGACAAACGTAAATGAGAGTGGTAACATGAAAATCATGACACGCAAGTTATGTACGACATGATTTACATGCCACGCTCATAACGCGCTCGCGGCCTTTTTGCTAGATTGATATGCACCAAAACTAGTACTGCGCGATGTGACTGTATGACGAATATAAGTGACAGGTCCTAACATGCGAATCATGTTATATGCATGTCATGTACGGTATGATTTACATGACACTGTCATGGTGCGCTTCCGGCCGTTTCGTTAACTGGATATATACGAAAAAATTGTATGGCATGACACGAGTGCGTGATCAACATAAATGACACGTCATGCGTTCTATATACCAGAACATACGTTTCAAAAGCATAGTATATACCAGATTGTGCATGCATGCGTGCATGGCAAACATGCGATATATGGTGAACTAGATACCATGGCATCAATCATTTCATTTGGCTCAAAGACAAACAAGGCGATGTACGCAGCTCTTCGCTGCCTGCTTCGCATTACATTGACTCCCACAGTGCGTGGGATCTGCCGGATTTTTTGCTGACGTAACGTCGCCGTAACGTAAGCCGAATTTTTCTGTCTCTCATTCCCCATCAGCAGCCATTGGCATGTTCCAGTAGGAAACGTTAGTAGAAGTAGAAGTGTAAGTGTTAGCTAAAAGCCGACTTCTTCTGTCTCTCATTCCCATTAGCAGCCATTGTTTACCTCCAAGGTAGTGCCTGGTGAGATTTCTCCTGTGCGTGATTAAACAATAAAAATTTTGTTCAAAACGCCGTTGATTGAGGAAATAAACCAACGAAAGACGCCAGATGGTTTCTAAAAGCAAAACGAAAGAACGCCAGATGTTTCTAAAGCAAAACGAAAAGACGCCAGCTGCTTAACGAAAGACGCCAGATGTTTTCTAAAGCAATGGTTTTCTAAACAATGAAAATTCACAGCGTACATGTAAAATTAAAGTTAGCTGCAAGTCGTCATAACTCATCGAACCTTTAGTATAAACGCGCCCGATCTCACGTCGGTGATGGTGTACTGGGCAGAATTCACGGAACATTCACGGTTTACCGATGAACCTCCGCAGCTTCGCCCACTCATCATCATTCACTCCGTGGATATGCTGTGATTTTTTTTTTATTTTTTCAAACTCTGCGATTACGCCTCACTTTAGACGCCGACGAACGCTACACGAAAGATGACAGACGCCGTCCCGACACCGTCCGAATACGGCGCAGTGCTGCAACGTACAAAATGCGTAAAAAGTAATGCAACTTTGAGGTACTTACGCGTGACATGTCTTCCCTGACGACTTTTCCGGTCGATTCGTACAGTTTACTGCGCTACAGGCAGGTATTTATTTAAAAAAAAAGAAGATAAAAGCTCTCTTCCGTGACAAAAACGGCGGCTTCCGGTGGCTTCACGCCCGCGTGCTGGGTTGGATGGATGGATGCTATGAGCGTCCCCTTTAAAGGGCCCCTCACCAGGCCACATAGCAAATTTTAGTTAGACGCTGGAAGTTGTTGTGTGCTGAATTAGGAGCAGTATGCCGCAAGAATTTTTGAAATCGGTTCATTACGAGCTGAGACAAACAATAATTTGTAACGGCGCGAAACCATGATGCGAGGAGGCGAGTTTCAAACCCTTGCCACTCGCCCTGTGTAGCCTTAGCAAGCCAAATCCCTTCCCTGCCCTCTTCACTTGACACATACGCATGAACACGTCATGCGCATGCATGGCCACGTGCGCATGACGTGCCCGAGCACGCGAGCGGCGTTGCACGGCCGCTACCGTTCTTTTATGTGGCGGCCGTGGGCGTTTTGTCGGCGTTCTCTGTGGTGTACTGCCTGTTTCTGCGGGACGGGCATGAAAGCTGAGACATTTGTACGGGCACGAGACTGGCGGTATCATGAGCCAGTGCCGCATTAACGTTTACTTGGACGCGGTAGAATAAATGAGCATATTGAGTGCTCGAACGCGCCAGAACATTACTTTCGTTTCCAGGGCTGGCGTCTGCTCGATGCGCTAACCGCGGGGACACGAACGCATGGGAAAGAGAGGCACATTAGCCCCGCACCTCGCTGCAATTCACGAAAAAAAAATAAAAAAAGACGCACACATTCCCTTCGTGTGTCTCATTATTCCTCTCAAGTTTTAATAATCTATTCAAGCAACAAATTACACAAACTACACATGTCGTTTCAAATAATTATCGCAATGTCATGTGCTACTGTTGGCGACGTCAGAGCACAGTCGTCTACGTAGAGGAGCGACGTCACAGCACTACCATCTACGTAGGGCCATTTTCTCATGTACGTCATCCCCTCATTCTCTAAAGCGCGCGCCCGCGAGAGGAAGGGCAAGCAGCGTTCACATTGAAATTTGACCCATTTGCGCGGCGCGTAGCGTTGCAAATTTTGGCAGACATGATCGTGAACGCTCAGTGTATGCATTGCGCTCGTTAGCTCAAAATTGTCAAACCTGGTGAGGGGCCCTTTAAAACGGGGCGGTGACATGTCTGCCACCAGGCTCGAAGAAAAAAAAAACGCTTCCTTGTTTCATGTTGGCCTAATACCTTATCTACATTGATTAAATGTATGTTATTATACCAAAAAATATAAATTCACGGTCCCTCTCTCTGCCTCTTAAGGCAGAATGACCTTATTTTTCCCCCATTATTTATTTTTGTTCTTTATCTCTACTTTTCTGCCACCAATACTCTAACCGTCTCTTACTTATTTCTATCGCGGACGTGTGCAGCTTTCCAATGTTGTCCCTAAAACCCAAGGCTTCATGTAGACTCGTGCCCACACGTATACCTGGGTGAATATCGCCACATTCAATCAGTACATGTTCCATCGTTTCCTTAGTTCCCCCGCAGCATGTACATTGTTCTTCTTCGTTACTGAATCTCGCTTTATAACTACGCGTTCTAAGGCAGCCCGACCTTGCTTCAACCAGTAAAGCGCTTCCCCTTGAATTATCATAAAACCTTTCCCTCCTTATTTCGTTTTTTCCCTTTCGGTAGTTACTCAGAGCCGGCTTCTTTTCCATCGCTGCCATCCAATAAGTCCTCTCCGCCTCTCTGACCTCGATCCGCCATCCAGCTCCTCCTACACTCTAATCACGGTAACGTTTACGACAGCATAAAAAGACATGTAACTTATAATTTATAAGTTACGTGTCTGTTACAGCAATTTTATCTTTGTGTTTTCTTCATTTCCCTCTCTCATAAAGGTTACATCGGCAGCAGCGTGCCAAGTTAAAAGCTAAAGCACCGCGATGAGCATTGTAACCTTTAGATTGTAACTTATAAAAGCGCAATGACTCATCCGTCAGGGGACCTACACTATGGAGTGGAAGTTTATTGATCAATGTGTCACATCGCGATCTGTCTTGTTCAAGGCTGGCTTTATCAATTGAACAGCGGATGATGTACACACAGAACGGGTCTTGACAGCAGAAAAGCAAATCACAGAAGCAGCGATTTTACATTGCGGCGTACTGAGGCAAGTGATGGTGGGGTATGAACTAAAACTGGAGTTCAATAAGGTGAGCCCGCTTCCAAAACCCGTAATTTATGAAGTGACATAATCTGCACAGACATCGGCAGAAGCAGAAGAACGAAAAACTATCGTATGTTGGTCAAATGTTTGTGCTAAACAACTTATTAAGTAGCTCTTATATCTATTTTGCTTTTAAGCCGCAGAAGTAATTAATTTGCCTCCGGGAAGCTTCGCATATGGCGACAAGATAAAGTACTGTGAGCACACGACAACCGACCAAATTAAACTGACGATGCGATCGAAGAACCATCCCATGGAGCGAGAAAAATATTTTTCCGAGACTCGCAATGCAATTTATTTGAATTTCGCTGTCGTGTTGTCTAGGTTTTTTTTCGCGTTATAATTAACGGATCGTAAAGTGCAGCAAACGTCACGGGCAACATAGCACCAAACACGCTTAACCGTCATCAATTCGCCAACACGGGAGAAAAAGGTGCCGTTGAGTTCACAAAACAACGTGGGACGGCCGCTCCAGTGGAGAGGCCGCGTAGAGAGATGTATGAGCTCGCAGTGAGTAACAAATGTGGCGTCCTCGAGGCGCCGCTTCAACGTTATCGAACCAGGGACGGCGTCATCTCTCCTAGGCTTTGCACAGCTTGAGGTGTATGCCGGGAAGAGCATTCAAATGCGAGGCGGTTTGTGCGGTTGTTGAAGTCGCGTTTGTGCAGTGCTGCTCTTTGTTTCATCGATTTAAACAGATTTTACGCTCCGCGCTTTGTAGACGTGCTTGGTTTAATCGTGTTGTGTACGTGAGTGGCGTGTAACTAGTGATACAGCACGCAGGGACAGTCATTAACGTGCGCGATCCGCCGCAAATAAGCCCCGAGGCATTGCAACGGGCACGTTCAGTGGGCTGCGCGGCCGTTGCGATGAGCTGCATTGCTGATTCTTCGCTTGCCCGAGACTGGCAATTGTCGAGCGGGTTGCATCCGTTGTTACGTTGCCTGAAGACAGTAGTAAATGTGATTTGCAGGTAAGCAATATTCCCTCTTCAGTACGTTATTTGCTTGTGTATATGTACTTATGTCGCGTGTTTACCTGAATTCATGCTCATGCTTAAGCTACTGTACGAGATAGGTCGTGTCATACTTTTATGTAATCGTGTCATAATTTTACGTTTTAAATAAATCGTGTCATACTTTTATGTAATGCATTGTTATTGGCAGTATTTGCTCTGCGTTTGACATTACAAGATGAGTGTTTGGGCGTATATTATCAAACATCGGACTAAGATCATTCGTTATCATACACGTGTATGTGATAAGAGATGAAGGACAGAAGTTTAACCCTTCTTGCTGTCGCCGCCTTGGTAGCTTCAACACGCTCGATGAAGGCTGCAATCACGGTGTGAAATACTGTAGGCGGCATAAACAAAGTGCCTCAGATCAGCTTTGCCCAGACGAGCTCTGCGTGCGCACTAACTCGCTCCTGATGTCAATGGCAGTCTGGGCTGTTTATCATGTCATTGTCACCGGTACATGATATTTCGTGGCCTATATACGCAACGTGTCGGCTAATTCAACTTTTCGCCATGCTTCAAACTCTGCTGCGGTTGTTTTAGGTGGACGAGTGAGGGTTTAAGGCGGTAATGCGGGCCAGTTGGTTGTGATCACTGGTGTTCATTTCGGTAGCGCAAAGAAAATTAGACACATTAAAAGAAAAAAAAAAGCCCTCGTACAGTGATGTAGCGCGTCGCGCCTGTGCAACGGGTTTTTGTGTGTTTCCTTGCAGTAAAGTCAGTTGATGTCTAGCGCCCGTCCTGTCTACGTGTCCTCTCTTGTCTTTAATTGTCTTGCGCTACCGAAATGAATAAAGCTTTAAGTACCCGAAAGACAATGAAATGGCGTTAAGAGTGCGTTTTAAGTGTAGTTTTAAGTTTCTTAAAGGAAATCACAGCATCCTTCCGTGTGTAGCTGAATGTAGCGAACCCGAGGCACTGCGCCGACCGAAGTAAACATTTAATACACACACACAAAAGGACATTTATGACGTGAAAAAATAAATGGTTAAATCCAGTGCTTTGGCTGAGCACGTTTCAGGGGACACGCAATCGACTGGGGGAAGGCACGTGCTCGCGCTAGAGAAAAATGACTGTCACGACGTCTTTATCTCGAGTCGCTCTTGATACCGACCACTCCGTGTGTGTGCGTGCGTACGTGTGTGTGTGTGTGCTCGTGCGCGTGTGTGTGTGTGCTCGCGCGTGCGTGTGCGCGCGTGTGTTTGCTCGCGTGTGTTCGTGCGCGCGTGTGTGTATGTGCTCGCGCGTGCGTGCGTGTTTGTGTGCTCGCGCGAGCGCGCGTGTGTGTGTGCGCGTGTGTTTGCTCGCGTGTGTGCTCGTGCGCGTGTGTGTGTGTGTGCGCGCGCGCGTGTGTGCTCGTGCGCGTGTGTTTGCTCGCGTGTGTGCTCGTGTGCGTGTGTGTGTGTGTGCTCGCGCGCGTGTGTGTGTGTTTGCTCGAGCGTGCGTGCGTGTGTGTGCGCGCCCGCGTGTGTGCTCGTGCGCGTGTGTTTGCTCGCATGTGTGCTCGTGCGCGCGCGCGTGTGTGTGTGCGCTCGCGCGTGCGTGTGTGCTCGCGTGTGTGCGCGCGCGTGCGTGTGTGTGCTCGCGTGTGTGCGCGTGCGTGTGTGTGCGCGCTCGCGCGTGCGTGTGTGGGCGCTTGTATGTGTGTGTGCGTGTGTGTGTATGTGTGTGTGTGTGTGCTTTTTGCTTTAGTCGGCTCAGTGCCTCGGGTTTTCAACGTCACCACGTATCAACCCAACCAGACGGGCTTCTGTCAGACTTCAAACTTCTGCGTCTTGAACTAACTTGAAACCTTACCACAAATATATGCTGAAGTCATCTTCATTCCATAGTTCCACTCATACAGATCACAATGTACGGCATTCAAAATTCAGATAATTCATGCTCATGCTTACGCTGCTGTAAGAGTTCGGTCGAGTCACAAAAATAAATTGTCATGCTTTTACGCATTGTTGCCGGCAGTATTTGCTCTGCGTCGCTCGATTACGTCTAAATGCGTCGCTATCGAAACGGGGCAGCTGAGAATATGTTACGCGATAAGCGATACGCTGTGGCTTAACGATTTTTCAGATAGCACGAATGCCAGCAATCGTGCAACGTAGGAGTTCAAAGGGAGACATGGTCAGTGTGGTTGGTATATGTCTTTCGATGTCCTTAGTTCCTTGGCGATAAAAGTTTGTTCTCTGGCACTGAGATAACTTTTTTTGTGTATTCTCGTTCTGTTCTAGGGTGCAAGCAACGTGTCATTGTGGTTAGAAAAAATGAATTGTGATTTAACTGTCAAAGCCGGAATGTTTAAAGGTACGTAGACAACACAAATGATTTTTCCCGCCATATTAAATGTGTTGCGTTGGAACTGTTTACAGCATACATCCCGCCCAAGGCATGCTGGGATGATCTCCTATCAGGCAGCTTGGAAACTTCCAGACGCCGATATGCCTTATGTTCGGTGCAGCCCAGGTTATGAACTGTCAAGTGGAATATGCCCCTTAAGGAAAACGAGCATATTCAAGCTCCACGTGAAATGCAAAGTATGGTCACTGAAAAATGTAAATTGTAATGTTTCTGTTTCTAATCACCTGCTGTCGTGTTTCTGCTACTAAACTGTCACTTACATTATTGTATTGCTGACTCTTGTGCTAAACAGATGTAAATTGCGTTTGGTATTAACGTGCGTTTTCAAATAAGATTTTTGTTTTCCGATAAACGTATTGCACAGGATAGTAGATTTGAGGAACGCTTATGTAGTGGTCAAGTAACACCCTTTTTTTGGGGGGAAGGGGGTGGAGTATGTGTCTCACATAACATGTTATCGGCAGTTGTGTGCAAAGTGGCAGTAACCGTTGGAATAGTGTAAAATAACGGTCCTCTCCTTTTAGGATCGACTGTCCAGCGAGGAGATTGCGGAATCAGCAGCTGACATATTGACTGATGAAACATGATGGTGCGTGCAGCAAGAGAGGGTTTGACTGCAGATCCTGACCACCTGCTCCTGTAAATTTGTACCAACCACAGGCGAAAACAAGGAGAAACGCTTTGAATACCTGCGGTCTTCTATCAGCTAGACAAGTCCCTGAAGCTATAAATCATTAAACTTTGATGTATTCTGCTTTGGAGGTATAAAGCAATGATATATGAATTCTTTTCGAATGGTGCATGTTTTTTTTCTTCAGAAATTTTCTTGGAGCACGCGCAACCCGAGCAACAAAAGTAAAGGACTGACAATCACCCTCTTTTTGGCTGCCCTCTGGGTTTCAGCTGTCCTGCTTATGTGCAAAGTACCAGCAGTTATGGTATGCCGCACACATTAGTGTACTTAAGGAGAAGCACGACGCTGATCACGTATTATTTCCAGGGGGCTCTACTCAGTATGACCGCTCTATACCCGTGGCCCACCGACCCAGGTGTCGCCTAACAAAGGGTATGTGCCTCTTTTTCTTTCGATCTTCTTCCTGCGACACATCTCGGACCACTCGCTACGCGCATGATCGGCCCAGCCAAGTGTCGTCTAGCAAGAGAAGCGTGGCTCTTCCTTTAGGGCTTCGTTCTGTGCACGCCTAATCTTTTGTACTTCTTTCTGCGGCTTTATTATGCAGCGTACAAATATGTACACAGAGTAATGAGAACTTTCATGGCGGTGTGATATGGCCTGCCCTGTCCTGAATACACACGCTGGAGCTTTGGAATAATTCTGGTACATGTCTGCTTAGAGCACGACAGTTGCGGTGTCCGTGGCAAGAGATGTACGCTTCCCTCATCGCAAGGAAAAGCACAAAACAATTTCCTTTGGAGTTGGCTTAGAGCTTGCATGCATCATAACGTCACACCTTCGCCCACAAGCATCGTGTTGTTCAAATGTGGTCTGCCACTAAAACGATAATTGAAAAGAGCAGGTGATTGGCAGATATTCCTAATCATGAGTTGTGCCATGTGTATCAGACAAGTATCCTCTCTTGATCCAATTAAGTAGATGCTTAAGCATTACAATTTGCATCTCTCGAGAAAACCGCGTTCCGGCTCTTGATATGCGCTCTTGGTATTATTGTATGTTTTGCGTATGCATACATTTGCATTTACTGCGTGTTTTTCTGATAATATCATTCAGCATTCGTATATAATATGCACGAACGTACCGGTCAGCTACTTATTACGCGATGATTTCAGACATTTCTTTGGGTTTTGCGAGAAGTACGTAAAACTGACTTAACGTGGCGTATATATGGCGAGTGGTCTGTATATCAATTTTGAATATACTCTACGCCGTGAGGAGCAGTGTTAATTCTCCGCGCACTTCTTTACCGCCTTCAGCAGCTTCCCTGCTTTGTCAACTTCCCATTTTGTCAGTATCCACGTTTCCAATGCTGATCCCATATTTGAAGGTGAACAAAATGGCAAATAGCCCTATAACAAATAGACGGCTGGTATTTATTATCGGATAAGACACAGTTTGATAAGCACGAATCACACAGTCAATGAAAGTGCACGAGCAGCAGAAAAATAATTGAAGTGCTATAATCACGACAGCCTATGCTTAAACTGCATAGAAGTTAAACCAAGAGAGGATGGCCTGACACGTATACCATGATACTTTTATAAAATCTCTGGTCTTCACTGATATTGACGGGTCGACCACATTTTAATAATAATCGCGGTTCATCATTACTGTAGTGCATGCTAACTCCAAGTCGCCTCGAATATTCGAATGTTTTGTTAGCTGCCTCTTCTAATGAGCGAAGGCGGCGCGTTTGGCCTCGGTCACAGCAATTGTCACGTTCTATAAGCAGTCATGCACTTGAATTATTACAATGCGCCAGAGCGTGATTTCCGAGGAGCACGTTCCATGTGACACCTTCCGCAAAGGTTCGCATTTCTTAGCGTACGTATATAGACGGTGTATTAAAACCGCAGAAGGAAGCACGGAAAAAACACGAGGCACGCGCAGCACGAAGTGCGAAAGAGTGGAAGGCTGCGCTTCCCTTGCTGTGGCACACCTGGCTGATCCAAGCATGCGATGAGCGTAACCTCCTGGAATGCGTCGAAGAAAGAAGAGCGAAGGAAAGA
This sequence comes from Rhipicephalus sanguineus, assembly GCF_013339695.2. NCBI lineage: Eukaryota > Metazoa > Arthropoda > Arachnida > Ixodida > Ixodidae > Rhipicephalus > Rhipicephalus sanguineus. The sequence continues at coordinate 237,551,974 of NC_051177.1, read as the reverse complement.
AGAGGCGCAGAGCGGTGGCCGCATAAAATATCCTGCAAGCCGTTTTGTGTAAACAGTATACCGTGTACTGTACAACGTAACCTCTAAAGGAAAGAAGAGGCGCAGAGCGGTGGCCGTATAAAATCTCCTGCAAGCCGTTTTGTGTAAACAGTATACCGTGTACTGTACAACGTAACCTCTATTTTTACGCGAGAACGCTCGATACTGTGAACGGGTACTAAAGGTTACTAGATAACTTCTATTTTATAAGTACACAAATTTGTGAAAATGTGCACCTTTAGTAAACGTTACCGTGCTTAGAGTGTAGTGGAGATCAGTGGGCTGCAGCCATAGAGTTTCTTACTATAATATCTAGAGGGGAATCCGGCGCTAGTGTCTATGCGGGCTCCTTGAGCGGCGCTTCAACCACCATGGGAATGATAGGAAGTACAGGCTTCGAATCTACTTCGGACGGCTTTCGTTCTTGAGATTCGCGACGCTTGTTTGCCGAGTGCAAAACAAAAAGATATTGTTACGTGTACGAACGGGGTTTATTGATATGCGACGCCGCAGCGGTAGCCTCAGCGGCCTTGAGTTGGCACCGAGGTTGTCGCTATCGCCAGGCAAGTCTTCTTCCTCTTCACCTCTCTCATGCCCAGACCCACTACACACAGGTGCACATACCCAAACTACGATTGTAACATCTCTCCGCGCGCAGACGAAGCCCACCGGGCGAGTCAAACAGTCTCTCTAGGAATGAACGGCATTAAACGGGAAATATGCGTAAGTTCAGTCTTTGCAGCAAGTCAGCCATTGGCGTGGAGGCGAGCAACGCAGTACGTCACTTCGCTTATGCGGTCGAGAACAACATAGGGTCCCACATAGTGTGCCAGCAGTTTTTCACATAATCCACGTTTTCTCACTGGTGTCCAAAGCCACACGAAGTCACCGGGTTCATATGTCACGTGTCGGCGTCGGCGGTCGAACCGTAACTTCGAGCGTTCTTGCGAAGCAAGAGTGCGCAAATGAGCGAGACGTCGGGCCTCTTCCACACGGCACATAGTGTTGGAAATACAGAGATCGTCGTGGTCTAAAAATGGCAAAATCGTGTCGAGTGTATAGCGTGGCGGCCTAACATAAAGAAGAAAGAAGGGACTGTAGCCGGTAGTTTCATGCTGTGCGGTGTTGAATGCATAAATAATGAAAGGCAGAACATCGTCCCAATTTTTGTGATCTGGTGCGACGTACATGGACAGCATGTTCGTGAGTGTCCTGCTTGTGTGTTCAGGAAGACCGTTCGTTTGAGGGTGATAGGGCGTAGAGTGCCGAAAACTTGAAGCACATAAACGAAGCATCTCTTCGGCCACGTCTGCCGTGAACTGGCGTCCACGATCACTAATAACGACTTTGGGAGGGCCGTGCCGGAGAATGACAAAGTGTAGCATGAAGAGGCACACGTCACGCGCAGTAGCCGATGGTATAGCAGTCGTCTCGCAGTATCGTGTCAGATGATCGGTGTACACGACGATCCAACGATTTCCGTTGGAGGAGCGCGGAAAGGAGCCAAGAAGGTCAATTCCAACTTGCTCAAATGGAGTTCTTGGTGGCGGCAAAGGGTGTAGTCGACCTGGAGGAGTACTTGTAGGACGCTTGCGACGTTGACATTCGTTACAGCTAGACACGTATTGTTGCGTGTTCTGATGCGTCTTGGGCCAGTAAAACCTTTCTTGAAGGCGGTAGAGAGTCCTCGTTGCTCCTAAATGACCGGATGTTAGATCATCATGCATGGCTCTCAAAATGGGAACGCGGAGACTCTTCGGGACTACCAGAAGATATCGCGAACCTGTAGCAGAATAGTTCTTCTTGTATAGTAGCCCGTCGCGTATGCAGAAACGAGTGGCCGATGATTTTCATCCGTTAGCAAGAAGTTGCTGGAAAGTACTGTTTTTCTGCTGCTCAGTTGTAAATGTGGTCTTGTTAGGAAAGCCTGGCTCCAACGATGCGATGTACCCGTCGAAGTTTTCCGCGTCACAGACCGTCGTGGGAAGCGGCAGCCGCGAAAGGCAGTCTGCATCAGCGTGCCGGCGACCACTTTTATATGAAACCGTGAAGTCGTACTCATGTAGACGAAGTGTCCAACGTGCAAGTCGACCGGATGGATCGCGCAGATTTACCAGCCAGCACAGAGAATGATGGTCGGTCACGACGGTGAAGGGGCGTCCGTATAGGTATGACCGGAAGCGTTGTACTGCGAAGACCACAGCAAGACACTCCTGTTCCGTAACGGTGTAGTTACGCTCAGACTTGCTTAGGGAGCGACTCGCATACGCCACGACATGTTCTTTGGTATCGACGCGTTGAACCAAAACAGCACCGACACCAACGCCGCTAGCGTCCGAGTGCACTTCTGTGGGAGCTATAGGGTCGAAGTGTCGGAGAATCGGATGGGACGTCAATCGGAACTTGAGTTCACAAAAAGCGGACGCACATTCCGGGGTCCATTCGAACCGTACGCCTTTTAGGGGCGAAGCTCCTTAAGGCGGCACCCGTTCGTCCCTCGTAGTCGTAGTCGTAGTAGTCGTAGTGCGTAACCAGTCTTACGCTTTGACCTCCAAGGTGGTGCCGGTGGGAGATTTTTCCTGCGCGTTGTTGAACAATAAAAAATTCGCAGCGTGCGCCTTAACTAAAAGCCGAATTCTTCTGTCTCTCATTCCCCATTCGCAGCCATTGGCATGTTCCAGTAGGAAACGATAGTAGAAGTAGAAGTGTAAGTGTTAGCTAAAAGCCGACTTCTTCTGTCTCTCATTCCCATAAGTAGCCATTGTTTACCTCCAAGGTAGTGCCTGGTGAGATTTCTCCTGTGCGTGATTAAACAATAAAAATTTTGTTCAAAACGCCGTTGATTGATGAAATAAACCAACGAAAGACGCCAGATGTTTTGTAAAAATAAAACGAAAGAACGCCAGATGTTTCTAAAGCAAAACGAAAAGACGCCAGCTGCTTAACGAAAGACGCCAGATGTTTTCTAAAGCAATGGTTTTCTAAACAATGAAAATTCACAGCGTACATGTAAAATTAAAGTGAGCTGCAAGTCGTCATAACTCATCGAACCTTTAGTATAAACGCGCCCGATCTCACGTCGGTGATGATGTACTGGGCAGAATTCACGGAAGATTCACGGTTTACCGATGAACTTCCGCAGCTTCGCCCACTCATCATCATTCACTCTGTGAATATGCTGTGATTTTTTGAAGCAGGCACGTCAGAGGGTGCACGATGTTAGCGAATGCAGGAATAAAGCGACGGAAGTACGAACATAGTCCCAGAAAACTCCGTAGTTCTTTGAGCGTGGCTGGTTGAAGGCTTCCACTGCAGCCGTCTTCGCTGGATCAGGTCGTATGCCTTCTTTGTCTACCAAGTGGCCTAGAACGAGTGTTTGGCGCTCTCCAAAATGGCATTTCTTTGAGTTTAACACCAAACGTGCTTTGCTTAGACAATCGAGCACAAGGTCGAGCCGTGTGTTGTGCTCACGGAACGTGAGCCCAAAGATCACTACATCGTCTAAATAACACATGCAGACTTCCTATTTCAAACCGCGCAAGATGTTGTCCATGAAGCGCTCGAACGTGGCTGGCGCATTACACAGTCCGAATGGCATCACATTAAATTCGAAAAGTCCGTCCGGTGTTACAAATGCCGTTTTTTCCTTATCTTCTTTGTGCATTGGTATCTGCCAATAGCCTGACCGCAATTCCACAGATGAAAAGTAAGAAGCCGATGAAAGGCAATCTATAGCGTCATCGATCCGTGGAAGAGGATATACATCCTTTTAGGGGCGAAGCTCCTTAAGGCGGCACCCGTTCATCCCTCGTAGTCGTAGTCGTAGTAGTCGTAGTGCGTAACCAGTCTTACACTTCGACCTCCAAGGTGGTGCCGGTGGGAGATTTTTCCTGTGCGTTGTTGAACAATAAAAAATTCCCAGCGTGCGCGTTAACTAAAAGCCGAATTCTTCTGTCTCTCATTCCCCATTAGCAGCCATTGGCATGTTCCAGTAGGAAACGTTAGTAGAAGTAGAAGTGTAAGTGTTAGCTAAAAGCCGACTTCTTCTGTCTCTCATTCCCATTAGCAGCCATTGTTTACCTCCAAGGTAGTGCCTGGTGCGATTTCTCCTGTGCGTGATTAAACAATAAAAATTTTGTTCAAAACGCCGTTGATTGATGAAATAAACCAACGAAAGACGCCAGATGTTTTGTAAAAGCAAACGAAAGAACGCCAGATGTTTCTAAAGCAAAACGAAAAGACGCCAGCTGCTTAACGAAAGACGCCAGATGTTTTCTAAGGCAATGGTTTTCTAAACAATGAAAATTCACAGCGTACATGTAAAAAAAGTGAGCTGCAAGTCGTCATAACTCATCGAACCTTTAGTATAAACGCGCCCGATCTCATGTCGGTGATGATGTACTGGGCGAATTCACGGAAGATTCACGGTTTACCGATGAACCTCCGCAGCTTCGCCCACTCATCATCATTCACTCCGTGGATATGCTGTGATTTTTTTGGTGATAGCGTTGAGGCGACGGTAATCAACGCAAAATCGCCATGAGCCGTCTTTCTTCTTAACCAGGATTACTGGGGCTGCCCACGGACTGCACGACGGCTGGATAACATTTTTCTTTAGCATGTCTTGAACTTGTTCATGTATAGCCTTGCGCTCCAAAGGTGACACACGGTATGGCTTCTGACGGATAGGGCGATTACATCCCGTATCAATGCGGTGCTGTATGCGAGAAGGAGGAAATGATGGTGGATCCTCCTTCTGGGCAAAGTCGAAAACTCCGGAGTGTCTCGTGAGAATACTCGCCAGTTCACGACGCTGGTTAGTGCTGAGCTCTTTGTTGATCATAGCCATAATTGAGGAGTCTATGGCGTGCACAGTGTCAGAATCGGACTCATCCGCGCAATCGCGGCTCTCTGCAAGGTTGGCAAGAGAAAATACTTGCTGTTCGCGAATCGCCGCAAGCTTCATACCCTTCGGCAGTGTCGTGGGTTCATCGGAACAGTTGATGGTCCATAAGCTAGTGCGCCCTTGAACAACTGACATCGTACAATAAGGTATCAGAACATTTTTCTTCATGCAACTCAGGTGAATCGGTTCCACGGTAGCGTCAAATGTCTTGTCGGTTGTGGGGGAACATGTGACTGGGACACATTTTGCTGACAACGGCGGAACAACTGTATCTATGCATACGTAAAGGGCACTTTCGTGACAAAGCAGGTGTTCCATAAACGCAGACGGAATGTCTGAATCTACGGTAATTTCTCCCGTTCGGCAATCAACATTAGCACCGCACAGCTTCAGGAAATCCAGGCCCAGTATTACGTCATGCGTGGCGTGAGGCAGAACTGCGAACTCTGCGTTATATACATGACCACCCAAGCTAACTTCCACACTGCACACACCAACAGGATGTAGGAGCTCGCCACTCACTCCGCGAAACGTATCGGTACGGTCCCAGCAGAACATCACTTTTCGACCAAGGAGGCGCTTGAACGCGAAACTCATAACGGAAATGGTTGCTCCTGTGTCCACTAAGGCCATAGTTGAAACGTTGTCTATCCACACACATACCTTATTTTTGAACATACAAACTGACGGAGGTATTTCTGTCGAAATCGTAGAATGTCCAGCGACCTCACCTCCAACGGCCGCGTCGACTAGTTTTCCGGAGGGGGCGACGGGTATCGGCGCCGTGGAGACGGCGAACGACTTACGCGAGGAGCAGGCGGTGGTGTTAAGTTGCGATCGGAGGCCGGAGAGGGGTTTCGCAACATCCCTGGTCTTTGGTTGGCCGAGCTTCCTGTGAACATGTAGGCACTTGATGCACGAGGTCGGTCAGATGTCGTCGAGCGGTCGTACCTCGGTGGCTGGCGGCGATGGCAGTACCTCGCAATGTGGCCCTCGACGCCGCAGCTGTAGCACACGGGCAGAGGTCGTGCAAAGAAATGCTGTTGAGAACGCTCCGCCGTGAAGGGTCGTCTCACCGGATGCGGAGGCTCAGCAGCCTGGACTGTAGCTGTCTGTCGCTGTGTGCCGCGGCCGGGACGAAAGCGTTGCGCATGTTGCTGTTCAAATGCGAATGTGCCTCGATGCGGCCACATTCTTCCTGGTTCAGTGGGGTCCGCAACGCACACTGACGGTGGCAAAGGAGCACATGGTGCTACTGGCGTCGAGTAGTGCGGAGAGTAGGTGACGTCGTGTCGCCGCAGTTCTTCACGCACGATTTGCCGAATAGTTGAAGCAAGGTCGGCGGGCGGACTTACATCGACGCTGGCGACAGTTGTGACATTTGCCAGTCACCCAAATTTCGGTGCAATGCGACGTGTCTTCAGCGTCTCAAAGGTAAGGCGGTGGCGCAGAACATTCGAGACAGAGGTAAGATCTTCTCTACCTATTAGGAAGTTGTAAACATCTTCGGCGATACCTTTGAGAAGATGTCCGACCTTATCTTCTTCCGACATCCGCGGGTTTAAAATCTTGCACAGCTTGAGGACTTCCTCTATGTATATGGTGCAAGTCTCCGCAGGAGTCTGAGCTCTTTGCGCAAGCGTCCTCTCAGCGCCTTTCATCTTGGAATCAGAGTCACCGAAACATTGTTTCATTTCTTCTACAAAGAGCTCCCACGTTGTTAAAGACTCCTCGTGATTCTCATACCATACAAGAGCGGTTTCCGTCAGAAACAACGCTACATACTCGAGCTTGGAGATGGAGTTCCAGTGGTTGTATCGGCTCACCCTGTCATAATGCTTGAGCCACTCGTCCACATCTTCTCCTCCTCTTCCAGCGAATGGGCGCGGTTCCATGTAGTGACGAATCGCTGCATCCGGTGTTGACCTATGCGCGGTTGCAGCTGACCCTGAGTCTTGTGCCTCGTTCTGGAGCATGGTGAAAGTCGTCGGTGAGAGACCGGCAAGGCGGCGGCTCCGGCGAAGTTCAAACGTTTGTGGCTCCGTGGTTCGTCGACGTCGTGTACCCAGCACCTCCACCACTCTGTTACGTGTACGAACGGGGTTTATTGAGATGCGACGCAGCGGTAGCCTCAGCGGCCTTGAGTTGGCACCGAGGTTGTCGCTATCGCCAGGCAAGTCTTCTTCCTCTTCACCTCTCTCATGCCCAGACCCACTACACACAGGTGCACATACCCAAACTGCGATTGTAACAACATGAAGTTACTTCCTCTTAAAGCTTGCTTCATTCTTTTGTACGTAAAACTTAATGCAAAACGCGCCGCTGAAGCAGAAAGGACAAATGGAACGAACATAAACAGGATGAGCGCGAACTAACTGTCACAGTTTTAACTTATTTCTGTGTGAGCAGCGCGCTGTCTGTAACTTCAACGCAAGCTTGTGATGATAGCGCAAAACGTACCACCGCCCTCACAGATAAGTGCGCGCGCTCGAGTGACCACGCCCTGTAGAGGCGGACGCTCATCTCAACGCGTGGGGCGACGGCTTTTAAAGCGTGCTCTTCGAGCCCGTTGCGCCATCTCGTTAGTGAGAACGAAAACACGCCGATGTACTACGCATCTCTGAGTACCGCCACCGGCAATTGGTGTACATAAATAGCACGCCGTTAGGATGACGAAGAACGTGCCGTCTGTGGCGGAATCGTTTCGCGCTGGGGATCTGCGGGTCGTAAGTTCGACTCCCGGTGACGGAACTTTTTCTTATAGTTTTTTCTTTGCCATATGTTAGCCTTTATCATTTACAACGTCATATCCGTGACGGAAATGCGTCAGCTGGCCGTGGTGGACCCCGGCATAAAACACTTTCGTGTTAAAGAGTTCGCGGGACCGTAAGACGGAAGTAAAACCTGGATAATTTCAACCACCAGGGTATGCATTGCTCCACAGTTGTGTTCCAGGTTTGGCATCAAGATACAATCAGTTATTTTTTACAACACCTGAAAAGAAACACGTTTGTTTTTCCCTCGAAAGTAGGCATTATCTATTTATGAAAATACCAGTACTGAATTGGTTGAGAAAAACTTAACGTATCGTGTGCTGCGATGCCAGGTGCGTCTGTCCAAGTGGTCTACCCCCAACGCATCTCTAGTTTTGTTATGAAGTCAAGTCAGAGGAGCGTAACAGTCGGTCTACTTAGCTTTGCCGTCGTTTTGCAGCCGATGTGAACGAGTTTTGGCAAGACACGCTCATAAAAAAAAGTGATCTCTATGCAATTTCCTGCAGTGGCATGGGACGCTACTTCTATGCGCAGCGGTGAGTGCACGATGTTTTGCTAAAACTGTCAAATACAGCCTGTAAAGCTGCAACGTCGCAGCAAAGCAGGAGATCTAGTGGTCTTCAGCCTGTTTGCTGCATGAGCGCTTTGCAACGCACTCCATTGCCCACGCCTCGAAAAGAACGAAACTGAAACTGTAGCAAAATGTCCGTAGACAGTTCGCTAGCTAACGCACTCCAATGCGAAGCCTCTACTTTCCATCATTTTCATGGTGGCTAAACGATCGCAGCGCCAGTTCTCTCTATAGGTTGTTGTATGAAACTCTATGGCTGCACCCATCGACGCTGGTGCCGTCCGCCTCGAATTTATCACGTCGTCGTCGTGCTCATTGTGGCCTGTAGGTTCGAAATTGACGTTTGCATTTGCTTTAGAATAATTTCCTGACGCTTCGACATCAATGTTTTCGTGACTCTAATATAATGCGCTATTTTCTTGAACCGTTCCCAAATGTTCGACACGATAGGCTGAGCAGGCGGGGATAAACAAAAGTCTGATCTCGCCAGTTACAAAAAACCTACCTGATGCTTTCTCCTCATCGTGAGATGGCACAAACAATGGCTCATTTCACCATTTATTTTTTGCTGTCAGCGCTGTAAGCAACTAACAAGCGCAACTTCGGATCGAAGTGGGCGGGCGGTCACGTCTGAATGCGCGCTGTCATGTTGATTTGTAACCACAGTTACGGGCGGTTGCTGATACAATAAATAAAGAAATACGATGTGAATACGATGAAGAATAAATACATCGCGCATTGATATGATGTAACACGTGCTAAACAAGCGCAAATGTCTCAACCTTGCGAATAGTAAGGAACTATACTTTGCTGCGCAAGCATCTGGCTTGCTTACACCCCGCAGCTTTGGTAGTGCTGAATGGTAGTGGCGACATGGAGTATAGGAAAGTAACGACACTCTCCTCCGCGCGCGCGTTTCCTCCTCGAATCTCCTCGCCCGCCTCCGGCGCGCGCTTCACACGGCACCATTTTTCGCCGCGGCTCCCGCGAACGCGCCGCAGAATTCAATAGAGACACGTGATTTCGGGCCACTTGCGCGCCCCGGTAGTGCAGAAAATTTTTTAAAATGGTGCTTCATGGAGCGTGTAATAAACGAGGACCCGCGGTCATAGACGTCTTTACTGCACAAGGTTTTGCTACGGCGCATCCTCTTCCTTTTCGTCTCCATCGCGCTTGCCCTAAGCCCTTGCCCCACTCCTTTATTTTGAACAGTCGTCGACGATTCTGCACAAACCAGCTCGGTCGTCGTTTCCGGCTCACATTTCTGGCGTAAGCAAGATGCAGATAGAACGTGTCACATAGGTGAACAGCCTGTCGCGTTCAGAAATGAAATACTGCCCATCAGCGATTGCATACATGACCTTCCCATGGTATTCTGCGGAATCCTCGAGCTCCTTGTCAACTACCTCGTCTTCAATAACGCCGAGAATCTTCCTGTCCGTCTGGCAGAGCTCAGCTTCTGTGCCCTTCAATAAGTTGGCATGCTTCATGACACGGCGCGCTTCGGCATCGGGATTCTGCAGCAGTTCTGTGAGGAGCGTAATTATCCGAGAGACGCTGACCCTGAGAGTTCCACGCTGTTGCGACCGGGTTTTTAGATCCATCCTACCGCCCCAACCAGTTGTTGCGACGATAGGGTTGCGTCGTGCCTGGACTCCGTTTGGTAGCGTAGTCGAGTCTCCGGGTTGAGGAACTGAGGCTAGGAAGTTGGGAAAACGATAACAAACATGTTTACTGGCACTTTCTGTACACTCAATTACATAGTGACAAGGTAAGGGTTCAGGGACGAGCGAACTGGATGACCCTGTAACCGTGGGCTCAGAGACCTTTTTTCACTCAGCACCGTCGTTTTAGCCCCTCAGGCTGGCTCCTCCTTCTTGATGTCAACCAATCACACATACGACCCCACCCCCCATGGCACCAGCCAATCACACTGTCACTGAGGGGTCGTTGCACTCGCTGAAACAACAAAGGTCCGGCGGTCAACGACACGCTTGTGGGGCCAGTCGGGAAACAGGTTAAGGCCGAGACAGACGCTATGATTTTCCATGCGATCCGACGTCCGACACGGCGGTGGGCAAACCAGAATGGTGACCTTTCATAGCATCGGACAGCCACCATTCCCGCTCCCCCACCGCCGCGTCGGCCGTCACATCGCATGGAAAATCGTACCGTCTGTCTCGCGCTTTAAGCGCGAGACAGACGGTAGCTGTAGCTCTTTTTTTGCCGCACACACTACTTTCTATGTTTTCTGTTACCGGCCCATTGCAGTGCAGCTGCTGCCATGCGCAAAGCGCGCCAGAATGTCTGGGAAGATTCCAGATTGTAGTAGATCATTTTGTTCAAGAGGTACCAACACAAATTTTGGCCTCGCGTTTTTTTGATGCAATGTGTTGCTAGGTGCCTGTTGGTCGCAACACAGCACATTTTATTTATTATTCATTTAGAGAATATTGCGGACAAAAAGTCCAAGCAGGGTGAGCAATAGCACATGATACACACTAAATAACAGAATGAAACAAGGTTGCAAGCGTTTTTTACACAATTTCATTGGATATAAGACGGAGGGTTACGACTTAAAAAAAAACAATTGAACAAATTGGTCATAATACAATTCTAAGGAAGTCACGAAAGAATAGTGTTTACAAAAATGGTCAAGGCAGTTGGAGAAATGCTTCGGTTAGTTTATTCCAATCAGCTATTGTTTGTGGGAAAAAGGAGTACCGAAAAGTGTCAGTCCTTGCGAAGATTGGCGTTAAGGAACGAGGATAGTGGTGCCGAGTGGGCCTGCTTAACAAGGGGGACACGCATGCTGCGGTGTCTGAGGATAGCCTGTGGTTTACTATGTCTGAAAGAAACTGTAGCCGACATTTTTTTCTTCGAATTTGTAATAGTTCTATACCATTTGCTGTTAGTAATGCAGTGGGGGAGTCGGTTGGCATACATTTACTATAAATAAATCGTACTGCTTTTCTTTGAAATCTTTCTAGGTTTTAGACGTTACTTTTTGTCTGGGGATCCCAAACTATGGAGGTGTACTCAAGTTTTGGCCTAATCAAGGAAAAGTAGGAGAGTAGTTTAAGACTAGGCGGGGCAGTCTTGAGCTTGTGGTGGAGAAGGCATAATTTACAGAAAGTGGCAGAGCAGATGTTATTTATGTGCAAATTCCAGGATAAGGTACTTGTTAACGTTAGACCTAAGTATTTAGAGGAGGCTACTTTAGGTAAAGGTGCTTCAGCTAAATTGTATGTGCAGTCTAATGGGACTTTTTTTGCGCGTTATGGGGAGATACACACATTTATTGATCACACCATGTTGACACATTGCCTAAGTAAGTATTAAGGTCACATTGGTCACCAATGTAGTTTACTTTTCTAAACAAAACACAATCGTCAGCAAATAGACGAATTTGTACCGGGGTGCTAATTACATCGACAATGTCATTAATGTAGACCAGAAACAGTAGGGAGCCTAGTACGCTCCCGCGCGGAACGCCAGAAGTCACCGGAAGGCAGCCGGATTGTTTTTCACCCACCTGAATGTATTGGTTGCGATTGTGTAGATAAGCTGATATCCAGGAGATAAATAATTCTGGTATGCCAACTATTCGAAGCTTTATAATTAGTTTATCGTGTGGAACTGTGTCGAATGCTTTACTGTAGACTAAGAATATTACATCACTTTGGCCGTTAGCATCAAGGCAAGCTGCAAAGGTGTGAATGATAGTAACCAATTGTGCTGTAGTAGAAAATCTTTTTCGAAACCCATGTTGATCATTTGATAAAACTGAGTGTTCTTCTAAGAATTCATTTAATTTATGAGATATTATGTGTTCGATAAGCTTACAGCATGATGATGTTAAAGAGATCGGTCGATAATTTTGTAGTACTAGACGGTCACCTTTCTTGAATATATGAACAATTCGTGCCGACTTCCAGTCCTATGACAATTCCGCTGACAACAGAGAGACACGAGAAATGACGACTAAGTATTTTGCAACAGACTCTGCAAAGCGACGCAGAAAAAAAACATGGCTGATCCCTCCGTCATAGGAATCGGTATAACACGAAAGTGAAACGTGTCTTCACAGAAGTAGTGCTTATGATATATGAGAGCTTGTACAATGTCTATTCGTGTTTGGCAGCTATAGCACCGTTTGACGTGGATGCACCCATGTTGACAGCATGTCTCTATCGCGACGACTAACGCCCTTGATCATGATAAAACCGTTGAGGTAGCTGACGGTGTGAACATATCTTTGGACACAGCGAATCGTGAATCGCGCGTAAGGATGATATCAATAAGCTCATAATCAACACTGGTACCCGGTATGCACTTCTTCAAAGCGTCGTCAATTAAGGAGAGAAACGGCACGGTGTGCGCTTTCTAGTAATGGGTAGCCAACGCCTGTGCTCATGCATACATAACACACACTGCACTTCAGCAACGCGGGAGGTAGAGGTTCGTAGCCTGAGCCGCAAACGCGTGCGTCCCGCTGGCCTCTGTCTCGCAGGCGCTACTCTCGCTCCACCAAGGCACGACATTCGCCCGTCGAAATCGCGTCCTTTCTGCAACGCATATTGCAGCAGTTTTGTTAGTCGGTGCTCTCGCTTTTAAAGCAGTCGGCGGCAGAGAAATCCCGTTCGTGCACGCGGAAGCTGCACTACTCCGGTGAGCCGACGCACGCTAACACGAATCCAAAGGCAAAGAACGTAACTGCGTCAAGGGTTCCTCGGCGACGCCAGCGCGGCCAGTCTACCTCTCTGGTATCGAGACGCTTTAATCATGACCTCAGATAGCGCGTGCAATCTCGGAGTAAGCGCTAGTAAGTGTCGATCGGAAGCATTACTTCTTTTCACATCTCACAGACGGCGGCACCGCCCCGCTCCGCCCGCCGCGAAAGAGAATGGGTGAAAGATATAAGGCGCGTTCGCGCCATGCCTAGCATCTTTCGAGTTGGCTTAGTCGGTAGAGCGTCGGGCGCTTGCCGTCGCGGCCGCAACGTCGTGGGTTCGATTCCCAGCGGGGTATCTTTTAAGTGCGAATGCACTTTATAAGCGACCCTGAATCCGCCGTCCCATAGCAACGGCGCGAGGAGCGGAGAGGAGCGTCTGTAGCAACGGCGCAGCGACGTCACGCCCCGCGTGACTGCGCGCGCTCCGCCCTCCGCTCTGTGGCTGCGCGCGCCCCGCGCATTGCCTGTGGTGATGAAGGCCGGCGGCGAGACGCCGAACGAAAGCGTGCGAAGCGAGCCGAGCACCCCGAAGCCGGTCTGGCGCAGGGACGCGCGATGCGTGAGCGAGCGCGGGCCCTCGAATTCGATCGGCCGGACGCGCGCTTCAAGCGAGACTTCCTGGACCGCAGCTTCGGATATAGCTGCGCGGTGTGCGATCGACTGTGGTTCGACAACCTGAGCCCCATCTCGGGCGTGCGCAACGCCGCCAACAAGTTGAACGCGTTGCGGGTTCTTTGGAACGAGTTCGGAAGACAGATCATCATCATCAGTAAAAGTGCTTTGCACTTAAAAACGGCCAGACCTCCGTGGGTCGGCTGGCGCGTGCTCTCTCGCTGCCGTCTCCTTCGCTCGGCTCTGCCGTTTAGTCGTGCGCGCCCCCTCATAGCATCACCCCGTGCTTCGCACTTCCTCATACTCCCCTTCGGGGAAATGCGGGGTTTTTTTTCTTTGGTTTTTTTCTTTCTCACCCGTTGGCGTCCATTTTATCAACGTCATATCCGTGACGGATGTACTTGGTGGACCCCGGATAAAACACTTTCGTGTTAATATGTTGGGGATATTGTCGGGTCCGCAAGAAGTTTTAGTCTTCGAGTTCAATAACATAGCAACGACACCAGAATAAGGAAAAAGTTTACATTTGCAACATGGTCCGCATTTTTGACAGATGGGGAAACATTAGGTGTAGAAAATACACCATGAAAATACTCATTGAAGCGTTGAGCAATCGCAGCATGATCAGATACCATTGAAAAATTGACAGAAACCTGTGATATGGGTTTTTTTTCGCTAATGTAGTTCCAGAACTTCTCTGAATCATTTTTTATGAAGTTTGCGAGTGACGTATTGAAGTAGTATTCCTTCGAGGAGTGCACGGCATGTGCAAGCTTATCTAGAGCGTCAGCTATATTTGCGGTCAACATGCTTTTTTTAAATCTTTGAACTTTACGCTTGAAATGAATGATGCTTCTCGTCATCCAGGACGTATGTTTATGCACCTTTTTACGTTTAGACGGTATATATTTTCCTATACAGTAGAAGCATATTCGTTTCAATTGGCCCCACAATCTGCAAATATCGGTAGCAACAAAATCTATCAGAGAGGTTTCTAGGTGCTCGATAATGCAAGCATCATTGGACCGTGTATAGTCTTTCACACAATGAAAGGACGAGAGTTGGCAGTTTCTAGAAAGCGGTACCAGATGTTTAGACACTGACACAAGGTAGTGATCAGACAGCCCTTGATCAATTACTACGGTGTGTGTACTGAAATCACGAGGAATAAATACAAAATCTAAAATAGACATAGCATTGTCCTGATAATGCGTTGGTTCATGAACCAATTGTAACAAATTATGTGCGAGCATGATGTCAAACACTGCATTTGCATTACAGATATTGACTGTAAAGGTTTCAAGACGTTCCCAATCTACTCCGGGCAGATTGAAATCGCCAATCAAAAGAACTTTGATGCCATGGTATTTAGACATGTGTGCCTTTAATTTTCATAGGTATTCAAGAGGTTCGGTGGTCTATATAATGCGCATAGGATGAATGAGTGGCCCCACAAAGTTACTTTAATACAGATACATTCAAGTTCCGGTACATCTTCCAACAAGACAGCATAAAATTTGTGTTGGAACAAGATGGCCACACCACCTCCCATCAATTGCCTGTCTTTACAAAAAGTCGTATAGGAAGGTGGAAAAATGTCGCCATCATTCACCTGTTCATGTAGCCACGTCTCAGTTATTACGGTAATGTGAAGATCGTACTGCAAAAGTAGGGTTTCGTGGGGCTCGGTTTTATTCATAACACTGCGGGCATTCAAATTAAGTAGGCGAAGTTGCTTGTGGGCATGCACATTACGCCAGATTTTAGACTGTCGGGGCGCGGTCTTTTTGTAGCCGGATATTTTTACCCGCTTATTTTGAACCTCATCCCAAAAATACATATTGTTATCAATCTTTAGTTTATCGTGTATCAGATTGATTCTATGATATATATATATATATATATATATATATATAATATATATATATATTGTCAATCTTCAGATATGTAGATGATTTTATTGTGTTCATTGACTGCCCTGTGGAACTTTTCCAGCGTGAATGCGATGACATCGTATTGATTATGGGTAAATGTTTTCAACCCCTTTTTTGACTGTCGAAACGCCTGTTGATGGAACCCTAAGGATCCTAGATGTATCTCTTTAGGGGCGTAGCTCCTCTTAGACTAACCTTGTTTCATGTCAGGCGTAACCGGCAGTATCTCCCGAACAGTACAATAGATGGCGCTGTCTCATAGAAGTAGATACAAACTGCAGTTCACTGATGATATTGTCACGGGGTCGTGACGTGGACGAAGACAGCAGTCGGCGTTTTCAAGATGAAACTGTTTATTTGGCCGAACTTGTGAACGGAAACGGAAAGTTAATTTACTGCAATACACACGGTATGCACTGAGAGCGGCGAACAGAGCGTCGACCGTCGATCGACTAGCGGTCAAGCGCGTCGGCTTTTATACAGGCGCTATCGCACTTTCCAGCGATATCGCTGGTGGCGGCGTTATCTCTCGACAAAGCTGGAACATTCGCGTGCGGTGCGCAATCTTAACAAAACGATCTACTACAATCGCGAAGCTTCTCGAACACTGCTTCGCGGACAGCGTCGAGCGTTGATAACCGTCCTTGCTGGTCAAACCCGAATACATCAAAATAAAACAAGAAGTGGGCGTGGCATTGCCCCCTCTGAAAAAGCATCGTCTCAATGCTTGTGAAAGAACAAAGAGAAAATAAATAACTGCATAGAGCAATATATTACAATAACAAAGGAAAAAGTAGAGTCCCCAGGTTCGCTAACGCGCAAAAAACGGCTTAAGGCGCACGACATAGACGACTTCAGGTCGAGCGCGGCGTCGCTGGGAGCTCGTAATGCCGTCCGGGATGACCTCGTAGTCAAGAGCGCCGAGACGTCGAAAAACCTTGTGTGGCCCAAAAGTATCGCTGAAGGAGTTTTTCGCTAAGCCCGCGTCAGCGTATCGGCATCCACACCCAAACACGGTGGCCGGGCTGGTATTCCACGAAGCGCCGTCGAAGATTGTAGCGACGGCTGTCGGTGTGCTGCTGGGTCTTGATGCGCAGGCGGGCGAGCTGTCGAGCTTCTTCGGCACGTTGTAAGTAAGCGGCGGCGTCGAGATTTTTTTCGTCGGTGACGTTGGGTAGCATGGCGTCGAGCGTCGTCGCCGGGCTCCTTCCGTAGACCAACTTGTACGGCGTCATCTGCGTTGTTTCTTGGACGGCCGTGTTGTAAGCGACGGTCACGTACGGAAGGACGGCGTCCCACGTCTTGTGCTCAACGTCGACGTACATACATGGCTAGCATGTCAGCAATGGTCTTATTTAGGCGTTCGGTGAGGCCATTGGTCTGCGGGTGGTAGCCGGTGGTGCGGCGGTGGCTCGTCTCGCTGTATTTGAAGATCGCCTGAGTTAGGTCCGCAATAAAGGCGGTACGTCTGTCAGTGATGAGGACCTCTGGGGCGCCATGACGCAAGACGATATTCTCCATGAAGAACTTGGCTATCTTCAAAATTGGCTAGCGCGAAAATCGACAAGGACTAAGAAGGAACACTGAAGCGCCTGTCCTGTACTTCAGTGTTCCTTCTTAGTCCTTGTCGATTTTCGCGCTAGCCAATTTTGAAGATTATGAACCAACTAGCCCAACAACGTATACTCTTAAGAACTTGGCTACTTCGGCGGCACTGTTGTTCATTTGTTGGCACTGTTGTTCATTCATTTCTTGCCGGAAATCGACGTCGGGAACGGCCCCAGTAGGTCCATCCCGATTTGCTGGAACGGCCGGTGATGTGGTTCGACTGGCTGCAGAAGTCCCGCTGGCCTAGTCGGCGGTGTCTTCCGTCGCTGGCAATCTCGGCAAGTCTTAAGGTAGTGGGCGACGTCGGCAGCAAGGCGTGGCCACTAGTATTTTCACTGTATTCTGGCGAGCGTGCGGGAAACACCGAGGTGTCCAGCCGTCGGGTCGTCGTGTAGGGCCTGGAGGATTTCTGGTCGCAATGATGAGGGAACGACGAGAAGGTAGTCGGTTCGAAGTGGCGAGAAGTTCTTCAGGAGAACGCCGTTCTGTAAGAAAAACGACGGCAGTCCTCGCTTGAATACCTTCGGAACAACGGCGGTTTTGCACTCGAGGTACTCCATAAGGCCCCCCAGTTCCGCGTCGGCTCATTGCCTTTCGGCGAAGTCGTCAGCACTTACAGTTCCGAGGAAGCAGTCATCGTCGTCGTCTTGCTCCGGTGCATCGACGGGGGCACGCGAGAGGCAGTCGGTGTCAGAGTATTTCGTCTGGACTTGTGCACGACGGTAATGTCGAACTCTTGAAGCCTCAGGCTCCATCGTGCGAGACGACCTGAAGGGTCCTTCAAGTTAGCTAGCCAACATAAGGGGTGATGGTCACTGACAACTTTGAAAGGCCTGCCATACAGGTAGGGGCGAAACTTTGACATAGCCCAGAGGATGGCAAGGCATTCCTTTTCTTTTGTCGAATAGTTGGCTTCCGCCTTGGACAGTGACCGGAAAGCATAACTGATAACCCTTTCAAGCCCGTCAGTCTTTTCGCAAGGACGGCCCCGAGTCCTACGCTGCTTGCGTCGGTGTGTATTTCTGTATCGGCGCAATCGTCGAAATGCGGAAGTATGAGTGGCGTCTTCAGGCGCCGTTTAGGTTCTCGAAATGCTTGCACTTGCGCGGTTTCCACCCTGAATTCCGCGTTAGTCTTCGTGAGAAGCGTCAGTGGTTCGGCGATCCCTGAAAAATTTTTGACGAAGCGTCTGTAATAGGCGCATAAGCCGAGAAATCGGCGCACGGCCTTCTTGTCGGTGGGTGGCGCGAAGTCGGCGATGGCAGCTGTTTTCCGCGGGTCTGGGTGCAATCCAGACTTGCTGATCACATGACCAGAAACAAGAGCTTGTCGTACGCGAATCAGCACCTTTCTGGCTTCAGGGTCAGTCCAGAGGTCTTGATTGCTTGAAGTACTGCCTCAAGCTGCCGGAGATGCTCGTCGAAGGTCGAGGAAAACACGACGACGTCGTCCAAATGCACAAGGCACGTCTGCCACTTCAATTCGGCCAGTACGGTGTCTATGACGCGCTGGAACATCGCAGGTGCCCAGCAAAGACCGAAAGGCATGACCTTAAATTCAAAGAGGCCGTCGGCTGTTATAAAAGCGGTCTTTTCTCGGTCTCTTTCGTGTACTCCCAAGCAACCACGGATATCCGCTCAGTATCCATGCAAGAGCCCAACGTCCAGTGCCAGTGTGGGACATTCATTGGATGTACAATAGAGATACCATAGTGGATATCCATTTTTGGAGTTGTGACGTACAGACAAGTTATAATCGATTATAGATCTTCAAAGGATATTCATGTACGACTTTGTGAAGGAGTCCACAAATGAACGTGTGTTCACTACATAAGCTGAAACAGCAGATTTCTTGCACATGGCAATGCGCATCGTCACAGGTCATAACCAGAACATTATTTACAGTGGAACCCCGATTATACGACTTTGAGGGGTCCACGCAAAACCGTCGTATAATACGCGTGTCGTATAATCGAAAAACTAAGAATATAGGCAGTGGCAATCAGCCTTGGCTAGAAAAGGGGAACATACCACTTGAATAAGCCCACGACACGACCCTGTGCTTTTCCAAGGAAGGTAGATTAAATTATTTTTGAAAATGGCAGCGAACGGCAGCATTACTTAGTTGAATGAGGTATGAGCGAATGAGCATCCTCAACTTCAAAAAAAATCACAGCATATCCACGGGGTGAATGATGATGAGTGGGGCGAAGCTACGGAGGGAATCATCTGTAAACCGTGAAACTCTTCCGTGAAATGCGCCCAGTACATAATATAAAGAGTGTGAAACATCGTGTATATATTAAACATCAAACTTTTATTGTACTGTTGGTTTACGTGGTCCCTTCATTATCACTTGTGATCGGTGAAATGCAAGAAAGAAGTCCGCTCCCGAGCGAAAGAGCGCCAAGAGCGACCGCATTCCCCGCTCGCCCTGTGCGAATTAAAGGCAAGGCTAGAGGGAAGACAGGACGCGCGTTCCACGACGCGAGGTCGGTAGCATGCCCAACGAAAGCCAACGGAACGCGATCGTGCAAGTGCTCCGGCTTCGCATCGCCTCATGGTTCCATTTAGCGTCCCAAAACCAAACATATTGCTCAAGGTGTGCCTTGCGTTTTTCGTAGAAATAATTTCTTTATCATGTACACTAAGACGAAAAGTTGAAAGCTCACTAGAGTGTATCGCCCGCAAAGTATGTCTTTTAGTGTGATTTAACTCTCGTACGGCAGGGTCCTCGCGCCGTTGCCGGTACACCTCGCCCGTTGACGATCGGGCGAGGTGGCTACATAGAACTACTACACTTTAAGAAAAACATCTGGCGTTCTTTCGTTCTGCTTTTACAAAACATCTGGCGTCTTTCGTTGGTTTATTTCATCAATCAACGGCGTTTTGAACAAAATTTTTATTGTTTAATCACGCACAGGAGAAATCTCACCAGGCACTACCTTGGAGGTAAACAATGGCTGCTAATGGCAATGAGAGACAGAAGAAGTCGGCTTTTAGCTAACACTTACACTTCTACTTCTACTAACGTTTCCTACTGGAACATGCCAATGGCTGCTAATGGGGAATGAGAGACAGAAGAATTCGGCTTTTAGTTAACGCGGACGCTGCCAATTTTTAGGGGCGAAGCTCCTTAAGGCGGCACCCGTTCGTCCCTCGTCGTGGTCGTAGTAGTGAGTAACAAGTCTTACGCTTTGACCTCCAAGGTGGTGCCGGTGGGAGATTTCTCCTGTGCGTTGTTGAACAATAAAAAGTTCGCAGCGTGCGCGTTAACTAAAAGCCGAATTCTTCTGTCTCTCATTCCCCATTAGCAGCCATTGGCATGTTCCAGTAGGAAACGTTAGTAGAAGTAGAAGTGTAAGTGTTAGCTAAAAGCCGACTTCTTC
The DNA here is from genome assembly GCF_013339695.2 of Rhipicephalus sanguineus. Lineage (NCBI taxonomy): Eukaryota > Metazoa > Arthropoda > Arachnida > Ixodida > Ixodidae > Rhipicephalus > Rhipicephalus sanguineus. The sequence goes on along the minus strand of NC_051177.1, from coordinate 237,531,407 downwards.
TGTCTCTCATTGCCATTAGCAGCCATTGTTTACCTCCAAGGTAGTGCCTGGTGAGATTTCTCCTGTGCGTGATTAAACAATAAAAATTTTGTTCAAAACGCCGTTGATTGATGAAATAAACCAACGAAAGACGCCAGATGTTTTGTAAAAGCAGAACGAAAGAACTCCAGATGTTTTTCTTAAAGTGTAGTAGTTGTATTTAGCCACCTCGCCCGATCGTCAACGGGCGAGGTGGACCGGCAACGGCGCGAGGACCCTGCCGTACGAGAGTTAAATCACACTAAAAGACATACTTTGCGGGCGATACACTCTAGTGAGCTTTCAACTTTTCGTCTTAATGTACATGATAAAGAAATTATTTCTACGAAAAACGCAAGGCACACCTTGAGCAATATGTTTGGTTTTGGGACGCTAAATGGAACCATGAGGCGATGCGAAGCCGGAGCACTTGCACGATCGCGTTCCGTTGGCTTTCGTTGAGCATGCTACCGACCTCGCGTCGTGGAACGCGCGTCCTGTCTTCCCTCTAGCCTTGCCTTTAATTCGCACAGGGCGAGCGGGGAATGCGGTCGCTCTTGGCGCTCTTTCGCTCGGGAGCGGACTTTTTCCTTGCATTTCACCGATCACAAGTGATAATGAAGGGACCACGTAAACCAACAGTACAATAAATGTTTGATGTTTAATATATACACGATGTTTCACACTCTTTATATTATGTACTGGGCGCATTTCACGGAAGAGTTTCACGGTTTACAGATGATTCCCTCCGTAGCTTCGCCCCACTCATCATCATTCACCCCGTGGATATGCTGTGATTTTTTTATTGTTCAACAACGCACAGGAGAAATCTCCCACCGGCACCACCTTGGAGGTCAAAGCGTAAGACTTGTTACTCACTACTACGACCACGACGAGGGACGAACGGGTGCCGCCTTAAGGAGCTTCGCCCCTAAAATTGAATCCAGTGCGCATCTTTCTCCCTATAAATTGAGTTCGAAAGTTGCCTGTGCGTGAAAACTAAACCGAAACCGCGTTGACAACAGCCTCCCGTCAAGGGAGTCAGACACAGTGTCATCGCCATCACATAATGGCGACAGAGCACGCGTTTGCGTAGAATGCTTTCGTGCTTGACTGAGCTGTGTGCATCGTATTTGTGCCCCTGTGAAGTGCAACTAGTGATGTCCCGCTGTTATTATGAACGTTCATGTCAAGCGAAAGCTATTTTGCACGGTGAAAATAGCTGCGTCGCGTCCTTTTGCGTGCTCAAGACCTGTGACTGCGAGTGCCGCAAACAAGGGCAGGAGACCAGCTGTATGTCGACCAGGAAAAGTTTCCACTAACCGAAAACGTGAAAATATCTGGATCTCAATGACCGGTCAGCTGAAGCTACTCATTGTGGAGAGTTCTCGGACGGAATCAAAAAGTCGTCGTAAGATACGGGGTCGTTGTAAAATTGTGTCGTATAACGAAGGTTTTTAATACGTTATTTCTATGGGGATTTTGCCGGGACCAAACCAATTCGTCGTGAAATGCGGGTCGTCCCAAATCCGGGGGACGCATAATCGAGAATCCACTGCTAGGTTTAGAACCCAGAAGCATCATTGAGGTACCACGTACAATAAAATATTTTCATGTATACCCCTTACTAATCTAAATATAATATTGACTTGTTCGCTTGATTGTTCTGTTATACTGTTACGTGAATGACGACTCGGTAGACGGTAGTCCCCAGACTATTTACACGATATATTTACAGTAGCGGTTGCAGCAATGACCGGTTCAGCTCAGAGCCCGTGCGGAGAGAGATCTTCCTTCGTCCGGCGCACACGCGCATGGTTCGAGGGGCTGGGAATGTGCATGTAGCAATATGACCTAATTGCCAGCAAACAGTTTAGTTGTGTAACTGCACATATGGCAGCCCAAATGACTGAAATAAAAACTAGTATATGCATTCTCTCCTGGCCGTCTACTTCATTTAAAAACCCTGTACAACATTACTGAAGACCCATGAAAATGTCACAGCCTTGCGTTTACACGCAATGCCTGTGCATTGTTTTGAATTGTATTTGCATTGTTTTTTTGTATTTATCTTTATATATATATATATATATATATATATATATATATATATATATATATATATATATATATATATATATATATAATTTACTTGCCTGAGTGCACTTGTGTATCAAATGCATTCCTTGGTGAGTCGCTCTGGGCCCGCACCCTTATGCTTTCCATCACACCTAGGCATTGTTCAGCGCTCACAGGTTGAAACTGTGCAATTGAAAGCTAAGTTATGAATGCAATTTCATTTCTAGCATCTTCAGTTCGTGTCGTATTGGTGTAAATTCAACTCTAACCGTCATATCAGAGGCAATATTACTTTTGGCAGCTGCATTTGTGGCAACATAACGCACTTAACTCGAGCAATTGTGCATACGAGTCGTTATTCTGACGCAGACACTTGGGCTAGTTGGTGATAACTTGGGTATCTGAACAAATGTAAAGGAATGCTCGAGTAAGGAACAGACACGTAGACGGCCTTCCTGTGTACGTGTTGCTTTGTGCTTGTTGTTTTAATCTGTGAGCACTGTACATTCAGGCACAACATACGTATAAGGTCCATAATATGCCCACGACAGGATCCCGTTCTGGATATCCTGTGAATCTCCAAAAATGTTTTTTTTTCAACATCTGTTGGACCTCCGATTGAGCTCCAGCGGAGATTTACGGATCTCCACCGGATATCCATTACATCCGAAACGGATATATATAGGATTCCTGAGGGATATCTGTGGTTGCTTGGGCTTCCATCTGCCAATAGCCGGTCTTGAGGTCCATCGACGAAAAGTACGTCGCGTTGTGAAGTCGATCCAGGGTGTCGTCTATCCGTGGGAGGGAGTACACGTCCTTCTTGGTGATTTTGTTCAGGCGCCAATAATCAACGCAGAAGCGCAGTGTCCCGTCCTTCTTCTTCACTAACACCACGGGTGACGCCTACGGACTCTTGAACGGCTGGTTGATGTTTCGCGTAGCATCTCGTCGACTTGTTTCTTTATCGCGTCGCGCTCTCGAGTCGAAACTCTGTAGGCGCTCTGACGGAGTGGTCGAGAATTGTCTTCTGTTATAACGCGGTGTTGAGCAAGGGGCGTTTGTCGGACCCGCGATGACGACGAGAAACAATCCTTGTATTGCAGGAGCAGGGTTTTGAGCTGGTCTTGCTTGACCTTCGGAAGGGATTCATTTTTTTCAATCGGGGACAGCGCAACACACGAGGACAAAAGAGAAGGAAACGGACAACACGGCGCTGACTAGCAACTGATATTTTATTGAAAAAGGGTGAAACATATATGTACAAATTGCATTCAACTCGACATGCGCAGAACGAGAGATGCATCAAGGAAGCGTAGTTAAAAAAAATCGAGATAATCAAGAGTGGCACAGGTAACCAAATTCTTTCTCATGGAGTGCGACTGATGGTTCACTTATACACGTGCCATCCCTAATCGTTATATGGTAGGACTCAGCGATTTCTCTTGTCAATTGATTGGGATGCTTAAAAATGATGGTGGTCTTCTTAAAAAAGGGATAACAACCGCATGACCTGCAATGCTCCGGTAGATGAAGACCAACTGGCCCAACTTACCGTTTTGCTACCTTCGGAAGACTCGGGTTGACGTCAAAATTCGGTTCGGGACTTCTGTTTGTCGAAGCAGGTTCGGCAGCATTGAAGAGGGCGAAAGCATCGCTGGCGGCTACACATTCGTCGATGTAGGCAACCGATGTTGGGGGGCCTATATTCGTGGCTGAAGTTTGTCAGCACTACCTTTGCTTTACCGCCACGCAGCTCGGCTATACCTCATGCGACGCAAATTTGACGGTTCAGGAGTAGGTGCTGATCGCCCTCGATGACGCCTTCAAGGTTCGCAGATTTTTCGGTGCCGACGGAAATAATGACGGTGGAGCGCGGCAGACCGGTCACCTGCTCATCTATCACATTCAATGCGTGGTTTCCTGGCGTCGCGTGGGGCGGGAGCGCTTTTAGGGGCGAAGCTCCTTAAAGCGACACCCGTTCGTCCCTCGTAGTCGTAGTGCGTAACCAGTCGTAACGTTAGTACCAGATCTTGACCTCCAACGTGGTGCCGGTGGGAGATTTTTCCTGTGCGTTGTTGAAGAATAAAAAATTCGCAGCGTGCGCGTTAACTAAAAGCCGAATTCTTCTGTCTCTTATTCCCCATTAGCAGCCATTGGCATGTTCCAGTAGGAAACGTTAGGAGAAGTAGAAGTGTAAGTGTTAGCTAAAAGCCGACTTCTTCTGTCTCTCATTCCCATTAGCAGCCATTGTTTGCCTCCAAGGTAGTGCCTAGTGAGATTTCTCCTGTGCGTGATTAAACAATAAAAATTTTGTTCAAAACGCCGTTGATTGATGAAGTAAACCAACGAAAGACGCCAGATGTTTTCTAAAAGCAAAACGAAAAGACGCCAGATGTTTCTAAAGCAAAACGAAAAGACGCCAGCTGCTTAACGAAAGACGCCAGATGTTTTCTAAAGCAATGGTTTTCTAAACGATGAAAATTCACAGCGTACATGTAAAATTAAAGTGAGCTGCAAGTCGTCATAACTCTCATCGAACCTTTAGTATAAACGCACCCGATCTCACGTCGGTGATGATATACTGGGCAGAATTCACGGAAGATTCACGGTTTACCGATGAACCTCCGCAGCTGCGCCCACTCATCATCATTCACTCCGTGGATATGCTGTGATTTTTTTCTGAGGTTAGTGTTATCGACTCAGACCTCAGGTCGATGACGACGCCGTGGTCACTTAGGAAGTCCATTCTAAGTATCACATCCCTGGAGCAGTTTTGTAGGATTACAAAGCTCGCAGGATAACTCCGGTTATTGATGGTGACTCTCGCCGTGCAGACACCAATCGGCGTTATCAGATGGCCTCCAGCGGTCGGGATCTCGGGCCCTTCCCAAGCAGTCCTAACTTTCTTCAACTTTGCTGCGAACGGGCCATTGATGACGGAATAGTCGGCTCCAGTATCGACGAGAGCGGTGACGTTGTGGCCGTCGATCAGAACGTCGATGTCGCTAGTCCTCCGTCTTGCGTTGCGGTAACGTCGCGGCGTCTGGTCACGGCTACGTCGGTTTGCACCGCTGCTTCCGCGTTGCGTCGTCAGGTCTGCTTCCGGTCGCAAAGTTTCGTCTTCAAGACATAGTTCGGCGTGCGGCGGGGGCTCGGAACTTCGTCGCGGCGTCGTCGTCGACGGCCAAGGATATTCAGCATTTCGTCGTTCAGCAACCGCACCTCCATGGGTTGCTGCCCTTAGTGTACTGCCGGTGGTGCGGTGACTTCTAGCGGCCGGGCGATGGCGAGCGGGAAGGGTGTTGTCATGTGTAAATAGCGCGAAAACGTCGGCGTGGACCACCGAGTACGGAGGGAAGAAAAAACATGGTTGGTCCCTCTGTCATACGAATCGGTATAGGCGTGCGCACAGGGGGGGCAGGGGGGGGGCGCCCCCTAATCACCTAAGAGGGGGGGGCGCAAAATCTGCCCCGTACATTGACCCTTCTAGTCACCTAAGAGGGGGGTGGGGCGCAAAATCTGCCCCATACATTGACTTAGTAGGGTGCGGGGAAGCTACGATGAACCTTTGCCCCCCCTGATGGGGAACCCTGCGCACGCCTATGGGAATCGGTATAACACGAAAGTAAAACGTGTCTTCACAGACGTTGTTGAGCGTTTGTTGTTTATTGTTTCGCCCCGAGGGCGAAGGAATGAATGTTAAAGCAATAAGTTGTAATGTCACGCGAAGAACTGCAAGCAGCTCGAAACTTCCAACGCGTTGCTCAAGCAGAAAGGACGCACGGAACGAACATACACAGGATGAGTGCGATCTAACAACTGTCAAAGCTCGACAGTTAAAGCGCGCTGGTCAAATGCAAGGAGAACGCACGAAACGAACGCACAGGTATACACAGGATGAGCGCGAACTGTCACAGTTGTAACTTATTTGTTTGTGAGCAGCGCGCTCCTTTCGCAAAAGCGGCCGCTGCAGTGAGAGAAATGACCTTCGTGCTCTGTAACTTAAACGCAAACTTGCGGTGAGAGCGCAAGACGCACAAGATAAGCGTGCGCGCAGGAGCGACCACGCCCTGTAGAAGCACACGCTCATCTCAACGCGGGGGGCGACGACATTTGAAGCGCGCTCTTCGAGCCCTTCGCGCCATCTCCATAGTGATAACGAAAACACGCTGATGTACCCTGATCTCTGAGTACCACCACTGGCAAATGGTGTATATAAATAGCACGCCGTTAGTATGACGAAGAACGTGCCGTTTGTGGCGGAGTCGTTTCGCGCTGCGCGCTGGGGATCGAGAGGTCGTAAGTTCGATTCCAGGTGAGGGAACTTTTTCTTCTAGTTTTTTTCTTTGCCATATGTTAGTCTTTATATTTTACAACGTCATATCCGTGACGGAAATGCGTCAGTGGAGCCGTGGTGGACCCCGGCATAAAACACTTTCGTGTTAAAAGAAGAGCTCGGTGGCACGGTGGCACGAGGCGCGCTCGCAGTGTTCGGGCCAGGGCGGTACAATTCTGAGCTCGGACGAGCGGGACGTCCTGCCGGCCGAGACGCGTGGGCACGGAGGACCACGGAGCCGGGCGAGGTCCAGGGTGGCCAAGGATCCAGGTGCCCGGGGTGTAGTTGCTGACTGCATCGAGGGTCGCCGAGCGGTGCCGAGCCGTACCGAGCGACGTGCCAGACTCGGACGTGGGCCGCGAGCCCATGAGCTGTGTACCCGAGCTGTACCTGGGGTGCCTGGCCAAGGCGTGGAACGCCGGTGAATGAGCTGCCGCGCCGCAGCTATGGCGAGCAGCATTCCAGCACAGCGCAGACGGTGCTGTGCTGGCCAGAACCCGCCCGTGGAACCGCTGCGCTCGGGTGGTGATCAGTACGTCGGAAACAAGGTCCGAGGTCGCGCTGGTCCCGGCATCTCCTAGACGCCGCCACCGCTGCTCGAAAGCCGTGAGACTACGGGACTCTTCCTCCTCGTGGGCTGGGTGGTCGTCCCGACAGCACCGACACCACCGACTTTTCATATCCTTATATTTTGTACATGTTTAAATACGTCTCCCTGTCTGCTTCCTGCGCCGCTGCACAATAGGGGAAGTGCTCGAACCGTCCTAAACATCACAGTTGTCGTTCTTGCCACTGTGTTCCGGTGAGGTAGTCGTCGATGTCGCGAGGCCATTCGCCTGGCTGCGGGCGCGGCGCGTTGACGGCGAATCCGCGTAGCCCCATCTGTCGGTACTGGCAGCGGCGGTACGTGTGGCCGGCCTCCCCTCAGTGGTAGCAGAGCGGGCGGTTGTCGGGGGCACGCCAGACATCGGTCTTCCTCGCGGTGTAGCGCTGGCCGACAGGTGGACGGTAGGGCGTTGGTGGCGGCGGCTGCGTCTGGCGACGGTACTGCGGCGGTGTGGCGTCTTGGCGTGGACGTGGAGGAGGAGCATGACGGCGGGCTGCAGCAGCATAGCTCATATATAGCTTGCGGCTGCGGCTCTGCTAGCTGAGGCACGCCGAGTGAATGCTGGATCTCCTTGCGCACGACGTCGGTGATGGAATCTACGTGAGGGTGCGGCGAAGGAAGAATTTTTTGCAGCTCCTCTTGCACGATTGCTCGAATTGTCTCGCGCAGGTCGGCGGATCCTAATGCTTGAATGTCGGCGTAGCTTGTGGCCGAGAAGCTGCGGTTGTATTGCCGCGTTCGCATCTCAAGCGTTTTCTCGATTGTGGAAGCCTCCGAAACAAATTCAGCGACTGTCTTCGGTGGGTTTCTTATCAATCCAGCGAAGAGTTCCTGTTTGACACTCCGCATGAGGAACCTCACTATCTTCTCATCGGGCATACTTGGGTCGGCGTGTCGAACCAGGCGATTCATCTCTTCTGTGTTGATGGCAATATTTTCATTGGACAGCTGCACACGGGTCTCCAGCATAGCCGCGGCCCGTTTCTTGCGGACCACGCTCCTGAACGTGCTTAGGAATGTCGTCCGAAAGAGATCCCATGTTTGTCGGGCTGATTCTCGGTTCTCGAACCACGTCCTCGCGGCGTCTTCTATAGGTAGAAGTACACGTGGCGCAGCTTGTCCTCGCAGTTAAATGTGGAGACCCTTTCGAAGGTCTCGAGCTAAGTCTCAGGGCCTTCACATGGCGAACCACGGAAGGTCGGCGGCTGCCTGGGTGGCTGCATCACGATCGCCGTAGGGGACACTGTGGCAGTCATCGTCCCTGTTGTCTTCGTTGCCGTCGCTTTTGGCTTGCCCGGTAGGAGTCCGTATTCTGGTGGGAGGCCTTGCTGTCAACGCCTGGCTCGCTGGTCAGCGGTGGCGCCGGAGTCCCCTTGACGGTGTGGGCTTGGCTCACGGTAGGAGGGGGGGGGGGGGTGTTCGGTACATGGACGGGGAAGCACCTCCACCAGTGTCACGTGGTCGTGACGTCGACGAAGACAGCAGTCGGCGTTTTCAGGATGAAACTGTGTATTTGGCCGAACTTGTGGCCGGGAAGCGGAAAATTAATTTACAGCAATACATACGGTATGCACCGATAGCGGCGAACAGAGCGTCGAACATCGATCAACTGACTAGCGGTCAAGCCCGTCGCCTTTTATAGAGGCGCTATCGAACTTTCCAGCGATATCGCTGGTGGCGGCGTTATCTCTCGACAAAGATGGAACATTCGCGTGCGGCGCGCAATCTTAACAAAACGATCTACTACAATCGCGAAGTTTCTCGAACACTGCTTCGCGGACAGCGTCGAGCGTTGATAACCGTCCTTGCTCGTCAAACCCGAATACATCAAAATAAAACAAGAAGTGGGCGTGGCAATATATATGTATATATATTGTGGCGAATCCTTGGTACTCTTTAACGGTTGCACTCTCCAGCGGCTTCTAGTAGGTCGTCCTCTTCTGAACGCCGCTCGCGCTCAGAGTCCGTGCTTTTGCCTTGACTGTCACCGATGCGGCCACGCTCTGTCGCACGAGAGCAGGAAAAGTAGTCGTCGCAGTCCATGAGGCAAGGGCTGCCACACTATCGAACTGTAAGAGCCCTCAGCGAAGTCCATCGAATGTCATAGACGTCTTTGTGGATGGTGTTAGCCGCTTGCTCCGAAAAGTGACGACGCCACTTTCTGGGATGTCCCTCCGTACCGCCAGCTCCCAGTGTATTAGGCCCATAGCAGTATGTACTGCTCGCGTCGTCATTCAGGACGTTCTGTACGACGTCGAGTTCATCATAATTGCTGCATGCTCCCGCGACGTCATCCTGGGATGAGATTTTCTCTCCCGCCACGACGCCTACTTCACTGCTCACCAGCCGCCATCGAGCTCTCACCGTTCTCACATTTGGCGCCGGCAGACAGTCCATCGGCATTGACCAAGATCCTCGTCAAAGACGATACCAAGGTGCCTCCAAACTCGTCGACGGCAGTGCCTTTTTACTGCGCCGGTCCCTGCGACACCATTGCACTCGTTTCGCCATCTGACCGCGTTTGCACTAGGAAAGCGTTGCTGGTATCTTCCACGACCGTACAAGTCACTCAGGGTAGCACCCCTATTTTTGTTACCAGCCCATCCCCGCACATTGTTACGCTGGTGCGAGAGGAATGTCTCGGCAGAGTGGAGCCCCTCGAAGACGCTTATGTTTTGGACGCACCCGATGACTCACACTGTACCAGTTCCCGTACCATCAGTGCTGCTTCCACGTCCGATTCATCACCCACTGATGTATTTGGTCCCTCCATTGCCGACTACCTTACGTCATCATCATGCCTATATGGCTAGCTAGCGCACTTTCAACGGGGACAAAAGAAACAGAAAGGACACGACACTCGCTACACTCGCAACTGAATTTATTTAAGGAAAAATACTTCAATATATATGCACCCAAGCTACCCCGATCGACACAGAAATGAACCAACCCTCAATATCACCTGATTAAAGACAAAATTTTGCTGAAATAAATTCAGTTGCGAGTGTAGCGAGTGTCGTGTCCTTTCTGTTTCTTTTGTCCCCGTTGAAAGTGCGCTACCTAACCATATAGGCATAATGATCAGTCACCAACTAGTCCAGCTCTCAACCTTATTACCTTACGTCAGTTCAGCGTTCCCAGCTTCTGTGCCTGTTGGAAGAATTTCGTTCTTCTTTCGATATCGGGCAAACTTCTCTCGGCTGAACGTCCGCTGTTACGCATCGCATCGACACTGGCGCCCAACCAGCACGGCGGCAACATCTATATCGCGTGTCTCCTACAGAACGCCGGGTAATTATTGAGCAACTCGATGATATGCTTCGACGCGATGTTATTCGGCCCTCTGACAGCCCATGGGCGTCTCCTGTTCTCGTTGCCAAGAAGGACGGTTCTGTGCGGTTCTGTGTGGACTACCGACGGCTCAACAAGATCACTCGGAAGGATGTTTATCCACTGCCGCGAATCGACGACGCAGTTGACAGCCTCCAAGGAGCAGAATACTTTTCATCTCTCGATTTGCGCTCGGGGTACTGGCAAGTACCCATGGCTGATGACGCTCGACCGAAGACAGCCTTTGTCACGCCCGACGGCTTGTACCAGTTCAACGTCATGCCGTTTGGTCTGTGTAATGCGCCCGCGACCTTCGAGCGCATGATGGACACCGTTCTGCGCAACTTGAAATGGCACACGTGCTTGTGTTACCTGTACGACGTCGTCGTTTTCACTCCGGACTTCTCAACGCATCTTCAACGTCTGCTGCACGTTTTGACGCGTTTGAGCAACGCCAGCCTCCAACTGAATCTGAAGAAGTGCCGATTTGCAGCACGGCAGCTGACAATCCTAGGCTACGTCGTGTCCAAGGACGGAATCCTTCCCGATCCGGCCAAGCTTCGGCCGTGGCTGAATTTCCCAAATTTACGTCCGTCAAAGAGCTGCGCAGTTTCGTAGGACTGTGCTCATATCTTCGACGCTTCATACGCAACTTTGCCACCATCATATCGCCGCGGACGAAGCTCCTTGGAAGTAAAGGGCCCCTAAATTCGTGGTCGTCCTGAGTGCGACGACGCGTTAGCAAAGCTCCGTCATATGTTGACGTCTCCTCCCATACTACGCCACTCCGGACTTTTCCACGGACTTCTCCCCGGACTTCTTCACTACCCTATGGCCCCAACGGAGGTACACAGGATGGAAGCGGTGCAGGCCTCGGCGCTGTTCTTGCGCAGCGCAAACTAGGGTTCCCCGAATATGTCGCCGCATACGCGAGTCGTACGCTTACTAGAGCCGAGATAAATTACACCGTCACGGAAAAAGAGTACGTTGACCCATTTGATGTCGTCACCGACCATCATGCATTAAGATGGCTGTCGTCATTGAAGGATCCCTCGGGCCGTCTCGCCCGCTGGGCACTGCGCCAGCAAGACTACGACATCCGCGTACTGTACTGCAACAGACGCCAGCATGCTGACGCCGACGCCCTCTCGCGCTCCCCCTTGCCTGACGAGAATGCCTCCTGCTCAGTATCTAACATTGCTGTTTCTTCCACCGACAAGTAAACATATTTGTAGCGCAAAAAACCAGACGTAGACACAAGTAAGGAAAACATACACAGGACGGGCGCTAGCGCCCGTCCTGTGTATGTGTTCCTTACTTGTGTCTACGTCTGGTTTTTTGCGCTACAAATATGTTTACTAGTGATTCAAACCAACTAGCCCGCATCACCGCCTTGACTCTTCCACCGACGTTCACACCATCGCTACCGAACAGCGCAAGGACAAATTGATCGCCTCGCTGATAGACTTGCTCACTGATCCGTCGGCAACACCAACCACTCGCGCGTTGCGTCGTCAAGCCCACCATTTCGCCATTCGTGACGACCTACTGCGCCGACGCAATTACAACGCCGACGGCCGTCAGTGGCCACTTGTGATACCCCGCAGTCTGCGTTCTAAAATACGCGAGTCCTTCCACTTTCATCCGCAATCTGGGGTATCCAAACTTTACCACCGCATTCGACAACGATACTTCTGGCGATGGATGTACCGCTACGTGCAGAAGTTCGTCCGCCTCTGCCTCGATTGCCAACGCCAAAAACCTTCAACGCACGTGTCACCAGTCGGCCTACAACGATTACCTTGCCCTAACCGTCCGTTTGGGCGCGTGGGCGTCGATTTGTATGGACCACTTCCTCTGACGTCGGCTGGTCACCGCTGAACCATCGTCGCTGTTGACCATCTAACGTGACACGCCGAAACCGCCGCCCTCCCAGCGGCTACAGCGCGCAATGTTGCCTCCTTCCTGCTACAACGATTCATGCTGCGTCATGGTCCACCCCAGGAGCTTCTCAGCGATCGAGGCCGTGTATTCTTGTCGGAAGACGTCGAAGTCATTCTCAAAGAGTGCCATGCTGTTCACCGCAAGGCTACTGCTTGCTACCTGCAGACGAATGGTCTATCCGAACGCTTCAAACCGCACGCTCGGCGACATGCTCTCAATGTACGTCGCCGCCGATCACACAAATTGGGATGCCATTCTGCCCTTCGTCACCTACGCTTATAATACCGCCCCTCAGAGCACTACTAGTTTTTCACCCTTCTTCCTATTGTACGAAAGGCACCTGTCGCACACCATCGACACGATACTTCCATACAAGCCGGATCCATCTGAATGTGCGCCTGTCAAGCTACAGATTTACTACGCTCTAGTACATTCACGACTAACATACTGCTCCTTGGTGTGGCTCACAACGACCGCCACAAACCTTAATTCTCTGTTGATATTACAAAAACGTGCTATACGTGCAATATCTAACACTCCCCTTTGCGAAAGCGCTCGACCATATTTTAAAATGTACAAAGTATTGCCTATAAAACTGTTATACAGACATAAGCTTTGTCTAGAGATATTACACCAGTATAGACTAAATGCATCACTATTCTTGGAAACATATTATGTGAAAGAAACACCATACGAGCTGAGAAAGAGCTTAATATACAAATATAGATCACGAACGAACTACGGTGACCAACGATTAGCTTCACAAATTCCAGACATATTAAACAAACACCCAACTATACTACATTTACTGGAAGATAGAACGTCAGCTAGAGCATTTAAAAAAATAACAAAAGAGTTTCTAGTTGAACAAAGTGATGCTTTTCTCGATTTTTAAAATTTGTTATTCATTGATGTTTTGTACTCGATGCACCTTGTTCATTATTGTCCCTTCGCCTGTTGTTTGTTGTTATATTCTAATTTGTCTTGTAGAGCAACTCGAAACCCTAGTCAAGAAGTTTCTTGTTAATTTATTTGATAAAAAACATGCATTAGTTTGTATTTGCCACCACTCGAATAAGGACTCTGTTTATATTTCAATGCTTTTAGTCATACTTCTGGTAGTTCTGTTCCACTATGGTACCCGTGTAAGAATTTTCTGCGTACTGTGCATACTGTATGTTTCTGCTTTGCTGCCAGGGTGGCACGACCCAGTCAGGCATTTACTTAGCCTTTAGTCGTGTCCCCCAAGGCAACGTTGTTCAATTTCGCCTTGAATAAAGCAAACCTTGAAACCTTTCTGACACAGCCAGGCTTCCTGAAGAGTGTCGCGAGCTTGCGAAGACCTTTACAACGCACGAACAAGAGCGGCAGAAGAGCATTCGCGGTGGCACCACCACTTCTGAGTCCCCGTTTCTCCCTGGAGCGCTTGTATGGCTCTCGGTCCCTACCACTGCAACTGGCCTCTCTTCAAACCTACTGCCGAAATACGAAGGCCCCTACCGGGTCGTTGAGCGCACGTCCCCGGTCAACTACCTGATCCAACCCATCGAACCATCTTCGGACATGCGCCGTCGAGGGCGCGACATAGTCAACGTGTAGCGCCTCAAGGCCTACTATGACCACTCATAGTGACGAGCTCTTAGGTCGCCGGACGTCTCCCTTTTTGTACCAGGGGTTTTGTGGCGAAGCCTTGGTACTGTTTGACGGTTGCGCTCTCCAGCGGCTTCTAGTGGGTCGTCCTCTTCTGAATGCCGCTCGTGCTCAGTCCGTGCTGTTGCTTTGACTGTCGCCGTTCCACGTTGTCGCTGAGTGCCGTCCAATAAACAGCCTCACAATCTATATATATATATATTATATATATATATGTATATGTATATATTGAATGAACTTGCAGGTAGCACGATTTGAAAAGGAAAAAATGCCTTTACTAACGTTTCGGCCGTGGCACGGCCCTTACTCTGACGAAGGCCGTGCCACGGCCGAAACGTTAGTAAAGGCATTTTTTCCTTTTCAAATCGTGCTACCTGCAAGTTCATTCAATATAGAAAATACCCGGACCTGTCGTGCCCTCCCTTCATTTAGTTATGTATATGTATATATATATATATATATATATATATATATATATATATATATATATTATATATATATATATATATATATCGCGATGCAACGCGAGGAAAAGACAAGAACACCTTCCGGCAGTGAAACAGCGTGTGTTGAAAATCAGCTGAACAGGCGGAACGTCTTCTGCGTCTTCAACTAATCACAGCCCCACTAGATGGTGTCCGTTAAAGCCCCCCATCGTCGTCGTCGTGCACATGTAGTATACACGCGTCATTTGCCTCTCCTTAAAGAAGCATCGCCCCGATGCTAAATCAGAAATGCAGCTTTTTTTTAAACAAAGGTCTCGCATAGTCACTCGCTGACATATGGCTTCATGCGCATAACATGCACAAGTTCAGGACGGTGCTGGCCACGCTTCGTACAAGCGGGACTGGGGGGACGACTTCGTAGGTGACATCACTCAGGTGTCGCAATACTCGGTATGGTCTGAAGTATCGCCTTAACAGCTTTTCGGATAGTCCTCGTTTCCGTATGGGCGTCCAAACCCATACTCTGTCGTCGGCTTGGTAAACAACTGTTCTGCGGTGAGCATTGTAGCGGCCTGCGTCGTAGTCTTGTTGCTGGCGGATCAGCAAGCGGGCAAGTTGCCTAGCTTCTTCCGCGCGTTGCGTATAAACACATCGGCGTCGGTGTCAGTGTCGTCACATTCGTGCGGTAGCATCGCGTCCAGCATAGTCCGCACCTCGTCCGTGAACGAGGCTGAACGGAGTCATGCGAGTCGTTTCTTGCTTGGCCGTGTTGTACGCAAACGTGATATAAGGCAAGATTTCGTCCCAATTTTTATGTTCAACGTCAACGTACATTGAAAGCATGTCTTCAATCGTTTTGTTTAGACGCTCTGTTAGCCCGTTTGTTTGCGGGTGGTAGGCGGTGGTTTTACGATGAGTTGTTCCACTCAGCGTCAAGACGTGATCCAAAAGAGCTGCCTTAAATGCGGTTCCTCTGTCTGTGATCACGACAGTTGGTGCACCATGCCTCAGCACAACGTTCTCGAAAAAAATCGTGCAACCTCCACTGCTGTGTTTCTCTGAATGGCCTTTGTTTCAGCATAACGGGTAAGGTAGTCGGTCGCGACGATAACCCAGCGGTTTCCTGCACTTGAAGCTGGAAGTGGCCCCAAAATATTCATTCCAATTTGGTCAAACGGTGTTCGTGGGACCTGAACGGGTTGCAGGAGGCCAGCTGGCTTAGTCGGGGTGACTTGCGTCGCTGGCAGTCGAGGCAAGTACGAACGTGGTGCTTCACGGATGTGGTGAGTCGTGGCCAGTAGTACCTTTGCTGTACTCTGGCCAATGTTCGCGTGTAGCCTAAGTGGCCAGAAGTCGGCTCTTTGTGGCATGCTTGAAGTGCTTCGGTGCGAAGTGATGCCGCGATGACGAGCAAATAGGTGGATCCGGTCGATGAAAAGTTTCTTTTGTAGAGTACTCTGTCTCGCAAACAAAACGATGACAATATTCTTGCGAAAACCCTGGGTGCTCTCTGAGATCTTCCGTCTAAGTAATTAATTAGACCAAGCAACTCAGGGTCGTCACGTTGCTGCTGCGCAATGGCGGACGTGTCGAGAACACCAAGGAATGCTGTTTCCTCCTCATCGGGTAGAGCAGCCGACTCAATCGGTGACCGGGACAGACAGTCAGCGTCCATATGTCGCTTCCCCGACTTGTGTACGACCATCATATGGAACTCCTGGAGATGCAGACTCCAACGCGCCAATCGCACGGTAGGATCTTTAAGATTTGTCAACCAGCACAAAGAATGATGGTCGTTAATAACTTTGAAGGGGCGGCCATACAAATACGGGCGAAATTTCGTAACCGCCCATACCACGGCGAGGCATTCTTTCTCAGTCCTGGAGTAATTAGCCTCTGTGCGTGTTAGCGTTCTGCTTGCATAGGCGATCACTCTTTCCGCGTCCTCCTGCCGTTGCACAAGCACAGCTCCCAGTCCTACATTGCTGGCATCAGTGTGAAGCATCATAGGGGCTCCCTCGTCAAAGTGTGCAAGCACCGGAGGCGTTTGTAGACGCTGGCGCAGATCATTAAAAGCAGCTTCCTGCTCCTCCCTCCACTCAAAGGCAACGTCTTCTCTTGTGAGACGAGTTAATGGTGGCGCAATGCGTGCGAAGTCCGCGATGAACCGCCGATAATAGGCACAGAGGCCCAGAAAGCGCCTGACAGCCTTATCGGACGGCACAGGGAACTGTGCTACGGCTGTAATTTTTTCAGGATCTGGACGAAGGCCTTCGTGACTGACGACATGACCAAGGAATTGCAGTTCTTCAAAGCAAAAGTGGCACTTCTGTGGTTTCAATGTTAGACCCGCGGACCGTATTGCTCGTAAAACCACTCTAAGCCTTTCAATGTGCTCGTTAAATGTTGCGGAAAACACTATGACATCGTCAAGATAGACTGAGCAGGTTTTCCATTTCAGAAAGCATGGTATCCATGAGCCTTTGAAAGGTAGCAGGCGCCGAGCACAAACCGAAGGGCGAGACTTTAAATTCATATAAGCCATCTGGCGTCACGAAAGCGGTCTTCTCGCGGTCTCTCGGGTCTACCTCGATTTGGCAATATCCGCTCCTCAGGTCCATTGAAGAAAAGTAACGAGCATGTCGAAGTCTGCCGAGAGAGTCATCTATACGGGGAAGCGGATACACATCTTTCTTGGTCATCTGATTTAGCTTCCTGTAGTCCACGCAAAAGCGGAGGCTGCCGTCCTTTTTCTTGACTAGGACCACAGGCGATGCCCAGGGGCTCTTTGATGGCTGAATGACGTCATCTTCAAGCATTTTGTTTACTTGTTGTTGTATCGCTACGCGTTCTTTTGGAGTCACGCGATAAGGGTTCTGGTGAATATGTCTCGCAGTGTCTTCGGTGATTATCCGATGCTTGGTAAGAGGCGTACGACCACCTCTTGATGTGGCCGAAAAGCAGTCTTGGAATTCCGCTAGTAGCTCAAGGAGCCTCCGTCGCTCGTCATTTGACGAAGTAGAGCTAACGTCAAGAACGGGTGCTGGATCAAGTTTTGGCGCTTCGTCGAGTACCGACAAACAGCCTTGAGCATCCACGACATCGTCAAAGTAGGCGACGGCCGTGCCTTTTGGGAGGTGCCGGCGCTCAGCACTGAAATTGGTCAGCAGCAAGTTCGTGCGTCCAGCAGTGACACTGACTATACCTCGTGCGACGGAAACGCCGTGGGTAAAGAGGAGCGAGCTTATTTGGTCTGCAACTGCTTCGCCGTCAAACGGGGCTACACCTGCCACGGAAACAAGCGTGCATGACCTAGGAGGGAGGACCACATCGTCATCAGTAAGACGCAGAGGATTATGTCTCGCCTCCGGACAATCAACTAGGCCAGGACTGTTGCAGAACGTAATCAAACTGTCCGGGATTTTGATGACGGCACCATATTCTCGTAAAAAATCCATGCCAATGATTAGATCTCTGCAGCATGCCGCGAGAACGACGAACGACGCGACGAAAGGAGAACCTCCTATGTCAATTCTCGCTGTGCATCTTCCGGTAGGCATTAGTAACTGGCCGCCTGCCGTTCTGATATGAGGGCCTGTCCACGGCGTTTTCACTTTCTTGAGGTGGACGGCGAGGTCGTGGTTTTAACAGAAAAGTCGGCACCAGTGTCAACTAAGGCTGTCACTTTCTGTCCGTCAAGAAGAACAGTAAGGTCAGTGGTCGTAATTTCGTCGATCTCACGCCTTGTCGGCTTTACGGCGTCGTGCACTGGGAAGAATGGGGGCTTTTTATTGTCGTGATGATGGCTTGCAACCTTACCCCCGGATGTCGCCGCGCTCAGTTTCCCCAGCGCGGGCTGGGTGACCTCCTTCCATTAAGGTCCGCGAAGATGCGTCGGTGCGAAGAAGGCGAATGCGCGGGAGAGGCAGAGCGTGATCGACGTCCCGAACCCGCCTGGTGAGTAGGCATTGCTTCCGCGTCAGTGGTACGGCAGTCGTCAAACTGAGAACGAGGGGGCCCTTGAAAAGAGGCGTCGTCGAGGCGTGGTATATATTCGTCGGTGGCGCGTCTGCCGTCAAACCATGGTCGAAGAGGTCGAAACGAATCACCGCGATGCCAGCAATGGCGGGAAATATGACCTCCACCTCCGCAGTTAAAACAAAGTGGGCGCCGGTCTACTGTGCGCCATGCGTCCGTTTTTTGGATCTGTGGACGTCTGAACATCTCATCTTGCGACGCTTCCCATGGCGCGGTTGTGGACGGCTGGCGGTACGGCAAGACTGGTGGTCGCCTCAACGTCTCCTCTTGCGGCGGCGACCAAGGTGCAACTGGCGGTTGGCGGTACGTCGGCGGCGATGGCTTAGCGAGTGGTGGACGTCGAACAGCGGCGGCGTAGCTCATGGGACGCTGGTCGGCATCAGGGTCAGCTGTCGAAAATGCTTGCCGGATTTCGTCGCGCACGACTTCGACGACGGACGCCATGGGTGTTTCAACACCGGTGTCCGCAACTTCTGAAGTTCCTCGCGGACAATCTCCCTAATCAGGTCTCGCAAGGCGCTCTGATTCTCAAACGTGATGCTGGCGGCACTGATTGGCGCGCTGCTGGACATTCGATCATACTGCCTGCATCGTTGATGAAGTGCCCGCTCGATAGCCGTAGGTTCCTTGATGAAGTCAGCCACGGTACTTCGAAGGTTGTGCAGGAGCCCAGCGAAAAGCTGCTCCTTTACATCGCGCATGAGGTAGCTCAATTTCTTTTCATCCGTCATGTTCGGGTTAGCTCTGCGAAAGAGACGAGTCATATCCTCGGCGAACATCGCGACGGTTTTATTGGGTTTTTGAACCCGTAGCTCCAATACCTGCTGCGCACGGTCCCGTCGGTCGACGTTGGCGAAAGTATCAACAAACTTAGAAGAACTTCTTGTTGGGCGAGTTGGTGCATGACTTATTGTAGGGTATGTGCGCAAAGCTCGGACGAACACAGGAAAAACGATGAACACAGAAGGAGCGCAAACTATCAGCTGATTTATTCTTTCTTGAAAAGGCCTATATAAGCTTCTTCAAACGTCACAAGAAAAGTGGATAAGGAGAGAAAGCAAACAAATCATGCCCACCTCATGTCAAGCAAAACCTGCGCAAGAAATTGCCTTCTGCCTTATATAGGTTAACCGAAGTATCGCTTACGCAATCATCTCCCTTCTCTTTAATGATAAAAGCTTCCAACAGTTCCCGCCCCAATCTGTTCCTACTCTTTCCTAAAATCTTTATCTTTTTAAGCAAAGGCTCGAATCCTAAGCATGTGCCGCAATGAGCGGGCAGGTGGGCTCCTTTATTTCGAACCGACAAGGCATGCTTCTTGGCGCGCTCATTTATGCAACGCCCCGTTTGTCCCACGTAGGACTTTCCACATTTGAGGGGTATTTCATACACCACTTTTGTGGCACATTTGACAAAGCTTTCAGCATGCTTGATTCCGCAACCATTGCATAGGGATTCCTTTCCGCTAATCCTTGAACATAATCCGGCAAGCTTTTTGGGTGCTGAAAACACCATAGCGACGCCATGCCGATTTGCCACTTTTTTCATGTTGTGGCCGACCGTGTGCATAAACGGCACAACATGCGCTTCTTTTTCGGTGGGCAGTCGGTGCTGCCACCACGTCTTCCATCATTTTTGATCTTCTTAAGAAGATTGTCGGCCACTGCTGTGATTACCTCAAAAGGGAACCAGGCCGCTAGAAGCCTGCCAACTTGATTATCGAAACTGTCATGCATGGTATGCGGACACGATTTAGTTAGAGCGGAATGAAGGCACGAACTTGCAATCGCCCTCTTTACAATCTTTGATTGCGCAGCATCAAATGGCATAAGCGGTTTCTGCGCTCGCGGTGCATATTTCCAGCAAATATGGTGTCTTCCGAATTGCAAAGTAACATCTAAAAAAATGCCAGGCCTGCGCGGAAAGCGCAGCACAGTCACGCGAAAGCTGGAAGAGCGGCATTTCTTGAGCCCGTTGTAAACTCTCTTGGGGCTACTAATACAAGTACACTAGCAAGGTCCCCACTACGCCATAAATCACAATATTTGAGAAATTGGGAAGCACCTACAATGCCATTATTCGTCATTGTGCGCAGAAGCGAGGTTCCAGCTACACATATGTAAGGCATTATGTGCACTTTGTTTATTGACGACTGGTGACGATGAAGAATCGTGGCTCAGCCCTTTGTACTGGGTTGGAAGCTTTAAACGGCTCACCAGTTACGTAATTCGCATTGTGTGACGCCCGGTCACTATTTAACTCTCCCACCATGCAATATAACATACATTGACGTGAGAAAGAGAGACAGAGAGAAGAGGGAAGAACTTTATTGAGACCCTGAGGAAATGGATGATGGGCTTATGGGCTTCCTTGGCAACCAATGCAAGTGCGCTTGCGAGGAACCCACTACGCTATAAATCATAATTTCTGTGAAGTAGGGCAGCAGCCTCTATGCCATTTTTCGTCATTCAACGGAGAGCCGTGGTACCCGCTAAAAACATGTAAGGCATCATGCGCACTTTGTTGGTGTTGTGCCTGATGACGATGAAGAATTATTGCAGAGCCCCTTGTAGTGGGTTGGAAGCATCCAACAGCCCACTCGTTGCGTAATTCGCATTGTGTGACGCCTGGTTACAGAATTCGCGTTGTGTGGTGCGTGGTTGTTATTTCACTCTTCTACCACACTAAATTACATATGTTAATGTGGTTCCTTCTGGACATGAGGCCTGTATAGCGTCGTTTTGCAAGGCGGTTCCAAGCACCGGCATGGCTCTGAGGTACAACACTGGGCTCCCACGCAGAGGGCGCAGGTTCGAACCCCGTTCCATCCTGGAAATTTTTTCTTATTTCGTTTTTTTCTTATTTCGAGCGATAGTGGTTACGGACACCGGCGGCGGCGGCGGCGGCGGACAACTACGCCACCAAAAACAGCCGTTGAAATGATCTCACAACAGCTTTCGTTGTAAAATTGTAATGAACCATCGGAAGGGATCTCTTGTGTCTATTTCAAACCTTTCCCATGAAGCCTGAAAAGGTTTAGAATACTGCTGACTGAACCCGTGTAAGTCCGGGCGCTCTGTCGTGATAAAAGTATCAAAAAATCGTCGACTATTTGAAGGTGTTAAGTACCCCTTCATTTGAAAATGCAAGCCCTAGTGAGCGGTCAATCGCGGCTAAAAATATGTCACAAAGGACCGGGGCGACACAAGATCCTAAACAAATTCATTTGCGTTAGATATAGAAATCATCATTAAAAGAAATAAAGGTGGATTTTAAGTAAAACTCTAGCAAGGACAACTCTAGCAAGACGATGAAGCCATCGCCAAGAATTTTGTGCGTGTCAGGCCCGGAGCAACGAGGGTGAAAGGCAGGGCAGCTGCATTGTGCAAAGACCTAGAACTTAGTAAGCTTGCAAGTTCAATCGCAGGGTGTAGAAAGAAAGATCTGACCGTTTTCTTTACTGCGAAGACCCACAAGGACTCGGTTCCATTTAGAACGATTGTCAGCGAGAAGGGGTCCTGGCAGTGCCTAATTAGCCAGTTTCTGCAGAAGCATTTGAGTGCCCTGCATGTTGATGACCCATTTGCTACAAAGGACTCCAGTGAACTAGTTGATTTTCAGAATTCCAATGTACATGTAGGATATGCCTTTTCCATAGATGTGGAGGACTTGTTTTATTCGGTGCCTCATGGTGAACTTTTTGTGGCCGTCAGAAACTGCATTGAAACTAATGGTGTTGTTGGATTTCAGAACACTGCTGGAGTGTCAGTAGACAGTTTCATGTCCTTGCTAGAGTTTTACTTAAGATCCACCTTTATTTCTTTTAATGATGATTTCTATATCCAACGCAAAGGAATTTGTATAGGATCTTGTGTCGCCCCGGTCCTTTGTGACATATTTTTAGCCGCGATTGACCGCTCACTAGGGCTTGCATTTTCAAATGAAGGGGTACTTAACACCTTCAGATACGTCGACGATTTTTTTACACTTTTATCACGACAGAGCGCGCGGACTGAACGGATTCAGTCAGCAGTATTCTAAACCTTTTCAGGCTTCATGGGAAAGGTTTGAAATATACACACGAGATCCCTTCCGAAGGTTCATTACAATGTTTAGATGTTACTTTGCAATTCGGAAGACGCCATATTTGCTGGAAATATGCCCCGCGAGCGCAGAAACCGCTTATGCCATTTGATTCTGCGCAATCAAAGATTGCAAAGAGGGCGAATGCAAGTTCGTGCCTTCATTCCGCTCTAACTAAATCGTGCCCGCATACCATGCATGACAGGTTCTATAATCAAGTTGGCAGGCTTCTAGCGGCCGGGTTCCCTTGTGAGGTAATCACAGCAGTGGCTGACAATCTTCTTAAGAAGATCAAAAATGATGGAAGACGTGGTGGCAGCACCGACTACCCACCGAAACAGAAGCGCATTGTTGTGCCGTTTATGCACAAGGTCGGCCACAACGTGAAAAAAAAATGGTTGATCCCTCTGTCATAGGAATCGGAATAACACGAATGTAAAGCGTGTCCTTATAGAAGTAAGTGAATGTTTACTGTAAATTGATATAAGGGAGTTTTCACAATGTATATTGATGTCTGTCAGCTATAGCACCGTTTAACGTGGATGTGCCCACATTGATGATTGGTGGTACATCTCCATCCTGACGACTAACGTCCATGTTAAATGATTACACAAAACCTTGTGGTAGCCGTAGCAGTTAACGGTGGAAGCGTAATCAGAGAACGAGGTGTGATAGCCAGAAGAGCGTCGCATATTGGACGCAGAACTGGGTCGCCATCCCGCGGCATGTTAAAATGTGATTGAACACCCCGGCCGGACTAGAGGGAAACGCAAAGCGCGTCGTGCCACCCCGGTAGCCCGGCCGCGATTTTTCTCGGGGCGAGCGCGTGAGCAGGGAACACGGTGTTACAGCCAGGTGAAGCAGGCGCGCGTCGCAGAGTTATTTTTGGTTTCGATTAGCGTGACGCTATGAACGAGGCCGACGCTTTTACGACGCTTTAAGGAGCCTACATGACCGTACGACGCTTGCGCTAAAGTAGCCACCTCGCGGTGTGTTAAGGCATTGAAAAAATTGAACTTCTATTGAAAACGCGCCGAATGGGACGGACGTGTAACGCGTTGCAGGTGCTATTCGCGGAGGCCACAGTAATGACGAATTACTTTACTTTACCGCTCTTTACCACCCCGCCGATCGGGAGAGTGGTAGATATAAAAGGCGCGTTTGTAAAAGCCTCTGGAGTTTGTGACCGTGGCGCAGTGGATAGCGTGCCCGGCATGTGTTCTTGCGGACCGAGTGGTCGTGGGTTCGACGCCCGTTGACGGAACTCTTTCTTTGCCATCTGATCGTGTAAATTTTTACGACGTCACTTCCGTGACGGAAATACGTCACCGAAGTCTTGGTGGACCCCGGCATAAAACACTTTCGTGTTAAAAGTGGCAAATCGGCATGGCGTCGCTATGGTGTTTTCAGCACCCAAAAAGCTTGCCGGATTATGTTCAAGGATTGGCGGAAAGGAATCCCTACGCAATGGTTGCGGAATCAAGCATGCTGAAAGCTTTGTCAAATGTGCCACGAAAGTGGTGTATGAAATACCCCTCAAATGTGGAAAGTTCTACGTGGGACAAACGGGGCGTTGCATAAATGAGCGCGCCAAGGAGCATGCCTTGTCGGTTCGAAATATAGAAGGAGCCCACCTGCCCGCTCATTGCGGCACATGCTTAGGATGCGAGCCTTTGCTTAAAAAGATAAAGATTTTAGGAAAGAGTAGGAACAGATTAGGGCGGGAACTGTTGGAAGCTTTTATCATTAAAGAGAAGGGAGATGATTGCGTAAGCGATACTTCGGTTAACCTGTATAAGGCAGAAGGCAATTTCTTGCGCAGGTTTTGCTTGACATGAGGTGAGCATGATTTGTTTGCTTTCTCTCCTTATCCACTTGTGACATTTGAAGAAGCTTATATAGGGCTTTTCAAGAAAGAATAAATCAGCTGATAGTTTGCGCTCCTTCTGTCTACATCGTTTTTCCTGTGTTCGTGCGAGCTTTGCGCACATACCCTACAATAATATCAACAAACTGCTGTCGGAAGTCGCTCCATGTAGACGGACTGGCTTCTCTATTCTCATACCAAGTACGAGCACTCCCGTCAATGTAAAAGTAGACGCGGGAGAGCTTTTGCTGATCAAACCACTGATTGATCTTGGCAACACGTTCATAGTGTTCAAGCCGGTCATCAACATCTTCATGGGCACCGCCACTAAAGCGATCAGGCACCAATGGTGGAAAGAGCGTCACCTGGGATGGGTTCGGAAGAGAGCTGCGTTGGGGCACCTGTTGCGGGCTGGCGTTGGCCGTTGGTAGAGGTATGCGGCGCCTGAGAGAAGGTTCCTGCGAGGGGGTGAGCTCCGGAGAGAGGCCTCGCAACCTCCGACTAAAGCGATGCACGGGAGTTGTAATAGGTGACAATGCGTCCGGGCTGGATGAACGGCTCCCAGTAGGGGTGTGCAGATTCAGGCAGGGTTGTGGTCCAGCACCTCCACCAGTGTCGCGATGCAACGCGAGGAAAAGACAAGAAGACCTTTCGGCAGCGAAACAGCGTGTTGAAAATCAGCTGAACAGGCGGAACGTCTTCTTCGTCTTCACCTAATCACAGCCCCACTAGATGGTGTCCGTTAAAGCCCCCCATTGTCGTCGTCGTCCACATGTAATATACACGCGTCAATATTGTCACGTGGTCGTGACGTCGACGAAGACCGCAGGCGAGGTGTCCAAGATGAAACTCTTTAATCGGCTGAACTTGTGGCCGAGAAAGGAAAGTTAATTTACAGCAATACACAAGGTATGTACTGATAGCGGCGAACAGAGCATCGACCGTCGATCAACTGACAAGCGGTGAAGCGCGTCGGCATTTATACATGTGCCGTCGAGTATTCCAGCATTATCGCTGGTTGTCGCGCAAGTTCTAGAATAAGCTCGAGTGTTCGCGTCTTGCGCGCAATTATAAGCGATCTACAATAACCGCGAAGCATCTCGAACAATGAGGTGCGGTTTGCGCTGAGCGTTGCTGACAGTCTTTGCGGGCGAAAACCGAATACAGCAAAAGTGATAATAAGAAACGCACGTGCCAATATATGTATATATATGCGCGTATGTATTAATTCTTGTTCCGACTGAATATGTGCTTCATTGCCGTACTAACAGTTTGAATACACGTAATACTTTTAAGTGCGGAACACTCTAGGGGCCCAGCCTGTCATATGGTATCGTATGCTGTCGTAGCTTGGCGTATAACACAGGCATAACCTCTAATAGCATAGCCATCTGTAGCATATTGTCACGGGACCATGACGTCAGCAAGGCAGCAGTCAGCGTGTCTAAGGTGAAACTCTCTATATGGCAGAAATTGTGGCCGGTAAACGGAAAGTCACACTACAGCAATACACGCTGTACACTGATAGCGGCGAAAAGAGCGTCGGCCGTCGAAAGACAGATTTGCGGTAAGGCTCGTCTGCACTTATACACGCGGCATCGAAGGTTCTAGCGTTATCGCTCGCGCTTGCGAGAGCTCTCGAATGCACTTGACCATTCACGTCGTGCGCGTAGTCTTAACAAAGTGATCTCGTACAATCGCGAAGCCTCCGTAAGATTCATGACGCAATCTTCTCCGTGCGTGGCTAACAGCTTTGATGGTGAAAAACATGAGGCAAGAAAGGGCCGTGGCAATGCCCCCCTGGGAAAAAGCATCACCCCATTGCGTAAAACTGAATATAGAAGCAAGAAAAGTGCATGCAACACGAAAGAACAACAATAAAAAAAACATGGCTGATCCCTCCGTCATAGGAATAGGTATAACACGAAAGTGAAACGTATCTTCACAGAAGTAGTGCTTATAGTGTAGTGATATATGAGAGCTTGTACAATGTCTATTCGTGTTTGGCAGCTATAGCACCGTTTGACGTGGATGCACCCATGTTGACAGCATGTCTCTATCGCGACGACTAACGCCCATGATCATGATTAAACCGTTGTGGTAGCTGACGGTGTGAACATATATTTGGAGACAGAGAATCGTGAATCCCGCGTAAGGATGATGTCAACAAGCTCATAATCAACACTGGTACCCGGTATGCACTTCTTCAAAGCGTCGTCAATTAAGGAGAGAAACGGCACGGTGTGTGCTTTCTAGTAATGGGCAGCCGACGCCTGTGCTCATGCATATAACACACACTGCGCTTCAGCAACACGGGAGGTAGAGGTTCGTAGCCTGAGCCGCAAACGCGTGCGTCCCGTTGGTTTCTGTCTCGCAGGCGCTGCTCTCGCTCCACCAAGGCACGACATTCGGCCGTCGAAATCGCGTCCTTTCTCCGACGCGTATTGCAGCAGTTTTGTTAGTCGGTGCTCTCGCAATTGAAGCAGTCGGCGGCGGAGAAATCCCGTTGGTGCACGTGGAAGCTGCATTACTCCGATGAGCCGACGCACGCTAACTCGAAGCCAAAGGCGAAGAACGTAACTGCGTCAATGGTGCTTCGGCGACGCCAGCGCGGCCAGTCTACCTCTCTGGTATCGAGACGCTTTAACCATGACATCCGATATCGCGTGCAATCTCGGAGTAAGCGCTAGTAAGTGCCGATCGTGAAGCATTACTTCTTTCCACATCTCACAGACGGCGGCACCGCCTCGCTCCGCCCGCCGCGAAAGAGAATGAGTGAAAGATATAAGGCGCGTTCGCGCCGTATCGCGCATCTCCCGAGTTAGGTTAGTCGATAGGGCGTCGGGCTCTTGACGTCGCGGCCGCACCGTCGTGGGTTCCATTCCCAGCGGGGTATCTTTTTCTTTTTTTTTCTTCCTCACCCGTTGGCGTCCATTTTATCAACGTCATATCCTTGACGGGTGTATTTGGTGGACCCCGGCATAAAACACTTTCGTGTTAAAAGTATAAACTTGGGTCCTCAGGTTCTTTAACGCGCGTGGTACGGTTTAAAACGCACCACATGCACGACTTCGAGGCGTGCTCGGCGCCGCTGTGAGTTCGGTATACCGTCCGGGACAACCTCGTAGTCGAGTGCACCGAGACGTCGAAGTACCCTGTACGGTCCGAAGTATCGTCGAAGAAGCTTCTCGCTAAGTCCTCGTCGGCGTATTGGTGTCCAAACCTAAACACGGTCGCCAGGCTGGTATCCCACGAAGCGTCGTCGAATATTGTAATGGTGGCTGTCGGTCTTCTGCTGATTCTCGATGCGTAGGCAGGTGAGTTGACGGGTTTCTTCAGCGCGCTGAAGGGTGACAGTGACGTCGAGGTTTTCTTCGTCGGTGACACTGGGTAGCAGATGGCAAATTGGGCTAGTTGGTAGTACATACTCAACATGTTCAGTGCAAAAAAGGAACACGAAAACACAAGGAAGTGCACGACACAAGCGCTGTCGTGCACTTCCTTGTGTTTTCGTGTTCCTTTTTTGTGCTGAAAATGCTGGGTAGCATGGTGTAGAGCGTCGTTGCCGGGTTCCTTTTCTAGACCAGTGTGTATGGCGTCATTTGCGTCGTTTCTGTTACGGCCGTGTTTTATGCGAAGGTGAGTCACGTGCGGAAGGATGGCATCTCTCGTCTTGTGTTCGACGTCGACGTACATGGCCAGCATATAGGTGATTGTCTTATTTAGACGCTCTGTGAGGCCATTGGTCGGTGGCTGGCAGGCGGTGGTCCGGTGGTGGCTTGTCTCGCTCTATCCCAAGATCGCCTGAGTTCGGTCAGCAGTAAAGGTCGCACCTCTATCGGTGATGAGAACCTCTGAGGCGCCATGACGAAGTACAATATTCTCATGGAAGGACATGGCTACCTCGGATGCACTGCCTTTGGGCAGGTCCTTTGTTTCGGCGCAGCGGGTGAGGAAGTCGGGAGCTACCATGACCCATTTGTTTCCGCAAGTGGGCCTTGGGAACGGCCCCTGTTCCATCCCGATTTGCTGGAACGGTCGCCGAGGTAGTTCGATCGGCTGAAGAAAGCCTGCTACTCTTGTCGGCGGTGTCTTGCGTCGCTGACAGTCTCGGCATGTCCTTACGTAGTGAACGACGTCGGCGGCAAGGCGCGGTCGATAGTACTTTTCTTGTAATCTTGCGAGCGCGCGGGAAAGACCGAGGTGTCCAGCCGTTGGGTCATCGTGTACACTCTAGGAAAAATAAAAGCGTATACGTGACTCTTTTCGGAGAGTTCTGACTTGCCACGTGTAGGACGTTCTTTAAAGGGTCATGGTGACTCTCTTGGTGAGTCAGTGTCGGCGCGCTCTAGGAGAGTTCCCTGACCCCCAAGGAAGAGTGGTAGGACTCTTATCCGAAGGATCACGTTACCACTTATAGGGAGTCAGACGGCTCTTGCCGGTAACACTCCTACGGGGGTCAAGTGACCCACACCGAAGCGTCAAGCGACTCCACAACTATCTTAAGCTACTCATTTGGTCCTTGCTCTACTTTCGCGCGACTACTGTTGAAAATAGTGAAGTATTCATTTTAAGCAAGTCCGATAATACTTGCCGTTTGTAAGGAAAGGACAAAAGTGGCACGTGCTAGGCACTATTTGTGACGAGAACTCGAAAGCGCCGACAAAAATGCAAACCGAAACTGGATAAGACGAGCGAAGGGCAGGTGGCACGAAGGCGACAGCAAAACAGGAACAAGAAGAAGAAAAAAAAACATGGCTGATCCCTCCGACATAGGAATCGGTATAACACGAAAGTGAAACGCGTCTTCACAGAAGTAGTGCTTATTGTGTAGTGATATATGAGAGCTTGTACAATGTCTATTCGTGTTTGGCAGCTATAGCACCGTTTGACGTGGATGCACCCATGTTGACAGCATGTCTCTATCGCGACGACTAACGCCCATGATCGTGATTAAACCGTTATGGTAGCTGACGGTGTGAACATATATTTGGACACAGCGAATCGTGAATCCCGCGTAAGGATGATATCAACAGGCTCATAATCAACACTGGTACCCGGTATGCACTTCTTCAAAGCGTCGTCAATTAAGGAGAGAAACGGCATGGCGCGCGCTTTCTAGTAATGGGTAGCCGACGCCTGTGCTCATGCATACATAACACACATTGCGTAGCCTGAGCCGCAAACGCGTGCGTCCCGCTGGCCTCTGTCTCGCAGGTGCTGCTCTCGCTCCACCAAGGCACGACATTCGCCCGTCGAAATCGCGTCCTTTCTGCGACGCATATTGCAGCAGTTCTGTTAGTCGGTGCTCTCGCAATTGAAGCAGTCGGCGGCGGAGAAATCCCGTTGGTGCACGTAGAAGCCGCACTACTCCGATGAGCCGACGCACGCTAACACGAAGCCAAAGGCAAAGAACGTAACTGCGTCAAGGGTAAACTATTCTAGCTCATTTTATCAAGGGTGCCTCGGCGACGCGAGCGCGGCCAGTCTAGCTCTCTGGTATCGAGACGCTTTAACCACGACCTCCGATATCGCATGCAATCTCGGAGTAAGCGCTAGTAAGTGTCGATCGTGAAGCATTACTTCTTTTCACATCTCACAGACGGCGGCACCGTCCCGCTCCGCCCGCCGCGAAAGAGAATGTGTGAAAGATATAAGGCGCGTTCGCGCCGTGTCTATCATCTCCCGAGTTAGCTTAGTCGGTAGCGCGTCGGGCGCTTGCCGTCGTGGCCGCAACGTCGTGGGTTCGATTCCCAGCGGGGGTATCTTTTTCTTGGTTTTTTCTTTCTCACCCGTTGGCGTCCATTTTATCCACGTCATATCCGTGACGGATGTACTTGGTGGACCCCGGCATAAAACACTTTCGTGTTAAAAAATCACAGCATATCCACGGGGTGAATGATGATGAGTGGGGCGAAGCTACGGAGGGAATCATCTGTAAACCGTGAAATTCTTCCGTGAAATGCGCCCAGTACATATTATAAAGAGTGTGAAACATCGTGTATATATTAAACATCAAACTTTTATTGTACTGTTGGTTTACGTGGTCCCTTCATTATCACGTGTGATCGGTGAAATGCAAGGAAGAAGTCCGCTCCCGAGCGAAAGAGCGCCAAGAGCGACCGCATTCCCCGCTCGCCCTGTGCGAATTAAAGGCAAGGCTAGAGGGAAGACAGGACGCGCGTTCCACGACGCGAGGTCGGTAGCATGCCCAACGAAAGCCAACGGAACGCGATCGTGCAAGTGCTCCGGCTTCGCATCGCCTCATGGTTCCATTTAGCGTCCCAAAACCAAATATATTGCTCAAGGTGTGCCTTGCGTTTTTCGTAGAAATAATTTCTTTATCATGTACATTAAGACGAAAAGTTGAAAGCTCACTAGAGTGTATCGCCCGCAAAGTATGTCTTTTAGTGTGATTTAACTCTCGTACGGCAGGGTCCTCGCGCCGTTGCCGGTCCACCTCGCCCGTTGACGATCGGGCGAGGTGGCTACATACAACTACTACTACTACACTTTAAGAAAAACATCTGGCGTTCTTTCGTTCTGCTTTTACAAAACATCTGGCGTCTTTCGTTGGTTTATTTCATCAATCAACGGCATTTTGAACAAAATTTTTATTGTTTAATCACGCACAGGAGAAATCTCACCAGGCACTACCTTGGAGGTAAACAATGGCTGCTAATGGGAATGAGAGACAGAAGAAGTCGGCTTTTAGCTAACACTTACACTTCTACTTCTACTAACGTTTCCTACTGGAACATGCCAATGGCTGCTAATGGGGAATTAGAGACAGAAGAATTCGGCTTTTAGTTAACGCGCACGCTGCGAATTTTTTATTGTTCAACAACGCACAGGAGAAATCTCCCACCGGCACCACCTTGGAGGTCAAAGCGTAAGACTTGTTATGGACTACTACGACGACTACGAGGGACGAACGGGTGCCGCCTTAAGGAGCTTCGCCCCTAAAAGAAGGAACGTGCGAAGAAGAGCTCGCGGGTGGAGGCCACGAAGGCGGACGAAGCGGTGCGCCGCGCGAGGTGACGAGCTCCGGGCGACGTTCCTGAGGCGGGCGTTGGAGAAGTACGTGCCTGCCGGGTCGAGGGCTGGTGGCCTGTCCAAGGTCCAGTTCCGTTGGCCTGTTCAAGGTCCGAGGACGAGGCCTGCCGAACGGCTCCTGCCTGGGTGCAGTGGCCGAGGGCAGGATGGTGGGCGAGGCCTACCTGTTCGGTCCTCGTGGGCCGTGGCCTGACCCTGGTCCTCGGGAGTCGCGACCTATTCCTGCTGGGTTGGTCGCGACTTCCGACTCAATGGCTTTAGCAAGGGCTGACTTCTGGCCTTGTTGGTACGACATATATGGAGTGTTTAGCGCAGAATTATGAAGACGGGAAGGAAAGGGAGAACACGTACACAGGCGCTAACTTTCAACAAATGATTTATTTGAATCCGGATCACACATATTTATACACTTGAGAAAAAATTCGGCAGATCCCACGTACCGTGGAAGTCGATAATATGCGAAGCATGCGGCGACAAGGTGACTGTGGCGTAATTTTTTTTACTGAGCGAAACGTTACGAAATGATGCTAAAGATTTGTATAAATTTTATACGCACACATATATGCTGAAGAGCCGCATATGCGTTATCAGTAGTTATTTCAAGTTGGGTAACGCTGCCAATGGCAACATGGGTATTACCAACACCAGAAGCGGTAAGCTGATATGTAGCGCTGATACTCGTCCGTTATCGTGGAGAAAGCACGCACGTTTCACGAACCCGTGTGCACGTGTGAAAGTTGAACAAGGTCATCATCATCGTGATCAGTGCGCACTAGACGCTGGTCATCACTTTTTATCGGATCCGGTCGCGATCGCGGTGGCGAGGGGTCCATGTGTAGTGAAGTATGAGTTATAGTAGAGCTGTTAAGAAATCGTGGATGCCTCGGTCATTTCATCGACAAATTTTCTGTATTTAGAGCTGGCGACATGTCGGAGTCTGAAGTCACCCACCGCGTTGGTGAGGATTAGGCCGTTGAGACTGGTAGGCCTGGATAGGGCTAGGTAGACCAACATCTGTGGATGGCGCTTGTCGTATTCGTACGCTACCTGGGCGTATGTGACCTACATAGCCGAGTCTACAAAGTGGCTGTCAATCAATCTGTCATCATCCTCGGTCAGCATGAGGCCATCGCCCAGCCTCGTAAGAAATGAAGAGGACACTACGTCGTTCTGGCAGACTAAGTGCACTTTACGCTGCGTTGATGTGAATATCATACGTAACTTTCGTCAATGTATTCCTCCGGGGTCGATCAATGCTTCAATATAGCTTGCTTAATCACAGGAATACAAATGTAATGCTTATTAGGCAGCTATAAAAGCGGGGCCAACACTGAAATCACGGACGTTAATCTGATATGGCGCCTGCATTGTAGGACTATATATGTAGTGTTTATTGCTTTCTTGTAATATTAGATACCCAGCACCAGAACCACCACTGACGTTGCACCGACATTACGCCTGGGCAGGCTGTTTTTCCAAACCAGTTTTA
This sequence comes from Rhipicephalus sanguineus, assembly GCF_013339695.2. Lineage (NCBI taxonomy): Eukaryota > Metazoa > Arthropoda > Arachnida > Ixodida > Ixodidae > Rhipicephalus > Rhipicephalus sanguineus. Next base: position 237,498,461 of record NC_051177.1, on the reverse strand, counting down.
AATGCGAAGCATTTCTTAGCGAACCTCTTGCACTTTGAGCGTTTCTATCTATCTATCTATCTATCTATTTATCTATCTATCTATCTATCTATCTATCTATCTATCTAGCCGCCTACGTCTGGGTGCTCTCATGATCGCCTCCTTAATTTGGTGTAGACCAAAATTTGCATGGGAGGGTAAGAGGATTTGACGAATATGACTGCCGGGTCATGACATAAATAACTTTAAAATCCTGTCGCGTACGTCGTCAAACCCTTTCCACTAGACACGTGTGGCACACACCCGTTTACCACGGGCCGCGATGTACGGGTATGCGCCACAGGTGATTGACAGTTTGTCTACCCAGGAACGGCGAGAACAGACATTGGTAACTTAAATGCTAGAGAGTTAAGTAAAACCAACATCGGCAGCGTTGACTGAACGAATGGAAATAATGAAAATTAGGATCCCAGCAGGAATCGAACCGAAGCATTCTGCGCGGCAATCAGGTATTCTACCACTGAGCCACGCCAGGTCTATAAATTGGTTTGGAAAAACAGCCTACGCAGGCGTAATAGCGGTGCAACGTCAATTGTGGTCGTGGTGCTGGCTATCTAATTTTACAAGAAAGCAATAAACACTACATGATACTCCTACGATGTGTACTCCTACGATACGGGCGTCATATCAGATTGACGTCTGTAGTTCCAGTGTTGGCTCCGCTTTTATAGCAGTCCAATAAACATTACGTTTGTATTCCTATGATTCAGCAAGCTATACTGAAGCATTGCTCGACCGCGGAGGAATACAATAACGAAAGTTAAATATGATATCCACATCACCGCATCGTAAAGTGCACTTCGTCCACCAGAACGACGAAGTGTCCTCTTCATTTCTTAAGAGGCTGGGCGATGGCCTCATGCTGACCGAGGATGATGTCAGATTGATTGACAGCCGCTTGTAGACTAGGCTACGTAGGCCACTTAGGCCCAGGTAGTCTACAAAGAGGACAAACACCATCCACTAATGTTGGTCTACGTAGCACTATCGAGGCCTACCAGCCTCGACGGCCTATGTCTCACCAACGCGAAAGGTGGCTTCAAGTTCCGACATGTCGCCGTCTCTATCGGCAGACAATTTGTCGACGAAATGACCGAGGCATCCACGAATTCCAACAGCTCTACTATACCACATACTTCAATACACATGGACCCCTGTTCACCACGATCGCGACCGGATCCTATAACAAGTCATGTGCTCACTGATCACGGCGTTGATGCCCTTGTTCAAGAACTGTCAACAACTTCTTGCACACATGCACACGGGTTCGTGAAACGTGCGTGCGTTCTCGGGACACCTATAAGCACTACATATCAGCTTACCGCTTCTGGTGTTGGTAATACCCCACGTTGTCATTGGCAGCGTTACCCAACCGTAAACTGCTTATATAACACATATGCAGCTCTTCAACATATATATGTGTGCGTATAAAATATATACAAATCTTTAGCATCATTTTGTAACGTGTCGCTCAGTAAAAAAAGTTACGCCACAGTCACCTACTCGCCGCATGCTTCGCATAACTTTGACTCCCACGTTACGTGGGATCTGCCGAATTTTTTTAGACCTGATGTGGCTTTGTGGTAGAATACCTGATTGCCACGCAGAATGCTTGGGTTCGATTCCTGCTTGTATCCTGATTTTTATTCTTTCCATTCGTCGGGTCAACGCTGCCGATGTCGGTCTTTCTTGCCGCTTTTACATTTGAATTACTAATGTCTGTTTTCGCCGTTCTTGGGTAGATATAAACTGTCAATCACCTGTGGCGCATACCCGTACACCGCGGACGGTGGTAAACGCGTATGTGCCACACGTGTCTAGAGGAAAGGGTTTGGCGACGTACGCGACAAGATTTTTACGTTATTCATGTCATGACCCGGCAGTCATATTCGTCAAGTTCTCTTACCCTCCCATACTAATTTTGGTCTACACCAAGTTAAGGAGGCAATCACGAGAGGACCCAGACGTAGGCGGCTAGATAGATAGATAGATAGATAGATAGATAGATAGATAGATAGATAGAAACGCTCAAAGTGCCAGAGGTTCGCTAAGAAATGCTTCGCATTTAAAAATCACGCATGCGCAGGTACAGCACTGTCGAGGAACACCAGTTCTTTGTTAGTCAGGGATAGTGACGAGGTGCTAACACAATCTTCGCCAAGCTTATGAATTGTTGCCGATTCGATGATTAAACGAATTGTTTCGTCAAGGTGCCTACGCACAATGAAACATCAAAAAGCGGAACGCAACCACACGCGCTGCAGTGTGTGGCTAACCAGCCATCGCTGCCTTTCCTGACATTGTTGCAGTGCTCCCTGAGCCTGTCATTAAGACAACGCCCCGTCTGTCCTACATAATGCTTACCACACGATAAGGGAATCTGGTAAACAACACCTTCCTTGCAGGGCACGTAACGTGCCCTGTGGTTCTTACTGCAGCCAAGCCTTCCTTGAGCAACTGGGTTGCTGCTTTTGCAAAGTTTAGCCAAATTATTTGAGGCCGTGAACACGACGCCAACGTTTTTTTTTTATTATTTATTTACAAATACTGCTGTCTCAGTTATTGAGACATAGCAGGAGTGGATACAGATGTTCAACACAATGAAGAAAAAAAAAATACAATTTAACAAAATACATGATTTCGCAACTCTTTTTCAAATTGCTGAGCATCGAGTCTGCGCAGAGACCCATCAAGCTCATTCCATAGATCCACGGTCCGCGGAAAAAAGGAAAACTTAAAACAATCAAGACTAGCTCCAAACGGCATAATATTTAGGGAATTGAATCGTCGCGTACGGCGTGCAGAAGCTGCAACAAAAGAAATGGGTGCTAGTACACTTAAGCCGGTGTGAACTATCTTATGCAGGAGGATGATTCGATCGCAAGTGCGCCGATGTTCGAGAGGCTGCAGCGATAAAACATGCGCATGCGCACTAGGCGAGAACCGCCGGTCATAGCGACGCAAAATAAACCTTATTGCTTTTTTTTGAACAGATTCTAGCATAGCTATGTCATGTTTGTGGTGAGGTGACCAAACAACCGACGCATATTCGAGTATAGGCCTGACCAAGGTCTTGTACGCTGTCAATTTGCATTCTTTTGTCGAGTTGCTTAACGTACGTCGGAGATACCAAAGTTTTCGAAGAGCCTTGTTGCAGATTGTCTCGACATGCGTGTGCCATTTTAAATTTGTTGTCAAAGTTACACCAAGGTATTTAAACTCCGTGACACGAGCTAGACTGACACCATCATTATTATATATAAAATTAAGAGGCTGTTTCTTATTTGAAAAGGTCATGGCTACAGTCTTTTTGAAATTAATAGACATTTGCCAGGTTTCACTCCAGTTACAAAACAATGAAAAAACTCTGTTAAGCGCTTCCTGATCTTCAACATTTGAGATGGTGTTATAGATAACGCAGTCATCTGCATACATTCTAAGTTTAATTTGAGTGTCACCGATAATTTCTGCTACGTCATTTATATAGATAATAAACAAGAGCGGCCCAAGGACTGAACCTTGGGGCACCCCTGATGTGATTTGTACATAAGATGACTTCGCGCGGTTAAACGTAACAAATTGTGTGCGTGACCGCAAATAATCTGCTATCCAGTCAACTAGCTTATTGTCGCCAAAAAATGCGCGAAGTTTAACTAAAAGTTTAGCATGGCAAACCAAGTCAAAGGCCTTATAATAATCAATAAATATGGCGTAAATCTGTCCTCGGTCATTAAGGGAAGAAGCAATGTCGTGCGTAAATTCAAGCAACTGCGTGACAGTAGAATAGCCCGCACGAAAGCCGTGCTGGGATCGGGAAAGTATATTGTGTGCATTTAGGTATTCTACAATGTATTTATGAATGATATGCTCCAAAAGTTTAGAGCTGGTAGAAAGTAAAGATATTGGCCTATAATTTGGTATTATTTGCTTGTTTCCGGACTTAAATACAGGCACGACGTTTGCTAATTTCCACAGCTGGGGAACTGTTGCAGAGCTTATTGATTTTTTAAATATTACAGTAAGATAATTAGCACACCACTCTGAATACCTTTTCAGAAACATATTTGGAATACCATCTGGGCCAGAGCTTTTCGTAACATCAAGATTTAATATCAGGTTATGTACTCCAGAGGAGCTTACCTCAAGACCAGGAAGAGCAGGCAGGTTGCTGCATGCAGTAAATAAAGGATTGATGCCGTTATCAGTAGAAAAAACAGATTTAAAGTAATTATTAAAGGCATTTGCTATAGCTTCAGGATTTGAGCAGGATTGGTCATTAACAATAAATGATGAAGGTGTAGACGATGCAGGACTAATCGATCTCCAGAACCTGGATGGATTTTTTTTCATAAATGTAGCCAAAGTATTGCTAAAGTAGTAGTTCTTAGCCTCTTTCATTTTAGCGCCTAATTTACTTTTCAATGTGTTAAATGAAGAAACATTTTCCTCACACCTGGAATGACGATTCTTACGTAAGCGCTTTACGCGACGAGTGAGCTGAATTATATCTCTATTATACCATGGATGTCTTGGATTCCGTTTAATATATTTTTGAGGCACGTACTTTGATAGGCATTCACGCACAGTGTCACAAAACTTAAGAAGCAGCGTATCTACATTGCAAAATTCGCTACAACATACAAATTCATCAAAAGATGAGGCTAAAGTATCCAATACGGAAGTGTCGTCAGCTTTACAGAAGTTCAAAACAGTTTTGATCTCAGGTCTTTGAGGGGGACACACTAAGTTCAAGGCAACTTCAACAGCTTTATGATCAGATAACCCTTCGATGACTTCACATTTTACACCGTGCGTTAAGAGGTGCTGGTTTACAAATACAAGGTCCAATATTGCGTCCTCGCGTGTTACAGTATCTACAAGTTGAGTTAACCCAAAAGAAACCGTCAGGTCGATCAGGGAAGCGCAAAGCGCCCGATCACGCCCAGTTGGGGTAAGTAAGTTCCAGTTAACGTACGGGAGATTGAAATCTCCAGCTAACAATAATTTACAATCGTACAACTTGTTACTGACAAGGTAATCATTAATAGCAGGAACAACATCGTCGGAGTTCGGAGGGCGATAAGGACACCAACAACTATTACGATACCTTCAATGTATATTTTGCACCAAATAGTTTCTGTGCCCGGAAGGTCAGGTAATGAAGAAAATTCAAGATTTGATTTAATTAAAACTGCCACACCTCCTCCACGGCCAACATGCCTGTCTTTCCGAAGAAGTGCATAACCAGCAGGCAAAATTTCGCTATCATTAACAGTATCATTTAGCCAAGTCTCAGTAAGGCAAACAACTGATGGGTTGTGGCATTCCACTAAACAGTTCAGAGCTTCAATTTTGTTTAGTATACTCCTCGCATTTACATTGAGGACAATTATATTCTGATCACAACGTCAATCAGCCTTCGCGAAAACAGAATCGGAGGAAGCTGAGTTCATACCAAGCGCTTGCGCAGAAGCCGATTTCACAGAGACTGACCCTGCTGAAAGTGAATTCGTAGAAACCTTGACAATGGCATTTTTATCAGTTTCCCACATGTAACGAACACCATCAATCGTGAGTGTGTCGTGCTTAAGCTTCACTTTGCCAGCATTCTTGCGCATATCTTGGGAATTCTGCCACAGCGCTTTACGTGCCAGTCGAACCCGAGCAGAGTAGTCCTCATTTATGTAAATTTTCGTTCCTTTAAGTTTTCGTGCGTTGTTCAAGATAGCAATCTTTGACCTGAAATCCATTAGTTTAATAATTACCGGCCGAGGTTTATCTCCTCTTTTTGCTCCAAGCCTGTGGCAACGCTCTATGTCGTCACACTTTACACCGAGTTTAACTGATAACAGATCCAATACAGACTCAAGCAGATGGTCAGTCGTCTCGGAAGATGTCTCACGCAAACCATGAATTATCAAGTTGTTTTTACGGAGTCTGTTCTCTAGCTCATCGTTCTGACGGTCAAGCTTGCCAACTAGTTTTTGAAGCGTACCAACGGTCTGCTCCAGTTCACTTACACGTGGTATAATGTTTGACATAGACGCTGCCATTGTCTCAACATTCATTAGACGACTTTCAAATGATGCAACTGTTTCAGATAGGCTAGCTAATTCCTGGCTGATGCGGGCTTGCCCAGCCAGTAGTTGCGACAACATTTCATCAACTTTGGGACCGGGATTGGTCTCTACGTCGCCACAAAGTAACAATAATGACATTCTTAGGCAATGCACCAGTAGTGTCACAACGGCAGTACAGTTCAGAGGGTCCGGTAGCAGCAACAGACAGCGGTTATCACTTCGGTAGCATTTGTAATTGTATGTTACCTGCAAGATGAAACAGACGTGCTTGAAACGGGAGTTCGCCATGCCGCCACCGGACCCACTGAAGTGATGGTTCCACGTTGCCGCTCTTATATCCTTGGGCATCCTCGCTGCCAGCGCCGCCGCTGTACCATGCCGTGAGCAGTACAGATGGTTGAACGAAAGCACGTCAATAGACGGAAAATCCTTCCCACGATCAGCAGCAGCGCATTCCTGCCCCGCCGAAGATCGGGCACTGCCGCCAGTTCGAGCGCCGCTGAATCGTGGTAGGAGACTGCGCGGTGCGTCGCTTGTAGGATCATGCATCAGAACATCGGGGTAGCCGGCGATAACGGCAATCTGCAAGATGAAACAGACGTGCTTGAAACGGGAGTTCGCCATGCCGCCACCGGACCCACTTTTATGTTGCACCCACCTTTTTATGTTGTGGGATATCCTGTGTAGATACGGTATAGCGGCAAACTTTTTTCGGCCGTCAAAATTAGCTGTTATTCCGGCCTGACCATTGGAAGGTGGTTTTTTGAGCAAGCGTTCTGCAACCGATACAACAAGGTGATCGGGATAACCTGCTTGAGTCAGGCGAGTTCTCTGGCAGTGAAGGCTCGTCTCCAAAGATGAGAACAGGACTTCTTTAGGGCGTTATCGAGACAGTGCCGGATAATGGACCTTTTTACCAGTTTTGAGTGGGAGGAGTGGAAAGGCAACAACGGCTTGCTCCCCCTAGGTTCGTAAGGCCAGCACGTGTGATTTTCGTGGAAATGATATCGTACATCAAGGAACCTTATTGTACAATCCTCGCCCGGAAGTTCGTGAGTAAGCACAAGCGGCTGTAGGCAATCACGTGCCAGTGTTATTATGTTAGTGGCTTGAGATTCGAAGGAACCTTTGGCAGATTTATACTGAAAATTGGCAGCGCAAACAAACGGGACACAGAAGAGGAACACAAACAGGCGCAGTTTCCCGTTTGTTTGCGCTGCCAATTTTCAGTATGAACCTATACCAACTTGCCCGCCTTTCAACACTTTGGCAGATTTGATGAAGAACAGATAGTCGTCCACATACCTGAAACATTTAGGAACATTTGTGCCCGTAAGACGCGTCAAGAGGACTCTGTTAAGACTGGCTAAAAACAAATCGCTAAGAACAGGCGCAATACAAGATCCAATGCAAAGGCCTTGCTTCTGAATAAACTTTCCCATCCCATTGAATGAAAGTGGAGTCGAGGTACAAGGCTAAAAGATCTAAAAAATGCCTGGATGAGATACGTGAAGCATCCTTGAAATCTATCCGGCCAAACTCCTCAAGGGCATCCTTGATGCATTTGAGTAACCAATCACGAGGCAGAGAGTAAAACAGGTCCTTAACATCTACAGAGATGGCAGAAAGGCCTTCGTTGGAGTGCAAGTATATAAAGTCCAAAACATCCTGGGTCCTTTTCACTAAGAATGGGTCATCCACCTCCAAGGTGTTAAGCTTCACCTGTAGGAAGAGAGCCAAGGCCTTCTGCCACGTGTCTATTTCGGAGACAATCACCCTAAGGGGAGTTTCTGGCTTATGAGATTGCCTACGGCCGCTTGTGCTTACTCACGAACTTGCGGGCGAGGATTGTACAATAAGGTGCCTCGATGTACGATATCATTTCCACGAAAATCACACGTGCTGGTCTTACGAACCTAGGGGGAGCAAGCCGTTGTTGCCTTTCCACTCCTCCCACTCAAAACTGGTAAAAAGGTCCATTATCCGGCACTGCCTCGATAACGCCCTAAAGAAATCCTCTTCACATCTTTTGGAGACGAGCCTTCACTGCCAGAGAACTCGCCTGACGCAAGCAGGTTATCCCGATCACCTTGTTGTATCGGTTGCACAATGCTTGCTCAAAAAACCACATTCCAATCGTCAGGCCGGAATAACACCTAATTTTGACGGTCGAAAAAAGTTTGCCGCTATACCGTATCTACACAGGATATCCCCCAACATAAAAAAGGTGGGTGCTCGTGCAAACGTTGGCGTCGTGTTCACGGCCTCAAATAAGTTGGCTAAACTTTGCAAAAGCAGCAACCCAGTTGCTCAAGGAAGGCTTGGCTGCAGTAAGAACCACAGGGCACGTTACGTGCCCTGCAATTGACACCATGACACAACATTTCCCCTAGCACCTCGGAAATGAAACCAAAACTCGCCATTCTTGGGGGAATACTTCTTCAATGATCCCCACTGCGTTTGACATCAAAATGGTGACATGCTTGCGGAGCTGGGAGCCGTAGTGAAGAAGAAGCTTGACCGAAGTCATCGGTGACGCCGTGGCGGGCCAGCTGAGGCGGCTAAGCGCAATTTTCGGGTCGACGTACCGAAGCTGTTTCAATGAGTATCACATTGAAAAATGAGACGTGGTTCACATTTTGTGTACTCTAGTGAATAGCGGGAAAAAAGATGCCATTTTTCTCATTTCACAACCGCTGAGCCCTGATGACCTAATTTGATGTCATGTCTGTAAATCCATTAATAATTGCACCACTGGCTCAATTTTTTGTTTGTGGTCTTCTGAGGTCATAACTATTAGGCAAACAAACACAAAAAATGTCTCCGAAGAAAATAAAAAATCCAGGGCTGAAAGGGTTAATGACAGGCTCAGGAAGCACTGCAACAATGTCAGGAAAGGCAGCGATGGCTGGTCAGCCACACACTGCAGCGCGTGTGGTTGCGTTCCGCTTTTTGATAAATGTTTAATTGTCCGTAGGCACCTTGACGAAACAACCGTTTAATCATCAAATCGGCAACTATTCATAGGCTCGGCGAAGATTGTGTTAGCACCCCGTCACTATCGCTGGCTAACAAGAACTAGTGTTCCTCGGCAGTGCTGTTCCTGCGCATGCGTGATTTTTTTCTCAAGTGTATAAATATGTGTGATCCGGATTCAAATGATCATTTGTTGAAAGTTAGCGCCTGTGTACGAGTTCTCCCTTTCTTGCCCCGTCTTCATAATTCTGCGCTAAACACTCCAGACTCAATGGCGTTGCACACGGTAGCGCATCCGTGTGCCGTCAAGCGTGCCAACCGTGCCACCTGTGGCCTCGCGCACGTCGACGACCGCAGCATGCTGGGACGACGGGGACCAAACTGTGAGACGGCGTTCTTTTCTGACGAATCGGACCCTGTCCTGGCCTAGCCGGACTCTCCGCTAATTGATTCAGGACTTACTCTCGCGCATGTTGCGTGATATAGTTTTTTGTATATATAGTTTTTTTTTCTCTTAGCACTTTTATCTCTTCTCTAGTGTACAATATAAAGTTTTTTTCGCCTAGATGAATCCTTTCTCGTCCGTCATCATCCAAAATAGTGACGAACGTCCGTAAACCATCACATTTTCTGGCGTCCGCGAGACAGGACCAAGCACTCGCATTACATCTGAGAGCCTCACGTTGTTTGTGTGTGGCAGACGAGAATGGACGAGAAGAGAAAGCTAGTTGAGCTACGGAAGGAAATGGGGCTGAGTGGAGAGACGTTGTTGGCATGGGTGAGCGCTGAGGAAAAAGAAATGAGGGACCAGAGAGCGAAAGATCGAGAGGAGGCACGTCTAGCAGCACAGGCGGAGCATGAGCGTGAAATAGCTCGCATGGAGGCTGAAAGGCTCCTCCTGGAGGAGCGACGTCGTGTCGCAGAGGAGCAGCGTCCGAACACGAGTACTGCGAAGGATAGTATGGGTGGTGGTGAGAGTTTCCGCAGCCCACACAAAATGATTCCACCCTATAATGAGGGTAGGGACGAAGTGGACGCGTACATCCAGAAATTTGACGGGGTTGCCACGAGCCAAGTCTGGCCAACCGACAAATGGGCCCGGTCACTGAGCTTGTGCCTAACGAGAGAAGCCTTGACCGTGGTAGGACGGATGTCTGCAGAAGACTCTACAGACTACACCAAGCTCGAGCAGACGATCCTCCAGCGGTTCTGTTACACAGAGGAGGGATACCGCACGAAGTTTAGGGATGCCCGGCCCGAGAACGCTGAGACAGGTCGACAGTTCGCGGGACTTCTATGTGGATACTTCGACCATTGGCAGGAGCTGGCGAAGACTACCAAAACCTATGATGCACTGCGAGACAAGATTGTGTCCAACCAATTCCTCACGTGGTGCGACGAGAAGTTGGCTGTCTTCCTGAAGGAGCGAGGATGTCATAACCTGGACACGTTGGCAACGACGGCAGATCAATATTTGGAAGCCCAGGGAATCGCGAATCTCGCTAGAGGAAAAGACGAAAAAGGGAAACCGATGGCTGCAGCTAAAGTTGACACTGCAAGCGAAAACAAAGGAAACCGCTTTGTTTTCTGTGCAACAAGCCGGGCCATCGAGCTTCCGATTGCTGGACCAAGTCTCGAGCACCCGAGTCGACATCGTGCTGGATATGTAAGAAGACAGGGCACAGATCCGATAGTTGTCCCTCGAACTCGGGAAAACGTAAAGAGGCATCATGTTCCGTCTTGGGATACCAGAAAGCGCAGCATGACAATCAATGGAAGGTGCGCCTGACAAGCAGGATAAGAATCATTCTCATGACATGTGCGATGGGACCCAAAGCAACGCAACTTGCGACAACGGTCAAAACAGTGCCAACTGTAAAGGGCTATCTGGAAGGGAAGCTGGTTACCGTATTACCGGATACCGGTTGCATAGACCTTATGGAAAAATCTGCCGCCATCTAGCGGCCGCAGTGCGCATTTCCGCCATGTTGAAGGCTAAGCGCGCTCTGCATGTGCACACACGGAACGTACTTATCGACGTGTGGCGGCTTATAGGAACGGCAATGCCGACATATTTTTCGTGTGCCGTGTTGCTGAGATTGAGGAAGATGGGATGCTGAAAAAAGGTTAGCAGGAAACTAGCCTGCATGTGTTATTACATTCCCTTCTGGCCGACGGGGAGCGGCAGAACGTTCCGTTGCCCCACCTACTGCTTACGATTAAGGCCGTGTTTACGTTAGCCCTTCTTAAGATATGTGGTATGTGACAGCATCGACACTCGTCAGAGAACACTCTTTCGTGTCATGCCGGAACGAGACAGTTTTCGCGCCGTGTACTTTGCAGGCACAGACAAATGACTTCGTGTACGAGCTCCAAAGCTGCATCGCGGCTACTCGCGCATGCCTGCGCTGCTGTTGACAGCATTACTTTCTTTATTTCATTTCGATAACAATTACATGTTAGACAGGTAGCTAGTGCACGTCATCGATTCTCCGCGAACGCACCGATTGTGCTGGAACGTGTTGTTTGTAGTTTGTTTCGATTGTGTAGTTTAAAAAGGTAGCGTCTGGCGGGGTGCTTTGCGCGCGTATTGCTTCACTATGCGTATTTTCAGGCATTTCATGTGCTATCGCTGCCGAATTCAGAGGGGCGGCCCGGATGGCGTGACACCCCCTCCCCCCCTACTTACGTTTTTATTTATACCCCAAGAAGAGCACATGTCCAGGTTCTCCCAGCTGACGCTGATCGCCCTTCGCAAAAAAAATCCTGTATCCACCCTGTGTGCTATGAAATATTAGGAGATGCTTTTGTGTAGCACTTTTCGTATTAAACTGAAAAAAAAAATGCTGTTCCCGCAGATGTGTTACATTCTACCATCGGTGCGCTACAGTTGGTTACGCGCTGAGGTGGTTTCGCAAGCGTTCAGTCGGCGACGCAAAACTACCTTGCTGCAACGGGTTGAAATTGTAAGGCGCGAGTAGGCCCCGAAAGCGACGATGCGAACGCGAATACTCTTGGCGGATTGTGTTATTTACGAGTATATGTCGGAAGGCTATTCAATAAAATACTAGCTAATCGGCGCCTACTTCTTGAAGTAACTAACGCGTTTCATGTTTACTTCTCACGTGCGTGAGAAGCGGACCTTTCTTACATTTTGATCGTGCGGTAGCTCTATGCAAAACATACATCAGTGACTACATTGTTTCAAATACAACAAACAAGACAACGTTTTTTTTTAATAAGATGTACAATACATTAGGTCGACGTAGCTGTCCCTTATGAAATGCACTTTGAAATGGGTCAACAGCACTTTCTTACCGTCATCGCTGTGCTCAGCCGCGTCGTGCGCTAAACCACAAGCATGATATCCCAATAGCTATATAACAACGCTTCATTCGCTACACTAAAAACAGACAAATATATAACCAAGCGCGAAGCTTCAGTCTCAGCGACGACCGGCTTACATGTGACTCGGTGACAAATATGTACTTTCTTCTCGTTGCGAGGCAGTTCTTCACACGTAATAATTGCCAACGAAAACAAATTACGCCATTTCCCGCTAAAGGGGACGATGAGGCGATGCGAAGCCGGAGCACTGGCACGATCGCGTTCCGTTGGCGTTCGTTGGGCATGCTACCGACCTCGCGTCGTGGAACGCGAAGAGAAACGCTACGCGCGTCTTGTCTTCCCTCTAGCCTGGCCATTAATGCTCACAGGGTGAGCGGGGAACGCGGTCGACAGGAACGCGAGAAGGCGGCAGCGTAGGAGAGGAGAGAGAGATGGAGGGGACGCGCATGCGCAGGTGCTCATCGCTGCGTTGCGCAGGAGAGAATTTCGGCATGTCCAGCCCGCGTTTCAGAGGAAGTGTGGAAAAGGGGAGGGGAGAAGGAAAGTAGAGAGGGGGATGTGGAGAGGGGAAAGGGAGACGGCAAGTGGAGAGGAGGGGGAAAGGGTGAGTGTAGAGGGGGGAGGGGAGAGGAGAAATGGTGAGGGAGAGTGGAGAGGAGGTGTGTGGAGAGGGTATGCACATGCGCAGTAAGGGTGGTCACGCCGCACACCACCACCACCATCGGATTGAACTCCGCCTAAGATACTTCGCATCTAAAACTAGGAAATGCCGGTAACGTGTACAGGCTCGTCTGACATTTTTATGCCCCGATTGCCGACTATCAACGCAGACACAAGCATGAAGTTATAGCAGCGATAGCAATACGATTCGGACACAAGCCTCGAACATGGCGCCGAATCGGTAGTTTCGTGAAACGTCCGACAGATGGCAGCAATTTTGCATAAGGTCCATACAGTAGTTGTGAAACGATCACTGCTTCCTGACTGCAACTTGACTGGCAACACCCGTACCATTCGCTTATGGGTAGCGAGCACTGCCCAGGTGGCGCGCCTAAAATGTACAAGCTGCGCCGCCCTGGCGAGCTAGCTGAGAAACATCTAGTAATACAGAGCCATCGCGAGGCGTACGACGGCACGTTTCAAACGTGCCCTCACATACCTCATGGCACGTTCAAACGCATGCTGAACGTCATTCGACACTACCGCAGCTTTTGCTCGATGTGCGTCGTTTTGTAGGCACTTTGGAACGCGCAAGACTAGCGAAGATCGGGACACTTCGCTTCACTGTGGCGCGGCGGGCGAGCAGCGATGCCACCGATTATTCTCCGCTGCGGTTTCAGTGATGTGATGTGTGCGGACGGGTAACTTTGCGAGAGTGTGCTGTCGAAAGGACGGAAGCTGTCCGATGCGAAGTATGTATATGACGTGGAAAAAGCTGTTTTTCGCAGAGACAGCGATTGTGACCTTTCGGCGAAGTGTCAAGCACCGTACGGCGTAAACTTACAGGCAAGTGTGCTCGTTGTGCGCCCACTTTAAAATAAAATTAGTGCCTCAGGAAGCACTGAGAACACTCAACCCAGTTAGTGACAGCAGTTTTGAGTGAGCATATCACATTTACGTAATCTGTAGTTACAGTACTCGTACTATATTACAGAAGCTGTTTCCCCACACGCTTTGCTTTACGGTGTTTTTAAGGGCTTGCATGTGCCCACTTGTCACAACTCGGGGCCGAAGCACAAGCTTCTACCAAGATGTGGCATGGGGGTTGGGCCTCTGGTGTATGGCTTGCGCCAATCGCCGGTATGAAAGAGTCAAGGGCCTTCTCCAATCAAAGAACAACAAGCTTTAATAACGCGTTTAAACAAAGATAAAGATACTTCCACAATAACCGAACATTTATCTTGAAAACAAAGGTGAATTAGTTATACAGTCTACAATTATTCCGAATAAGTGTAGCATGCATGAAAGTTGAAATATGTAGCGACAATGAGCAATATCGGATGGATGACCAAACAGCAAGAGCTGTACCAACAATTCGAGTTCGCAGTCCACTAAGTCAAGCGATTGACATACGTAACCGGGCGCAGCAGAGTCCTTCAACACCGGCGCCGTTCATGAACGACCGTCGAAGCTGGCGAGATGGGTCAGCGGCGGCTCGACGAGGACCGGGGGTGCTGGGTGGCTGCGTGGTGTCCCGGGAGTTGCCCAGCGTCGATCTCTTCTCCGGCGCAGAGCAGACTGATGAAGCATAGGATGGGGCCGTATTTTATACGTTTCTCCGGCTGCCGGTCCCAGCTTCTAGTGTAGTGTCGATGCATCCTTGAAACGGTCACGTAGGCACTGGTTGCTACCGGGCATGGTTCACACTTCACTTTCGGTGTCCTTCACGGGCGAACCAGTAGCTCACAGACAAAACACCAGTCACGCGGTCGGCACACGGTCTAAGACGTAGCACGGATACAACGTCCCGTGATTCAGATTCCGCTGTCGGTGACTTTTACGGCAAGCCGTTTAACAATAGACAAAACAAAAGCACATGATCTGCAACGTGGCTCGGACACAACGTCCGGTGGTTCAGACACAACACAAACAAAAGCACATGATCTGACACGTAATTCGGATGCACGTCTCAAGGCTCTGGCTCTGCTGGCGGTGACCTTCACGGCAAGCAGTTCCATACTAGACAAAACAAAATCACGTCACGTAGCTCAGATGTTCGTCTTAAGGCTCATGCTCTGCTGGCAGTGGCCTTCACGGCAAGCAGTCAAAACAAAAATAGACAAAATAAAAATAGACAAAACAAAGACACATGATCAGGAGCAGCTCGGATGCTCGTCTTACGGACCACGCTAACACACACTAAGCGGTGCGCGTACGCTTACGGCACACCATTCTTAGCGAAGAATTAGAGCCCTTTCGCCTTGGGCGTAAGTGACAAAAAAAGAAACCCTTTTCATGGCGTACGTTAGGACATTATGCGCAGGCAATGTTAATCATATGCGACTTTTGTGACACCATTAAATGCTCGTATCGGAGTCTTTAAAAAAAGCGTTTTTGAAGCTGACGGTGAAGCGTGAAATAAATGTAAAAGGCCGGTGTAAAGTGGAGATCAGTGGTGTTAGCGGAAATACAAACATCGCCTGCAGACCACTTGCAAACTTGCGATCGGCCGTCGTCTAAGCCTGATACTTAAAAAAATGCCTTTGAGGAACCTAGTGGTAATTGACTTCGTGGTGGTTCCGAGTTTGACATGCAGTGTGTGATCAGCAATGGAACATGCGTAGACAACACGGTTTTTCTAGCGGTCATGGATTTGTAACCGGTCTAGAGCTGTGCACATGACAGTGACGTATAATACCGTTTTGCTCGAATGTAACGCGAGTTCTTTTTTCTGGATTTTTGCAATCTAAAGTTGACCCTCGCGTTACAATCGAATACCGAAATTTAATTTTTTTCTCCCTGGATGTAATGAAATGTCACCCCTGGCGTTACAATCCAGTAAATACGGTATGTGTAATCTACGGCACGATGCTTGCGCAACCTAAGCTGTCATGTGCTTTCTTTAACTTTTTCAAGGCCAGTTTCAAATAAAAGATTTGTGATGTTTTCCAGAGCGCCAACCCATGTGCATCGGTGGAAAGCAAGGCCGAAGGGAGTGAACTATGCTCTGGACTATTTTTTTTTTCAGTTATTAAAGACATTTTTGATTGTGGCATTTGTGAATACAACAATACCGCCGGTCTCGACGCTTCTTTTTCCTCGTTTGATGATCGCGCACGGCGGCATGATTCACGTTAGCAACCACTCGTATTTGTTTGTATGCCCGAGTGTTTCCGGCCGTGCTCGGCAGGGCGGCGCACCCTGTCCGCGGAAACTCCAGCGCTGGTTCCCCATTGGACCGATCTGCGAAAGACTTACCAGAAGCAGAGGTGTACATCGATTCTCCGTTTTTCAAGGGTCAGGTGCTTGCTGTTTGTATGGAGAATCCGTTGTATGAAGTTGTGCTTGGCAACATTGCAGGTGCACTGGCAGATCCACAACCAGTTCCGAAGCAGCCAGCACGAAGACCAAGACTAGCACGAATTCACCGTGATCCAGTTCACCCTGAAGAAGAATCTGAAGATGCAACCTCATCGGATAGAGGACGGCAAGATGATGTGTCGGCGGCTGCAGGAAAAGAAAGTTAAAAGCCCAGTGAACTAATTGTTCCTTGGATCCAACCCCCGGATATCAGCCGGGAAGAGCTACAGAATTTACAGAACACAGATCCCACGCTGGAAACCTGCTTCGCCGCATTGGGGAAGAAAATGATATCGAAGAAGACAGCAGTCACTGAGTTTGTGCTGGCACGCGACATTCTTTTCCGGTGCCACCGCACGGCAGAACGGCGAGATTTGGAGCAACTTGTAGCCCCCAGGATCTTCGGAACGCCGTAATGAAAATGGCTCATGAAGGCCTTCTGTCTGGTCACCAAGGGCAAAGACGGACAACAGACCGTGTCCTTACCGAGTTTTATTGGCTGGGTGTACAGGCTGATGTTATACGGTTCGTGAAGTCGTGCGACATATGTCAGAGGACCGTGCCTAAACACCTCGTCGGACGAGTTCCATTGGGAAATATGCCCGTCACAGACGCACCCTTTCAGCGGGTCGCCATCGCTATGTTGGCCCTCTATCACCAACGTCATCCAAGGGCAACAAGTATGTCTTAACGATGGTAGACTTCGCTACGCATTACCCGGATGCGGTGGCACTGCCGAACATCGAGACAGAGCGCATAGCGGAAGCACTAGTAGAGATGTTCTCCCGCGTTGGAGTGCCACGTGAGACAGTGAGCGACCGTGCAAAGTCCCTTACCTCAAGTCTCATGCAGGAACTCGGTCGGCTACTTTCTTTCGCCAGCTACCCACAACGCCTTATCATCCCATGGCCAACGGACTTGTGGAGAGGTTTAATGGCACTCTGAAACAAATGGTTCGCCGCATGGGTCAAGAACGGCCTCAACACTGGGACAGATACTTGGCTCCCCTGCTCTTCGCATACCGTGAGGTTCCCCAAACGAGCCTTGGATTCGCGCCGTTTGATCTCCTCTACGGTAGATTTGTACGCGGGCCAATGTTGATCCATAAGGAACTGTGGACAGGGGCGAACATCGATCCCGAAACGAAAACAACATACGAGTATGTTATATATATCCAGGAGCGACTGCAGGACACATGCAAGGTAGCACATGAAGAACTCCTGAAGGCGAAAATGACACAGAAGAAATATTACAACAGGAAAGCAAGAGTTCGACAGCTATCACCTGGAGACAAGGTATTGCTGTTGCTACCATCAGATAAGAATAAATTGATCATGACGTGGAAGGGACCCTTCACGGTGCTTGAAAAACGCAGCGACTATGACTACGAGATACATCTCGGAGCTCGGAGAAGTTTATTTCACATCAACCTTCTCAAGAAATACCGCGACAGGGAGCCCGAAAATGAAGCACAACAAGCTGCCGTTAATGTACAATCAGACACTGTTGACGAGCCCAGATTGAGACATTGGAGAAGATTCAGGCTGCAACGAGACCGAAGACGAAGAAAGAAGTTCGCTCCTTGCTTGGTTTAACCGATTATTATCACTATTTCGTCCCCAAGTACTCCACTGGAGTCTATTGCTTACTGACTACGACTTTGTTGAGTACATTAAGGCGCCGACAACATAGGTGCCGACTACTTCAGCCGCATTTGACTTCTTCGCGCGTTAGCGTTTAGTGGTGGTACAATTTTCTTCCCTGTTAAGTCACCTTTTCACTAACGAACTGAACATCTGTAAATATAGTTGCTATTTTGGCTATTTGTTACATTTGTGTACTCCACCTCGTGCGCTTACAAAAAGTTGTTTCCTCCCTAAACAACTTTCTTAAGCAGGGGGATATTGTAAGGAAAGGACAAAAGTGGCACGTGCTAGGCACGATTTGTGACTAGACGGACTCGAAGGCCCCGAGAAAAATGCAAACCGAAACTGGAAAAGACGAGCGGAGGGCAGGTGGTATGAAGGCGACAGCAAAACGGGAACAAGAAGAGAAGAAAAAAACATGGTTGATCCATCCGTCATAGGCATCGGAATAACACGAAAGTAAAACGTGCCCTTATAGAAGTAAGTAATGTTTACTGTACATTGATATAAGAGAGTTTGCACAATGTATATTGATGTCTGGCAGCTATAGCACCGTTTAACGTGGATGCACCCACTTTGATGATTGGTGGTACATCTCTATGCCGACGACTAACGTCCATGTTCAATGATAAACCCTTGTGGTAGCTGTAGTAGTTAGCGGTGAAAGCGTAATCAGAGAACGAGTTGTGGTAGCCAGACGAGCGTCGCATATTGGACGCAGAACTTGGTCGCCATCCTGCGGCATGTTAAAATATGATTTAACGCCACAGCCGCACTAGAGGGAAACGCAAATCGCGTTGTGCCACCCCGGAGCCCGGCTGCAATATTTCTCGGGGCGAGCGCGTAGGCGGGGAACGCGGTGTTACAGCCAGGTGAGGCAGGCGCGCGTCGCAGAGCTATTTTTGGTTTGATTAGCGTGATGCTATGAGCGAGGTCGACACTTTTACGACGCTTGCGTTAAGGTCGCCACCTCGCGGTGTGTTAAGGCATTGACAAAATTGCACTTCTATTTAAAACGCGCCGAATGAGGCGAACATGTAACGCGTTGCAGGTACTAATCGCAGAAGCCACAGTAATGATGAATTACTTTGCCGCTCCCAGAGGGCAACACCACCCCGCCGACCGGGAGAGTGGTAGATATAAAAGGCGCGTTTGTAAAGCCTCTAGAGTCTGTTACCGTGGCTTAGTGGATAGCGCGCCCGGCATCTGTTATTGCGGATCGAGCCGACGTGGGTTCGATGCCCAATGACGGAACTTTTTTTCTTTGCCATCTGATCGTGTACATTTTTTCGACGTCATTTCCGTGACGGAAATACGTCACTGCAGTCTTGGTGGAACACGGCATAAAACACTTTCGTGTTAAAAGATCGTTGATCCCTCCGTCATAGGTATCGGAATAACACGAAAGTAGAGCGTGCCTTTACAGAAGGAACTGAATGTTTACTGTACATTGATATAAGAGAGCTTGCACAATGTATATTAATGTCTGGCAGCTATAGCACCGTTTAACGTGGATGCACCCACTTTGGTGATTGGTGGTACATCTCCATCCGGAAGACTAAGGTCCATGTTAAATGATTAAACAAACCCTTGTGGTAGCTGTAGTAGTTAACGGTGAAAGCGTAATCAGAGAACGAGGTGTGGTAGCCAGAAGAGCGTCGCATATTGGACGCAGAACTTGGTCGCCATCCCGCGGAATGTTAAAATGTGATTGAACACCACGGCCGGACTAGAGGGAAACGCAAAGCGCATCGTGCCGCCCCGTTAGCCCGGCCGCGATTGTTCTCGGGGCGAGCGCGTGAGCGGGGAACGCGGTGTTACCGTGCTACAGCCAGGTGAGGCAGGCGCGCGTCGCAGAGCTATTTTCGGTTTGGATAAGCGTGATGCTATGAGCGAGGCCGACGCTTTTACGACGCTAGGGCTAAGATCGCCACCTAGCTATGTGTTATGGCATTGACAGAATTTAACTTGTATTGAATTGATTAACTTGTATTGAATTGTATAAACTTGTATTAACTTGATTTCACTCACAGGCGTTGCTTGCAAAACATTAAAACATGTTGTTTATACAAATTTAATGGCACACCTTCAAGAAAATAGCTTCTTTATTCCAACGCAACATGGCTTCAGGGCTGGCTTTTCTTGTAATACTCAGCTGATGGAATTTTGCGATGACATCGCAGCTTTTAATAACTCGGGTTTGCAAGTTGACTGCATCTTTTTAGACTTTCGGAAAGCTTTCGATGCCGTATCTCATACCCTATTACTACTAAAGTTGTCCTACCTCAAATTGCCAAATACCCTCTGGAAGTGGTTGGAAGCGCACCTGTTAGATAGAAACCAACGCGTGATACTTGGTGGTGTCCGCTATTCTGATGTCTCTGTATTATCTGGAGTGCCACAGGGGTCCGTCTTAGGGCCCCTGCTTTTTCTAATATTTATCAATGACCTTAATGAACATTTGTCTTCCCGGGTGAGGTTATACGCAGATTATTGCTGCATTTACTGTGAAATTTCAAGTGAATCAGATAGTGAACTGCTGCAAAATGATCTGAACAAAAAGCATGGCTGATCCCTCCGTCATAGGAAATCGGTATAACACGAAAGTGAAACGTGTCTTCACAGAAGTAGTGCTTATTGTGTATTGGCTTATTGGCACAAAAAGAGTGTTCCACACTCGCCGTCATGGCTACTGGCGGCGCTGACTGACGCTCCCACGTTTAAATGCACACATATACCCTATAAAGTGGACGGGAGGATGGCCGCCGCGGTAGCTCAGTTGGTAGAGCATCGGACGCGTTATTCGAAGGTCGCAGGTTCGGTCCCTGCCCGCGGCAAGCTGTCTTTTCGTCCACTTTTCTTTCTTCACAACTACCTTACATTTATTACTGAAAACATCCCCTATACTTTCCTTGGCATTATTGTCTGTTAGTTCTCATTAATATTGTGTATAACAAAGAAACGAGCCCTTGAAATTAACACTTCTTTCTTCATTCATAGCGAGGGTCTCGTTCTGGCAGACTTGATGCTTTCAGGTGGTATGCGAGGGATTATTGGTCAGCTGCCAGCTCGTAATAAGTTCACGTGCTACGTGACGCCAACAGGCACAAAAAGAGTGTTCCACACTCGCCGTCATGGCTACTGGCGGCGCTGACTGACGCTCCCACGTTTAAATGCACACATATACCCTATAAAGTGGACGGGAGGATGGCCGCCGCGGTAGCTCAGTTGGTAGAGCATCGGACGCGTTATTCGAAGGTCGCAGGTTCGGTCCCTGCCCGCGGCAAGCTGTCTTTTCGTCCACTTTTCTTTCTTCACAACTACCTTACATTTATTACTGAAAACATCCCCTATACTTTCCTTGGCATTATTGTCTGTTAGTTCTCATTAATATTGTGTATAACAAAGAAAACGAGCCCTTGAAATTAACACTTCTTTCCTTCATTCATAGCGAGGGTCTCGTTCTGGCAGACTTGATGCTTCAGGTGGTATGCGAGGGATTATTGGTCAGCTGCCAGCTCGTAATAAGTTCACGTGCTACGTGACGCCAACAGGCACAAAAAGAGTGTTCCACACTCGCCGTCATGGCTACTGGCGGCGCTGACTGACGCTCCCACGTTTAAATGCACACATATACCCTATAAAGTGGACGGGAGGATGGCCGCCGCGGTAGCTCAGTTGGTAGAGCATCGGACGCGTTATTCGAAGGTCGCAGGTTCGGTCCCTGCCCGCGGCAAGCTGTCTTTTCGTCCACTTTTCTTTCTTCACAACTACCTTACATTTATTACTGAAACATCCCCTATACTTTCCTTGGCATTATTGTCTGTTAGTTCTCATTAATATTGTGTATAACAAAGAAAACGAGCCCTTGAAATTAACACTTCTTTCCTTCATTCATAGCGAGGGTCTCGTTCTGGCAGACTTGATGCTTTCAGGTGGTATGCGAGGGATTATTGGTCAGCTGCCAGCTCGTAATAAGTTCACGTGCTACGTGACGCCAACAGGCACAAAAAGAGTGTTCCACACTCGCCGTCATGGCTACTGGCGGCGCTGACTGACGCTCCCACGTTTAAATGCACACATATACCCTATAAAGTGGACGGGAGGATGGCCGCCGCGGTAGCTCAGTTGGTAGAGCATCGGACGCGTTATTCGAAGGTCGCAGGTTCGGTCCCTGCCCGCGGCAAGCTGTCTTTTCGTCCACTTTTCTTTCTTCACAACTACCTTACATTATTACTGAAAACATCCCCTATACTTTCCTTGGCATTATTGTCTGTTAGTTCTCATTAATATTGTGTATAACAAAGAAAACGAGCCCTTGAAATTAACACTTCTTTCCTTCATTCATAGCGAGGGTCTCGTTCTGGCAGACTTGATGCTTTCAGGTGGTATGCGAGGGATTATTGGTCAGCTGCCAGCTCGTAATAAGTTCACGTGCTACGTGACGCCAACAGGCACAAAAAGAGTGTTCCACACTCGCCGTCATGGCTACTGGCGGCGCTGACTGACGCTCCCACGTTTAAATGCACACATATACCCTATAAAGTGGACGGGAGGATGGCCGCCGCGGTAGCTCAGTTGGTAGAGCATCGGACGCGTTATTCGAAGGTCGCAGGTTCGGTCCCTGCCCGCGGCAAGCTGTCTTTTCGTCCACTTTTCTTTCTTCACAACTACCTTACATTTATTACTGAAACATCCCCTATACTTTCCTTGGCATTATTGTCTGTTAGTTCTCATTAATATTGTGTATAACAAAGAAAACGAGCCCTTGAAATTAACACTTCTTTCCTTCATTCATAGCGAGGGTCTCGTTCTGGCAGACTTGATGCTTTCAGGTGGTATGCGAGGGATTATTGGTCAGCTGCCAGCTCGTAATAAGTTCACGTGCTACGTGACGCCAACAGGCACAAAAAGAGTGTTCCACACTCGCCGTCATGGCTACTGGCGGCGCTGACTGACGCTCCCACGTTTAAATGCACACATATACCCTATAAAGTGGACGGGAGGATGGCCGCCGCGGTAGCTCAGTTGGTAGAGCATCGGACGCGTTATTCGAAGGTCGCGGGTTCGGTCCCTGCCCGCGGCAAGCTGTCTTTTCGTCCACTTTTCTTTCTTCACAACTACCTTACATTTATTACTGAAAACATCCCCTATACTTTCCTTGGCATTATTGTCTGTTAGTTCTCATTAATATTGTGTATAACAAAGAAAACGAGCCCTTGAAATTAACACTTCTTTCCTTCATTCATAGCGAGGGTCTCGTTCTGGCAGACTTGATGCTTTCAGGTGGTATGCGAGGGATTATTGGTCAGCTGCCAGCTCGTAATAAGTTCACGTGCTACGTGACGCCAACAGGCACAAAAAGAGTGTTCCACACTCGCCGTCATGGCTACTGGCGGCGCTGACTGACGCTCCC
Organism: Rhipicephalus sanguineus; assembly: GCF_013339695.2. Classification (NCBI taxonomy): domain Eukaryota; kingdom Metazoa; phylum Arthropoda; class Arachnida; order Ixodida; family Ixodidae; genus Rhipicephalus; species Rhipicephalus sanguineus. Next base: position 237,474,936 of record NC_051177.1, on the reverse strand, counting down.
ACGTTTAAATGCACACATATACCCTATAAAGTGGACGGGAGGATGGCCGCCGCGGTAGCTCAGTTGGTAGAGCATCGGACGCGTTATTCGAAGGTCGCAGGTTCGGTCCCTGCCCGCGGCGAGCTGTCTTTTCGTCCACTTTTCTTTCTTCACAACTACCTTACATTTATTACTGAAAACATCCCCTATACTTTCCTTGGCATTATTGTCTGTTAGTTCTCATTAATATTGTGTATAACAAAGAAAACGAGCCCTTGAAATTAACACTTCTTTCATTCATTCATAGCGAGGGTCTCGTTCTGGCAGACTTGATGCTTTCAGGTGGTATGCGAGGGATTATTGGTCAGCTGCCAGCTCGTAATAAGTTCCACGTGCTACGTGACGCCAACAGGCACAAAAAGAGTGTTCCACACTCGCCGTCATGGCTACTGGCGGCGCTGACTGACGCTCCCACGTTTAAATGCACACATATACCCTATAAAGTGGACGGGAGGATGGCCGCCGCGGTAGCTCAGTTGGTAGAGCATCGGACGCGTTATTCGAAGGTCGCAGGTTCGGTCCCTGCCCGCGGCGAGCTGTCTTTTCGTCCACTTTTCTTTCTTCACAACTACCTTACATTTATTACTGAAAACATCCCCTATACTTTCCTTGGCATTATTGTCTGTTAGTTCTCATTAATATTGTGTATAACAAAGAAAACGAGCCCTTGAAATTAACACTTCTTTCCTTGCTTATTGTGTAGTGATATATGAGAGCTTGTACAATGCCTATTCGTGTTTGGCAGCTATAGCACCGTTTGACATGGATGCACCCATGTTGACAGCATGTCTCTATCGCGACGACTAACGCCCATGATCATTATTAAACCGTTGTGGTAGCTGACGGTGTGAACATATATTTGGACATAGCGAATCGCGAATCCCGCGTAAGGATGATATCAACAAGCTCATAATCAACACTGGTACCCGGTATGCGGTTCTTCAAAGCGTTGTCAATTAAGGAGAAAAACCGCACGGTGTGCGCTTTCTAGTAATGGGTAGCCGACGTCTGTGCTCACGCATACATAACACACACTGCGCTTCAGCAACACGGGAGGTAGAGGTTCATAGCCTGAGCCGCAAACGCGTGCATCCCGCTGGCCTCTGTCTCGCAGGCGCGGCTCTCGCTCCACCAAGACACGATATTCGCCCGTCGAAATCGCGTCCTTTCTGCAACGCATATTGCAGCAGTTTTGTTAGTCGGTGCTCTCGCAATTGTAGTAGTCGGCCGCGGAGAAATTCCGTTGGTGCACGTGGAAACTGCACTACTCCGATGAGCCGACGCACGCTAACACGAAGCCAAAGGCATAGAACGTAACTGCGTCAAGGGTGCCTCGGCGACGCCAGCGCAGCCAGTCTACCTCTCTGGTATCGAGACGCTTTAACCATTACCTCCGATGTCGCGTGCAATCTCGGAGGAAGCGCTTGTAAGTGTCGATCGTGAAGCATTACTTCTTTTCACACCTCACAGACGGCGGCACCGCCCCGCTCCGCCCGCCGCGAAAGGGAATGTGTGAAAGATATAAGGCGCGTTCGCGCCGTGTCTAGAATCTCTCGAATTAGCTTACTCGATAGGGCGTCGGGCGCTCGCCGTCGCGGCCGCAACGTCGTGGGTTCGATTCCCTGCGGGATATCTTTTTCTTGGTTTTTTTCTTTCTCACCCGTTGGCGTCCATTTTATCAACGTCATATCCGTGACGGATGTACTTGGTGGACCCCGGCATAAAACACTTTCGTGTTAAAATAATATCTTGGTGTTCTACTTAGAACAAGACACTCAACCTGTTCAAATGCAACCTTGTAAGATTCACAAACAAAAAACACCCGCTGATGGCAAGCTATGTCATGAATACAACACAGCGGTCCCTTGTAACGTAGGAGTCATTTTTTCCAGCAATTTTACTTGGAATGCCCACAGATTACATCGTAACAAGGGCCAGAAACACACTAAACTTCTTGAGACGCAACTTTAAACAAGCACCGGCCAGCCTGAAAGAAACCCTGTATATGTCGAATGTACGCTTACTTTTGGAGTACGTGTGCAGCGCTTGGGACCCTTTTACTAAGGTGAACATCGATGCTCTAGGACGCATGCAGCTGAGAGCGGCCCGTTTCGTCTCGGGTGATTACGACTTTTCTAAGAGATCTTTCGAAATCAGGAATACTTTGGGATGGCCTCTTCTTGAAGACAGGCGCAAATTCTTACGTTTATCTCTGCTTCACAAAATACTCCATGGTTTAACGGGTATTCACAAAGAAAACTACATATCGGAGCCTACGTATATATCTGCTCGAACTGATCACCCAGTTAAAGTGCGCGAGTTCGCTTCCAGAATTAACCTTTTTAAATATTCATTTTTCCCGCGATCAATTAAGCAATGGAACAAACTACCTCAAGAAATCGTAGCCGCGTCCAGGGAAACAGGGAAATATATATATATATATATATATATATATATATATATATATATATATATATATATATATATATATAATATATATATATATATATATATATATATATATATATATATATATATATATATATATATATATATATATATATATATATTGTGATGAACGAGACACAGAGACAGCACCCGTTCCTGGGCCAGCTGTTGTATATTCTCTCCTCTTCTTCCTCTGCCTCGATCCGCTCCTCGCGCGCCAGAGCCTCGGTGCCGCTCTTCGTCATCACACTCGGCCATGACTGCGAGCGCGCGGAACAGTCGACAATGTCTCTGGTGGGCGGTGTTGGCTGCATCGCGGTGGTCGGTCCCGACCACGCTGCAAGTTGGTTGGGAGACCTGCCAGAAGTGCCTCTGGTGGGCGACACTGGCTGCATGGCGGTGGTCGGTCCAGGCCACGCGACGACTTGGCTTGTTGAGAGGGCGCCTCAGCGTGCTCTAGCGGGCGACCCTGGTTGATATAATGTGGTCGTATGTAGCCCGCACGTTTATGTCGTCGCAGTTGGGAGAACAGGGAAGGAAGTGGTGGGTCCTGTAACGCCACTTGCTGTACCGAACGAGGCCATCTGCGCTTTTTGCAATAGTTCGAGGGGCGTTTAGGTATCTTATTAAACGTCTGTGGCAACTTGAAGCTGTGTTCACGCGCTGACCTTCGACGCTGACCTTTTCTTGAAGCGATACTGCGAGCAGCCGAGACATCCTCGTCAGAAGCCACTCCAAGAGACTTGTGCTGCACTGGCAGGTCTTCGATCAAAACGATCTCAGCCGTGTCAGACACCTTGGCGGCTTCTGGATAGACGTCTCGCAGCAAGTTGCAAACGTTCTCACGTTCTGCCATTTCATGCTGTGAGGTACGCTGATCCGCTTTCGTCTGTTCAAAGGGGGTCTTGCTGGAATCCACGGACAGGTACGGCGCGTTGCATGGCAGAGCGTCCAGTACTGCAAGTGCCGGTGCCTCCAAGTGCTCAAGCGACGACGAGCATGGGGGCAGCGTTTCCGACAGATGTGGACGGAAAACGATCTCGGCCACCGGCAGGGATGTTCTGGCGTTGGATACTGACGCCGTGTCCGTGACCTGAGGTGTTATGCCTGGTCTCAGTTGCGCGTTTGTCCCAGGGCAGGTTGAGACATTGTATACAGGTGAGCTGCAGCGCGCAGCTGCAGCCTTGAGGTGGTGCCCCTTCAGAGCTCCATCCTCGGTAGCGGTGAGGAGGTTGGACTGGGTGGTGGCAGCGAGGTGGTGGTCAATTGGTCCAAAGGCAGCTATGAGCCTGGTGCTCCACTCGGCCCAGGATTGCTGCCTCACGCCGTCGTACCTGTGCCACGCCGCGGCACCTTCCCGAAGGCGGTCTACCGCCATGGACCATTTCTGCGCCTCCGTCCAGGCTTCGCGATCGCCGAGGGCGTTGATGGTCGCCACCCATTTTTCGGCGTCGTCGTGGAAGCCGTGGAATTCGGGTAGTACGAAGGTAGCCTGGGGTGGTGATACGGCAGGCGCGAAACGGTACAGTGTGTGCGCGAAGTCACCAAGTTGGACAGATACCTGGCTGAGGGTAGACCGGAGCTCTCTACGTTGCTCAGGTGAGCTGGCCTCGAGGTCTAGCGAGGTGGCGACATCCAACATGGCGTTGATGGCTGTCAGTGCCGGAATGATGGGAGGAAACAGCGCAGAGCTCGACGCTGTCAAGGCGTTGGCCGTGACGCGAAGTCGCGCAATGGTACGCCGCAGGTGCGCGGCGCTCTCCGGTGGCTCGCGTACGGAGCCAGTGATGCCCGACCAGTAGGCGGTGGTGGTTGGGCCCACGACGGCGGGCTGCTGGTCCGGAGGAGCTCGCACCGCATCCCAAAGCGGCTCAGGTGCCGATGGAGCCCTGAGTGAGAGGGTGTCGCCACGGGAAGCGTGGGCGGCATTCCCGGGCAACGGTAGGCCGTGCATTGTCGTGGCGGCGCCGACGTAAGCGTGCCCTTGAGCCACCGAGGAGGCCTGGACGCCGTCCTGGGATGGTTTGATGGGTAGCTGTAGCAGTGGTCGGGCCATGGCGTCCATCACCGAGGAAGCGTGGACGGCGTTCCTAGGATGGAGAGCCGCCCTGCCGACGACGCGCGATGACAGGTGGCTTCAGGTGCAAGGTTCGGCTTGCGTTGTAGACTGCGCCATTGTGATGAACGAGACACAGAGACAGCACCCGTTCCTGGGCCAGCTGTTGTATATTCTCTCCTCTTCTTCCTCTGCCTCGATCCGCTCCTCGCGCGCCAGAGCCTCGGTGCCGCTCTTCGTCATCACAATAATATATATATATATATATATATAATATATATATATATATATATATATATATATATATGTTTGTGTGTGTGTGTGTGTGCGTATGTATTTATTATATATAATTTGTTTTCCTTGCTGCTGTATCTCCACACACGTCAGTGTTTATTACGTGTCACCCTTGGATGCTTCATTATGTATCTGTATTTCTTTTATGTACACCTCAGTGTTAATGAATTATCGCCCTTCTGCATTTCGAAATTATCTCCCCCCTACACCAATGCCCCACGCGGGCGCTGTAGGTACTGTAAGTAAATAAATAAATAAAAAACGCGCCGAATGGGGTGCACGTGTAGCGCGTTGCAGGCGCTAATCGCGAAGGTCACAGTAATGACGAATTACATTACTTTACCGCTCCCAGAGGGCAACGCCACCCAGCCGACCGGGAGAATGGTATATATAAAAGGCGCGATTGTAAAGCCGCTAGGGTCTGTGACCGTGGCGCAGTGGATAGCGTGTCCGGCATCTGCTGTTGCGGACCGAGCGGTCGTGGGTTTCGATGCCCGTTGACGAAACCTTTTTTCTTTGCCATCTGATAGTGTAAATTTTTTCGACGTCATTTCCGTGACAGAAATACGTCACTGGAGACTTGGTGGACCCCGGTATAAAACACTTTCGTGTTAAAAAGAAGGAACGTGCGGAGAAGACCTCGCGGGTGGAGGCCACGAAGGCGGACGAAGCGGTGTGCCGCGCGAGGTGACGAGCTCAGGGCGACGTTCCTGAGGCGGGCGTTGGAGCAGAACGTGCCTGCCGGGTCGAGAGCCGGTAGCCTGTCCAAGGTCCAGTTCCGGTGGCCTGTTCAAGGTCCAAGGACGAGGCCTGCCGAACGGCTCCTGTCTGGGTGCAGTGGCCGAGGGCAGGATCGTGGGCGAGGCCTACCTGGTGCGGTCCTCGTGGGCCGTGGCCTGACCCTGGTCCTCGGGAGTCGCGACCTATACTGCTGGGTTGGCCGCGACCTCCGACTCAACGGCGTTGCACATGGTAGCGCATCCGTGTGCCGTCAAGCGTGCCAGCCGTGCCACCTGTGCCCTCGCGCACGTCGACGACCGCATCATGCTGGGACGACGGGGACCCCATACTGTGAGACGGCGTTTTTTTCTCACGAATCGGACAATGTCGTATAGCCTAGCCGGACTCTCCGCTAATTGATTCAGGACTTACTCTCGCGCATGTTGCGTGATGCTTGGCGTCTAGTGTTGTATATATGGTTTGTTTCTCCTACAGTACTTTTCTTTCTTCTCTGGTGTACAATATAAAGCTTCTTTTTTTACGCCTAGATGAATCCTTTCTCGTCCGTCATCAGCAAACATAGTGGCGAACGTCTGTAATCATCACACCGTTCTACCCAGCGACTGCAAAAAAAAAGAATATTTCAATTTTAGCATTATTCGAATAAAACTCGTCAAAAGAACACACCTTTCGCAGCAAAGTAATACAGAAACCACGAAAAGATGGTCTGTGATTTATAATTAAGAAGTTTTGGTATTCCTCATTTACATGCTTGTATGAGTATTGGCCTGGATGGATGGATGGATGCTATGAGCGTCCCCTTTAAAACGGGGCGGTGACATGTCTGCCACCAGGCTCGAGGAGTTACGGAGTCGCCCTCTATCGGACGCGCCTCGATTGCGTGCTAGGCAGGATACCGCCGGCGCGCTCCCCATAGGTTTTGCTGTCGGCGCTCTTCAAAACATCTCGCGGAAGCCCTCCAGGGCATTCCTGTAAGTACTTTCGAAATGAGCTGTGTTCTTTAATGTCAGAATAATCATTTTCGACGAACTGAAAGCACAAGATAGTCTACAGTCGCTGTCTCTTTGCAGAAAACCGAGCACCCACTTCACGCTGTCACCGCGTTGGAGACTCCTGAACCGACTTCTTGCGTGAAAGGTAGTCGCTAGCTGAGTGCAAACTATGTGAAATATCTCGTCAGAGTAGACTGCCTGTATAACCAAACGGATCATAACAGAAAGAAGCCTCAAGCCAGCGATCGCACGGGTTCGCGACGACTGACGGTGCCTCTGCATGTATGAGCGTCTGCATGTATGTTCGTACTGATGGTTTCGCTTTTGCTACGAGCGCGTTTTGGCACCGCGCTGTGAACTTTAGGCAGAAAAATATGAGAATTTGTGAGTAAACAAACAACTACTGTTGCGCGGACGCTATCAGAGCAGTTCAAAAACAATTTCCTTACTACTGCGGCTTCGGTGCGCATGGCAAGTTTGTGATCTGCCGTCCCGATGATTCAGTGTTTTTTTTCCTTTTTTCGGTCTAAATTCGGGTACGTTTCAATGTCATTTGACAAGTTGTCTCGCACTGCGTATTGATCGGTCTTATCAGCGTGCGAATTCCGCTGCTTCTGTTTCTTTTATTCGGCGCATTCGTTTCGTTTGGTGCTCACACAAAACGTGAACAAATGCGACGCCTTTTTTGATGCTCCTTAATTATCGTTCCGTTTGCATTCCAGTGAACTTGCCGCTCTCTGTCATCAACAAATTCATAGACCAAAGCTTCACCACTTCGAGATTGCTGGTGGAAGATGAACCAGTCTACGAGACCGAGCATGTAGTAGCATGCGACGCCTAGGAAAAGAAAGAAAATACAGTAACGTTTGCCGGACTTGTTCTGCAAACGTCGGCTGTGAACTAGGACCCACATGAACTTGAACTAGGACCCACATGAAAATAGCGGTGAATAAAATAGAAGTTATTGCAGCAACCAGCAGCCGCAAAACAGGATAGTAATTATTTGGCGAGTACCCCAGCAATTTTGGCAGCAGTGTCGTGTCTAACGCCAACAGGCTGGCATCTTTCCCACGTAAATAAATGAGGCTCCAAGAAAATACATGGGGTTGGCCGGTGGGCCGAACACGGAGGCAATGCAAAATTTATGTAGCTTATGAAGCAATGCATGCCTCATCAAATGGGAAGGTTGCCCGTCGGCGGCGTCAACACGAGTGATGCAAAAAATAATCGTCACGTGATGGTGTCCCCATATGATGTCATCATGACGTCACAGATCGCCAACATATGTAGCGTCATTATGACGTCACATCGTGACGTCACATGATGACGTATTCACACGTCACGGTCGCTTTGCATTGCCTCCGTGATTGGTCACGGAGGCCGTGCAAAACCGCGTTAGGCGCAGAACGCTTTTGGAGGGGTGCGCGGGAGAATCAGAACATCGACTGACAAGAAGATGGCTTTCGCCTTCTAGTCATCTTTAACGAACGCATAAGGGACCCTGTGCGTTTTTTTATTTAACGTATCTAAACAATGACTTGCGCATCTGCAGCCGATTTTGTGGACGCTGAGCACGGGGGCGACGATCAAGAGGTCGCATTGGAGGGTTATGAGATGGCATGGCACGTGGTAAAATGTAGCGCTTTTATCATCCTGTGGCAGATAAGCATCATTTGTCGGCGGGAAGCGCGCGCGAGCCATCGTCTCAGTGCGCGCTGTCTGCTACTCACCGAACATCGCAGGCCCGACGCAGTAACAAAAGTCTTCGTCGCGGAAGTGCTTGTTGCACACAAGACTCGTAGCGGATGGCTACTTGCCGGTTCTTAGCTTTACAGTAAAACCCATGCTTCACGCTGTTTCTTGTCCCGCGGTCACCAGTACAGGCTGACACTGGGCTCCTTTGCGTAAGCGCGGCACTGCGGCTCATGTTCGTCGCCTTCGGAGGCAGCCACTCTATTACAATGGTTTCAATTGAGTAGAAAATGAGAGAAAACTTCCGAATTTGAACAGACAGCAGCGCATGTGGGACTTGAAACTCGTTTTCAAAGCACGCGGCAGTGCGCCACAAGCAGCCGACGCGGCCGCTGAGACCACGTGATCCTGCCAAGCACGTCACGCCGACGGTGGCGCCGGCGTTTCCAGTGGTGGGCCTCGAGGCCAATAGCCAACTAAAATGTGTGACTGATGTGCATAGTGTCATATGGTGCAAAATAAACTGCAGAAATCGGCATCATGTTTTAATCTTTATTCCTTACGATCAAGAATAAATCAAAAAGTGGTGACGGCTGGAGGCATCACACTTGTGACTTGTTAGGCTGTCGCTCCTGTTGAGCGTGAGCACCATAAAAACGGTATCTGAAAAGGAGAAGGTGATATTATGATGAGGAAATGAAATTGCAGTGAAATTTTGCAAAATCTACGCAATAAGTAGTTCACACGGACATAATGAAGGCTCACAACAAAACAACAAATGCAAACAGGCGTGGTAAGGAACCAAGTTTTTTGCCGTCATCGTGTAAAACACAACTTGCAAATAGTAGCTTTTGTAACACGTCACTTGGCGACAAACTTGCAGCACAAGGTCATGTGAGCCTCTTTTAAGGCTGGACGCGGCAGCGTTAAGGTCAGGCAATATTCGTGATCCTAGAAGTACATTTACAGCGCAAACGTAAAGACGCACCACAAAGAAAGAAACGACACACACAAGCGCTGGCTATCAACTGACTACGTTTGCGCTGTAAATGTACTTCTAGGATTATGAACCAACTAGGCCCAAAAGAAGTTTTACTCTATATTCGTGATATTTCTGGAGAAGAAGAAGTTACTACAACTTCTGGGGAGCCATTCTCGATGCGTTCATCCAAAGGAGATGTCCACAGTCCATTTCGGCAGAGCGCATTCAGTGATTCGAAAAAGCGGTGAGCCGCGATGTCACCTCGCTGTTGACCACGTCGCCGCACCGAACCCGCCAGCACATTCCTAGCGCAAGAAAAGAGTGGACGAAATGCACAGAAACAGCAACTTCTCACGTCTGAATTAGCATATGAATGTGTCCCAGATATTTGAGAACGATGCAGCGAATGCATACCCACCTTACAGTTGCGTTAGACGAGCGGCCGCATTAAACCTAAATCGATGGCGAACACAATCAAAAGACATGTGCACTGAGAATCGGATCTCTAAGGGCTGCGTTCGTTGCATTGAAGCGCATTCCGTCCCTATCATTTGTGTCGAGAGTGTTTAAAAGCTTCGTGATCTCATGATGGCGCTGCAGAACAATAACCGGAAACAGTGGGCGCGCTTCTCGCCGAGCTCCCGCTATTCAGCGGCCGCTGAAATGGACCGTTCATTACATGGTCACATCGAGAAGAGCTCCTCCGTTGAAGTGCTGTATTTTATTTACAGATTCCCCATTCGAATTAAATAAAAGACAAACGGCGGCGCGCCGCAATTATTGCATGGCGGCGGCGGCGGCGTGATCTGTCTTGGGATTTCGGCGGCGGCGCGAGCGGCGGTGACCAAAAACAGGCGGCGGCGGCGGCGCGGCGCGGCGGCGCACACCTCCACTTGAAAGCAAGTGAACCGCTTTGAAAAAACGCCAGGCTGCGCGGCGAGCGCAGCATAGTCACAGTGAAAGCTGGGAGAGCGGCATTTCTAGAGCCCGTTATAAAATCTCTTGTGGCTACTAAAACAAGCACATTAGCAACGTACCCACTACGCCGCAAATCATAATTTTTGGGAAGTTGGCAAGCACCCACCACGACATTATTTCGTTATCTGCGGAGAAGCGAGGTACCATACGTAAGGCATTATGTGTATTTTGTTGATGCGACGGTTGATGACGATGAATAATTATGGCTGACCCCTTTGTAATGGGTTGGAAGCTTTAAACGACCCACTAATTACGTAAATCATATTGTGTGACGCCTGTCGTTATTTAACTGTCCCACCGCGCTTTATAACATACGTTAACCGGAGAAACGGAGAGCGAGCGAGACAGAGACAGGGAATTAACTTTATTGAGAGCATGAGGAAATTGATCATGAGAGCCCTACGTGGGACTAGCCGGGGGGCGCGGGGTCTCCCCTGCGTCTTCTCTGGACCCCAATAAAGTTTGAATCATCATCATCATCATGAGAGCCTTATGGGCTTCCTTGGCAACCAATAGAAGTGCACTTGTTGCAAATCAGTTCTGCGGAATCCCGCAAGGTGGCGGAAGGGTTAAGAAAGGGAAAATAGACAGCCACCCATTTGGATTGCCTTGTGGCTTCGTGCTACAAGTGGGTGGCTGTCTATTTTCCCTTTCTTAACCCCTCCGTCACCTTGGGGGATTCCGCAGAACTGATTTGCAATATGTGTCCAGTTGCTTCGAGTTGATAAATTCGCCCTCGCGCTGCCAATTGCTAGCTTCCTGGTTAGCTCTATTGGTAGAGCGACCGCCCCGGAAAGGCGTTGGTCCCGGGTTCGATCCCCGAACCAGGACGAATTTTTCGGCAACTAAGAGGCTTTATTTCTGAGAAATCCGTATGGATTTCCTTGTGGCTTCGTGCTACAAATGGGTGGCTGTCTATTTTCCCTTTCTTAGAAGTGCACTTGCGAGGAACCCACTACGCTATAAATCATCATAATTTTTGTGAAATAAGCAAGCAGCCACTGTGCAATTTTTTGTCATTCTGCGGAAAACCGTGGTACTCGCTAAACACCTGTAAGGCATTATGTGCACTTTGTTGATGCTGTGGCTGATGACGATGAATAATTATCGCAGAGGCCTTTGTAATGGGTTGGAAGCATTCAACAACCAACTCGTTTCGCAATTCGCATTGTGTGACGCCTGGTTACAGAATTCGCGTTTGTGTGACGCCTGGTTGTTATTTTACTCTTCTACCACACTACATTACACATGTTAATGTGACTCCTTCCCGACATGAAGCCCGTATAGGGTCTTTTTGCAAAGCAGTTTCAAGCACCGGCATGGCTGTGAGGTAGAACACTTGGCTCCCACGCAGAGGGCCCAGGTTCGAACCTTGTTCCATCCTGGGAATTTTTTATTATTTCCTTTTTTCTTATTTCGTGCGATAGCGGTTACGGACACCGGCGGCGGCGGCGGCGGAATACTGCGGCGCCAAAAAACGGCCGTGGAAATGATCCCATAACAGCTTTCGCTGTAAAACCACTCGGCAGCAAGTGGGAGCAATTGTTGTCCAAGTGGTACCACTTCAATGACCTTTTGAAAGCAAGTGGGGCCACATTGAAAACCGGCAGCAAGTGGGACCACTTATTGTCCAAGTGGTACCACTTCAATGGCCACTTAAAAGCAAGTGGTACCACTTTGCACCACTTGAAATCCCACTTCAAATTTTCGTCTGGGTTATGCTATGTTTTTACGATCATGAACAAACAACTAGCCCGAATTACCGCCCTCTAAAAAATGACATGCAGAGCAATTAACTGCTTTACATTGTCACATGGCAACCGCTCTTTAGGTGCTGCAACAACACGTCTGAAAGTAAAAAAAGAAAGAAAGAAAGCTCTCCCTTATGCAATGTGCGACTACCGCACACTGCCATTTCTTTTTCCAAGCATCCAAACATTATTTAAGTAACATTCTTAACGGTTATCTTGTTGCAGCTTTTTGTGGAACTCAAAGGTACAACACATGCTGGACCTTCCTAAGAGAGCTTTGGTGAGAAAGGCACTTCCCCTGTCACCTGGACGAGCTAAGAGAACAAGAAAGTCACGTGCGCGTCAAGCGCATTTATCAGGTATTGCATAGCCATTCGCCAGAAGCGCAGAATCAACATGCACTGAACGGTGTATTACAGAGGTCCACAGGGTTGTCTTTAGCGCCGGAGCGTCGCGCTCGGTACTGCACGGGCAAACGATAACGCGTGCGTTTGAGATAGACCACTTCTGAGAATGTGCAGCCTTCGATTTCGTTTCCTCTACTTGTTAATTGCCGCGGCTATTTTGGCCGTCAGAAGCGCCTTCGGTGTGTAACGCCGCAGAAAAAAAAAAGAGGAACGCGGAAAGTCACCCGGATCTGTGCGAGATGCAAGCTATGGTGCAAAATTATTCTTGCGCCCTAGTAGCACAAATTGTTGCTTTAACATGGAGTCAACATTAACTTTCGAGGTCGCCTCAACGTGGCTGGCGTCCTACACTCTAAGCACGGTAACGTTTACTAAAGGTGCACATTTTCACAAATTTGTGTACTTATAAAATAGAAGTTATCTAGTAACCTTTGGTACCCGTCCACAGTATCGAGCATTCTCACGTAAAAATAAGTTTACGTTGTACAGTACACGGTATACTGTTTACACAAAACGGCTTGCAGGAGATTTTATACGGCCACATCACGTAAAAATAGAGGTTACGTTGTACAGTACACGGTATACTGTTTATACAAAACGGCTTGCAGGAGATTTTATACGGCCACCGCTCTGCGCCTCTTCTTTCCTTCGCTCTTCTTTCTTCGACGCATTCCAGGAGGTTACGCTCATCACATGGATCAGCCAGTTGTGCCACAGCAACGGAAGCACAGCCTTCCACTCTTTCGCACTTCGTGCTGCGCATGCCTCGTGTTTATTCCGCGCTTCCTTGTGCGTTTTTAATACACCGTCCATATACGTACGCTAAGAAATGCGAACCTTTGCGGAAGGTGTCACATGGAAGGTGCTTCTCGGAACACCCGCGATGGCGCATTGTAATAAATCAAGTGCATGACTGCTTATAGAACGTGACAATTGCGGTGACCGAGGCCAAACGAGTCGCCTTCGCTCATTAGAAGAGGCAGCTAACAAAACATTTGCATATTCGAGGCGACTTGGAGTTAGCATGCACTACAGCAATGATGAACCGCGATTATTATTAAAATGTGGTCGACCCGTCAATATCAGTGAAGACCAGAGATTTTATAACAGTATCATGGTATACGTGTCAGGCCATCCTCTCTTGGTCCAATTTCTATGCAGTTTAAGCATAGGCTGGCGTGATTATAACACTTCAATTATTTTTCTGCTGCTCGCATGCACTTTCATTGACTGTGTGATTCGTGCTTATAAAACTGTGTCTTATCCGATAATAAATACCAGCCGTCTATTTGTTATAGGGCTATTTGCCATTTTGTTCACCTTCAAATATGGGATCAGCATTGGAAACGTGGATACTGACAAAATGGGAAGTTGACAAAGCAGGGAAGCTGCTGAAGGCGGTAAAGAAGTGCGCGGAGAATTAACACTGCTCCTCACGGCGTAGAGTATATTCAAAATTGATATACAGACCACTCGCCATACGCCACGTTAAGTCAATTTTACGTACTTCTCGCAAAACCCAAAGAAATGTCTGAAATCATCGCGTAATAAGTAGCTGGCTGGTACGTTTGTGCATATTATATACGAATGCTGAATGATATTATCAGAAAAACACGCAGTAAATGCAAATGTATGCATACGCAAAACATACAATAATACCAAAAGCGCATATCAAGAGCCGGAACGCGGTTTTCTCGAGAGATGCAAATTGTAATGCTTAATCATCTACGTAAGTGGATCAAGAGAGGATACTTGTCTGATACACATGGCACAACTCATGATTAAGAATATCTGTCAATCACCTGCTCTTCTTAATTATCGTTTTAGTGGCAGACCGCATTTGAACGACGCGATGCTTGTGGGCGAAGGTGTGACGTTATGATGCATGCAAGCTCTAAGCCAACTCCAAAGGAAATTGTTTTGTGTTTTTTCTTGCGATTAGGGAAGCGTACATCTCTTGCCACGGACACCGCAACTGCCGTGATCTATGCAGACATGTACCAGAATTATTCCAAAGCTCCAGCGTGTGTATTCAGGACAGGGCAGGCCATATGACACCGCCGTGAAAGTTCTCATTACTCTGTGTACATATTGTACGCTGCATAATAAAGCCGCAGAAAGAAGTACAAAAGATTAGGCGTGCACAGAAAGAAGCCCTAAAGGAAGAGCCACGCTTCTCTTGCTAGACGACACTTGGCTGGGCCGATCATGCGTGTAGCGAGTGGTCCGAAATGTGTCGCAGAAAGAAGATCGAAAGAAAAAAGAGGCACATACCCTTTGTTAGGCGACATCTGGGTGGGTGGGCCACGGGTAGAGCTGTTATACTGAGTGGAGCCCCCTGCAAATAATACGTGATCAGCGTCGTGCTTCTCCTTAAGTACACTAGTGTGTGCGGCATACCATAAATGCTGGTACTGCTGGACAGCTGAAACCCAGAGGGCAGCCAAAAAGAGGGTGATTGTCAGTCCTTTACTTTTGTTGCTCGGGTTGTGCGTGCTCACAAGAAATTTTCTGAAGAAAAAAAAAACATGCACCATTCGAAAGAATTCATATTTCATTGCTTTATACCTCCAAAGCAGAATACATCAAAGTTTATTGATTTATAGCTTCAGGGATTTGTCTAGCTGATAGAAGACCGCAGGTATTCAAAGCGTTTCTTCTTGTTTTCGCCTGTGTCTGGTACAAATTTACAGGAGCAGGTGGTCAGGATCTGCAGTCAAACCCTCTCTTGCTGCACGCACCATCATGTTTCATCAGTCAATATGTCAGTTGCTGATTCCGCAATCTCCTCGCTGGACAGTCGATCCTAAAAGGAGAGGACCGTTATTTTGCACTACTCCAACGGTTACTCCCACTTTGCACACAACTGCCGATAGCACGTAATGTGAGACACATACTCCACCACCCCCCCCCCCCAAAAAAAAGGGTGTTACTTGACCAATACATAAGCGTTCCTCAAATCTACTATCCTGTGCAATACGTTTATCGGAAAACAAAAATCTTATTTGAAAACGCACGTTAGTCCCAAATGCAATTTACTTCTGTTTAGCACAAGAGTCAACAATACAATAATGTAAGTAACAGTTTAGTAGCAGAAACACGACAGCAGGTGATTAGAAACAGAAACATTGCAATTTACATTTTTCAGTGACCATACTTGGCATTTCACGTGGAGCTTGAATATGCTCGTACCTAATTGTTTTCCTCAAGGGGCATATTCCACTTGACAGTTCATAACCTCGGCTGCACCGAACGTAAGGCATATCGGCGTCTGGATGTTTCCAAGCTGCCTGATAGGAGATCATCCCAGCATGCCCTGGGCGGGATGTATGCTGTAAACATTTCCAACGCAGCACATTTAATATGGCGGGAAAAAAATCATTTGTGTTGTCTACGTACCTTTAAACATTCCGGCTTTGACAGTTAAATCACATGTATACTGATTCGTTTTTTTTTTAACCACAATGACACGTTGCTTGCACCCTAGAACAGAACGAGAACACAAAAAAGTTATCTCAGTGCCAGAGAACAAATTTTTATCGCCAAGGAACTAAGGACATTGAAAGACACACCAACCACACTGACCATGCCCCCTTTTGAACTCCTACGTCGCACGATTGCTGGCATTCGTGCTATCTGAAAAATCGTTAAGCCACAGCGTATCGCTTATCGCGTAACATATTCTCAGCTGCCCCGTTTCGATAGCGAAGCTGTTAGACGTAATCGAGCGACGCAGAGCAAATACTGCCAGCAACAATGCGTAAAAGCATGACAATTTATTTTTCTGACTCCACCCAACTCTTACAGCAGCGTATGAGCATGAATTATCTGAATTTTGAATGCCGTACATTGTGATCTGTATGAGTGCAACTATGGAATGAAGATGACTTCAGGATATATTTGTGGTAAGGTTTCAAGTTAGGTCAAGACGCAGAAGTTCGAAGTCTGACGGAAGCCCGTCTGGTTGTGTTGATACGTGGTGACGTTGAAAACCCGAGGCACTGAGCCGACTAGACCAAAAAGCACACACACACATACACACACACACACACGCACGCGCACACACATACACACACGCACGCGCGCGCACACACCCGAGCACACACGCGCACGAGCACGCACGCACGCGCGAGCACACACACGCGCGCGCACGAGCACACACGCGAGCAAACACACGCGCGCGCACACACACACAGGCACACACGCGAGCAAGCACACACACACGCGAGCACACACACACACGCGAGTACACACGCACATGCGCACGAGCACACGCGCGCGCGCGCACACACACACGCGCGAGCGCAAACGCACACACGCGAGACACACAAACACACGCGCGCGCGCGAGCACACACACACACGCGCTCGCGCGAGCACACACACACACGCACGCGCGAGCGCATACACACACGCGCGCACGAGCATACACGCACGCGCGAGCACACACGCACACGCGCGCACGAGCACACACACACACACGTGCGCACTCACACACACGGAGTAGTCGGTATCAAGAGCGACTCGAGATAAAGACGTCGTGACAGTCATTTTTCTCTAGCGCGAGCACGTGCCTTCCCCCAGTCGATTGCGTGTCCCCTGAAACGTGCTCAGCCAAAGCACTGGATTTAGCAATTTATTTTTTCACGTCATAAACGTCCTTTTGTGTGTGTGTGTGTGTGTGTGTGCGCGCGTGTGTGTGTGTGTGCGTGTGTGTGCGCGTGTGTGTGTGTGTGTATTAAATGTTTACTTCGGTCGGCTCAGTGCCTCGCGTTTGCTACATTCAGCTACACACGGAAGGATGCTGTGATTTCCTTTAAGACACTTAGAACTACACTTAAAACGCACTCTTAACGCCATTTCATTTTCTTTCGTGTACTTAAAGCTTTATTCATTTCGGTAGCGCAAAACAATTTATAAAGACAAGAGAGGACACGTAGACAGGACGGGCGCTAGAGATCAACTGACTTTACTGCAAGGAAACACACAAAAACCCGTTGCACAGGCGCGACGCGCTACATCACTCTACGAGGGTTTTTTTTTTTAATGTGTCTAATTTTCTTTGCGCTACCGAAATGAACACCAGTGATCACAACCAACTAGCCCGCATTACCGCCTTAAACCCTCATTCGTCCACCTAAAACTACCGCAGCAGAGTTTGAAGCATGGCGAAAGGTTGCGTATCCGCCTCGTGCGCTGCTGCTTTCAGTGGTACTGGTGGCGCCACCAACGGCGGACGGTGGCGATAGGTGGATATGCGCGGCTCATAAAACCCGTGGGCAAAGCGCCTGTTACTCTCCGTTTTTCTATTCATGTTTCATTCTGGTTTGATATTTGCACTGCCGACGCTACTCCACTAGACAACCATGCCGTCTGTTACGTCCATTGTTCTATATTATTTGTTTTAAAATGACAGGCCCGTTTTTTTATGCGTGCGCGCGATGCACTGCGTACGTTTCTTACGTGCATGTGTCCAAGTTGTTTGCGTGATCTGTTAACACAGACGAAATAAAAATTGTTGCAGTACAAAACAGCATTCTTGTTTTATTGAACACCCCAAACAGTACAACAATGACTATTACGGCTGTATGCCTGCTTAAGAAACGCACAAAAGACACGCGATTTTATCTTCGCCCAACACTCGTAGCACTCAACTAGGCCAAGAAAACCAAAATCTAACTTGTTGAACGTTTTAACAGCCGTCACACAGCTGCATAATAATGCGTGAAAGTACTGTAGCAAATGACCAACAAACATTCACACAGCGTTTTTTTTTTTTTGTTCACAGACCGTATTAACATGTGAGGAAGTTCTAACTGCATTGCAATCACATATTTCGGAATATCTAATCACTTTCACCATTGAAGCCACAATCCTCTAACACATGCGTTTTAAATTGAGCATGGCATTACTCAGACTTATATAGGAAATGCGCACGCGTGGCATTACTCAGATTTATATAGGAAATGCGCACGCGTGCAATGTATCTCGTATGCTAGATTCTCCTTTGGTACGTGCAGCTCAAAATAAAATGCGATTCTAGAAGTAATGTTCGTGGAGTAGCGAGCATATAGCAGGGCAACTACTTACAGTTTCACTTACCTTTGCAAAAACGGTATTCCAATTGCAATTCAACATTAACCGACGCAACAACGATAACAAGACGCTTGTTGCACACAGGCGTACCAGGTTGACGCTCGAGGCCAAGCGCGGTATTTTAAGTGTAGCACAATCGTGCGCGTACAGTACGCTAGAATATTCTGGCACGATGTCGTCAAGCTTGCAGTCGCTTCAGCGGTTCCCACGACGTAGCACCAGTTGACGTCCTCGCGTCATCAAACTGCTACGACGCCGAGAACTACGCACACAGCTGACTTGGAAAAACGCGGTCTTGCAGGAGGCCATCTTGTCCCGCAACCAACGGACAAAAGTACACAACTGAGGCGTCTGAAACACTGCCATTGATGAGATGGCAGCTGAACGAAATCACAGCTCATCGTCCGACGTGTGGCCACCGCCTTAACACAATATTAACATTGCAACGTTCAAGGAAGACGCGACGAGCCCAGCCGGTCTTGTCGGATGCGCTACAGGCAACAGCCACTACAGCACAGTGCACAGCGCGCGCTCTCACGGCCACCGAAAGAAATAAAAGAAAGTGGAGAGAGGAGTTAGCTTGGAGCATGGCCAGTCGGTGGAAGCAAGCGGACGTGTTGCGTCATCGGTGTGGCGTATTGTCGAGAGATGGCGCTAGCTTGTTTTTGCGCAACGAAATCGCAAACTTGATTCAAAATGCATGGGATCCTATGGGGGGTTGGGAGAGGGCACAACCGCCTTAGCCGAGCGGTGGCGCCACCATACCGATGCACGAGGCGGATACATGGAGGAAGGAATACTAAGGAGAGGCCCTGACGTCACATTCGTGAAGCCTCCACATCGCAAACACCCGCATCGCCTCCTAGCGAAGGCGCAGCGAAACATTTCGCGACTTCCGCCGCGACGTTCGCAAGCGCATGCGCGCATCGCGAAACTTTGCAGGCTTTTTTTTTTTAGTTTGTTTTTCGCCGTGCAAGCGGTGTAGTCGATTCACGCGTGCTGCTCTTTCTGTGTGTTCGTTAGGAAAGCTACGCAATGCCCAGCTGTTGCGTATACCCTGTGCAAATCGCGTGCACTGCGGGCAGTACCGGTTGTCACTTTTCATGTGTACGTATACGTTCGCTTCAGTACTGATCACTAAGGCATGGTATTTGCATGCGGAGCTCTCGGATGTGCGCTCTGTTGCTTCTTACTCGTTGTGTCAACTGGAACACACGTGAAATTTTGTTTTTGGCGTCTGGCGCTGAAGGCATCGTACGTTTTAGAGGCTGTGCCGTGCAAGCGAAATGGCAATAACTTTTGTTGTTGTTATCGGACTGTGCGGTGACTGTACGGAGTGCGGTGTGCGCTCGTTGCGTGCGCACTGGAATTACAAACTTTACGTGCACGATCGCGTATACAATACAGCGGTGTCTTCTTTTCGACGTGACGTTACGTCAACTATAGGTTGGCGTTGCGCCGAATAGCTACTGCGCTCACTCCATATACACGAGCAAATAACCGCTAATCGGGCAATAGATCTGGAAATCGGGCTACGAGAAAGGAAAGAAAGGCCTAACGCCCAGCAGAACGCGTAAGTCACTGCGAGGTGATTTCGAATACGATGAGGCAAAGGCTGAATGTTTTTGATTACGGCACGTACCGGTACTTTCTGTACTGTTGCACAAAAGCGCTCCGCGAAGAATTTCAGCACGCAGCGCTCGGGCCTGCCACGCACGAACAGCCTGGTAAACGTCTGCTTGCAACATTTTACTGCGTGCGAACCGCACAATACGCGCTAAGTTTACGCCGGGACTACAAATCCGAGCAGAAGCGAACCACCGCGGAGAGCACGCCGCGGGGCGTCTGCTGTTTTGTTTGCCCCATACCGGTTTGTTTGCCCCATAAATCTGACGTCACTTCCGCCACACTTTTCGCAATACATTGGGATACGATAGGGCCTCTCCTTAGTTTTTCCTTCCTCCATGGGCGGATAGACGCCACGAAATATCATGTACCGGTGACAAGGACATGACAAACAGCCCAGACTGCCATTGACAGGAGCGAGTTACTGCGCACGCAGAGCTCGTCTGGGCAAAGCTGATCTGGGGCACTTTGTTTATGCCGCCTACAGTATTTCACACCGTGATTGCAGCCTTCATCGAGCGTGTTGAAGGTACCAAGACGGCGACAGCAAGAAGGGTTAAACCTCTGTCCTTCATCTCTTCTCACATAAACGTGTATGATAACGAATGATCTTAGTCGGATGTTTGATAATATACGCCCAAACACTCATCTAGTAATGTCAAACGCAGAGCAAATACTGCCAATAACAATGCATTACATAAAAGTATGACACGGTTTATTTAAAACATAAAAGTATGACACGACCCATCTCGTACAGTAGCGTAAGCATGAGCATGAATTCAGGTAAACACGCGACATAAGTACATATACACAAGCAAATAACGTACTGAAGAGAGAATATTGCTTACCTGCAAATCAAATTTACTACTGTCTTCGGGCAACGTAACAACGGATGCAACCCGCTCGACAATTGCCAGTCTCAAGCGAAGAATCAGCAATGCAGGTCGTCGCAACGGCCGCGCAGCCCACTAAACGTGCCCGTTGCAATGCTTCGTGGCTTATTTGCGGCGGATCGTGCACGTTAATGCCTGTCCTTGCGTGCTGTATCACTAGTTACACGCCACTCACGTACACAACACGATTGGACCACGCACGTCAACAAAGCGCGGAGTGTAAAACCTGGATAAATCGATGAAACAAAGAGCAGCACTGCACAAACGCAAACGCGACTTCAACAACCGCACCAACCGCCTCGCATTTGAATGCTCTTCCCGGCATACACCTCAAGCTGTGCAAAGCCTAGGAGAGATGACGCCGTCCCTGGTTCGATAAAGTTGAAGCGGCGCCTCGAGGACGCCACATTTGTTACTCACCGCGAGCTCATACATCTCTCTACGCGGCCTCTCTACTGGAGCGGCCGTCCCACGCTGTTTTGTGAACTCAGCGGCATCTTTTTCTCCCGTGTTGGCGAATTGATGACGGTTAAGCGTGTTTGGTGCTATGTTGTCCCGTGACGTTTGCTGCACTTTACGATCCGTTAATTATAACGCGAAAAAAAAAAGAAACAAACTAGACAACACGACAGCGAAATTCGAAAAAATTGTATTGCGAGTCTCGGAAAAATATTTTTCTCGCGCCACGGGATGGTTCTTCGATCGCATCGTCAGTTTAATTTGGTCGGTTGTCGTGTGCTCACAGTACTTTATCTTGTCGCCATATGCGAAGCTTCCCGGAGGCAAATTATTTACTTCTGCGGCTTAAAAGCAAAATAGATATAAGAGCTATTAATAAGTTGTTTAGCACAAACATTTGACCAACATACGATAGTTTTTCTTTCTTGTGCTTCTGACGATGTCTGTGCAGATTATGTCACTTCATAAATTACGGGTTTTGGAAGCGGGCTCACCTTATTGAACTCCAGTTTTGGTTCATACCCCACCATCGCTTGCCTCAGTATGCCGCAATGTAAAATCGCTGCTTCTGTTATTTGCTTTTCTGCTGTCAAGACCCGTTCTGTGTGTACATCATCCGCTGTTCAATTGATAAAGCCAGCCTTGAACAAGACAGATCGCGATGTGACACATTGATCAATAAACTTCCACTCCATAGTGTAGGTCCCCTGACGGATGAGTCATTGCGCATATATAAGTTACAATCTAAAGGTTACAATGCTCATCGTGGTGCTTTAGCTTTTAACTTGGCACGCTACTGTCGATGTAACCTTTATGAGAGAGGGAAATGAAGAAAACACAAAGATAAAATTGCTGTAACAGCCATGTAACTTATAAATTATAGGTTACATGTCTTTTTATGCTGTCCTAAACGTTACCGTGATTAGAGTGTACTTTTGGAACGTTTCCTCAGCCTGCATAACTGCAACATTGCTACACCTTTTCTCAAAGTTCACAAGGATGGCTCGGTGGGCTAGTTGGTAATGCATCTTGAAAGCTACAGCGCACAAAGACGGGGACTCCTCTCCACTAAGGAGAAAGAATTTTTGCACCTAAACATGTCTTAGGCTGTGTGCAAAATAATGAGTGTTGGGTTTGTCGAAACTTTGTCTCGTGTTGGTACTGTGCCTAATATTGCTTTCATTGGCTTGAACTGCGCATGTAAGGTTCCTCCTTCAGAGAATAAAGTATCAGTTGCAGTTCGGCGCTTCGTCTTGTGCTTTCTTCTGTTGTCCCCGTGTTTGTGCGCTGTAGCCTTCAAGTTTTGTCAGACATTGCTGTAACTTTTAATCTACATGAAAGCCACACTACCTACGTGTTCACTCAAACTTCACACAACTGGCAACGAATCAGCATGTGATCTGCATTCATTATTGAGACTGCATATTATCATAAAAGAATTAAATTCGAAAGTTTTAAGTGCCAGAACCACCATAAGGTTTTGATGTGCGCAGTTGTAGAGGGCGTCAAATTAATTTTTACAACCTGGCGTTCTTTAGCAAGCAGACAGGCCTTTCTGTATTTCGCCTCCATCAAAAGGCAGCTGCCGCAGCCAACAGCACGACACTTCACTATGTCGTGCTCCACAGGAGATCCTGTGGAGATCCTGCCCCTTAGCCAACTCAGCAACTGTGGCAAGCTAATAGCATATAACTGGACATGATTCGCAATATCATCAGGAAACTACAACTGCATTTTGCCTTAAAAAGACGAGTCATGTCAAGTGAACAGATTTGTTTACCCTGTTAGAATGACTATCATACGTGCGTACGTGTTACAAGTCTGTGGAGTATTATATTTACCACAGAGACTACAGCTAGGGCCTTAGAATAAAAATTAAGCCATCCTGCCTCAGTTTACACTGGATAAGAGAAAAGTTGTAAAAATATTTATTCCACAGAACAATGAATGTAGCATTTTAGGTTCGTTACAGTACTTCACTTTGTGACAACAAACAATAACAGGAAAGAAAACAACGGGAAGTGTTTTTCAAGGAAGAATGGTGTTCACGAAGTCGAACGTTTACGCAACGTCCAGATTCTCCGACATACGTGTGACCACATGACATTGGTAATTGGCATACAACACCCCACTTTTTGCATGCTACAATTTTAATGGTATGAAGAAACCTGAAAGATCTGAAAAAAACCTATTTTGAATTTCACATCTTCCCATACAAAACTCGTTAAGAACAGCATTGTTTCTTGCTGTTTTAAGCCTGCGCGGTCGAAGACGTTCCATCACTTGATGAGGCAGAGTCTTGAAGGCCACGTTGCTCGATTGACGCAAGCATATTTCCCGTCCTCGTCATTGCTCGCAACTTGCGACAGAGCAGTGAAATATTTTAAATGACCAACTGAATCCAAAAAAGCATGTGAACCAGAAAAGATGAAAAGGGCTGTCATCCCATATGACCATAGCCTTTCACATCGCCCAAAAAAGATTGGCCGAAAATACAATGTGAATGTAATATGTTCCGCCAAAAGAAAAATTAGCCGTGTGTGCCCCGCGGTTGAGCGTATGTACTTCAAAGGAAGTGATAACTTGGCTAGAAAATGTGACACGCGTAATACCATTAAGTTTGTAGAATGCAACAAAAGGGGTGTTGTATACCAATTACCAATGTCATGTGGCCGCACGTATGTTGGACAATCTCGATGTTGCGTAAACGTTCGACTTCGTGAACACCATTCTTCCTTGAAATGCAGGCCAACTAGCCACCTGTCCCTTCACTGCGCAGAGTGCAAATGTGTGTTTTGATGACGCAGCCATATTATTTGAGCACGGTGATCGAAGAGCTAGAGAGGTAGCCGAAGCTTTTTTCATTGCAAGGTTGGAAGATAAGGAGTGCATAAGACACACTTCTTAATCCCTGTTGGATGAGGAACTAGGTTTGCCGGTCTCAGGACTGTGAGTGGGAAAGTGAAATATTGATTACGTTTTACTGTTGGACGGAGTCATTGCGCATGACCAATTGCCTGTGTGTATGTATGTTGTCTTGATGAAAAAATAAAAGCCAGTTGAAAGTTAGCGCCTGTGTCGTCTCTCTTGCCTGTGTCCCCGTGGGTTTTTGCGCTATTACACAGCGCCTCTAAAGGTCAATGTCCTGCCGACGCCCTAAGGCTTCGAGGTTGGTGATTGACACCTCGGATAACCCTTCTGGGGAATCGGCGGCTCGTTCACAGCACTTGCCGCACCTGGGCGGGACAAGGCCGGCCTGGTGAGATGATCTGCACGGCCTCGGAGAGTCGACACCGCAGGCGCGCGGAGCGCCATTGTTTCTCCCCTCCCCTCCGCTTAGGAATGCTGCTCTCCATCGCTGAGAAGCGCGGTAGAACAACGACTGGCGTCGGTTGTCGGGGCCGGCAGGGCGAAGACTCCACGATTACCAGTATCCTTCATTGTTCGGAGGTCGGTGCCATAGTGGCGTTTGTGCTGAGGCACAACAGCACCAAAACTGCCATTTGCCTTCACTGTAAATACATAAGTACAGTGCTCACGGATTGAAACGACACATATGTTGCAGGAACCAGTGGTGCATCAGGCATTGTCGGTGAACACATGTGCAGGATAACTGCTGAGTCGTGGTGTGCGGAGATCTGCCAGGTGTACGCGCAGTCTGCTTTTACCTCACGGTATCCATTGCTTCCCTGGGCATCCAAGGAAGGCAATGCGGGTGCCAGCCGCTGCACAACGTGACTGTCACGTCTCACTCCATGAGCAATGTACAGCCGCCCATTTTTTTAACCTGAACGCTTCGAGCGTCGACCACCGTGTTTATGAAAGCGCCGCACAACGCAGCCCAGCGGCGAAATGAACGAGAATACGCGCATGCGCGCTATGAGCAGTCCTGGGCAGCTGTCGTCTGCTAGGCTTTTCCGAGAACCGGACACCACCACCGTTTCTTTTGAGCACCGCTATCGTCATTCTTTCTTTCTTGTCTGAACGCTGCCATCAAGTTATAAAGAAAAGGTCAAATGGTCGCGTTTGAGATAGATAGGATGTGATGACATACGCTGATTATACTACACGCCTATCAAAATTTTTACTGCGTAGCTGTTAAGCTTTTCGTTATGCCGTGCGGAGTCGACAAGAAACTTCTCCAGAAGCCAGCGCACTGTCTGGCTGTCTTAGTTTTCATGCTCTGTCAAGTCAATCAAGCCAAGCTGTGCTAAGATCAAGCTAATTAAGCCATGTCATGTCATAATCACGCTACGAAGGTCATGCTAATTAAGACCATGCTAATGCAGACCTTGTTATTGAGGTCCATGCTATTGAAGAACCCTTTTTTTATTTTAGCATCACACTAATGAATATCTTGTAAATTAGAGCCATGGTAATTAACACATTCCCAATCAGCACGACTTAATCATCATATTATCCTAATTAGCAAACCTTTAATTAGTAAGGCCCTGGAATCAAATAACACCACCTTAATTAGCGTGTTCATAGTTAACTAGATTTTAGTTATCTAGATCTCAATTATCAATGTCTTAATTAGTATGCCCTTGGTTAGCGAAGTTGTAGTCATTGTGAATTTTATTAGCATGGTCTTAGCTAGCTTGCTCTTAGCACGGGATGGCTTAATTAGCTTGATACCTGGCTTAATAGGCTTGACTAAGCATGAAGACTGACTAAGACAATGAAGAGGACGAAGAGAGCCAGAGCGCGCGCCGGCCGCTGATGATGAAAGTTTCTTGTCGACTCCCGGCATAAAGAATAGCGTAACAGCTCCTCTGTAAAAATGCTGATATGCACGTAGTATAATTAGCGGGTGTAATCACATCCCATCTATCTCAAATGCGACCACTTCACCTTTTCCTCATAACGTGATGGCTGCGTTCAGAAAAGAAAAAAATGATGATGACAGCGGTGCTCAAAAGAAGCGGGGGTAGTGTCCGGTTCCCGGAATAGCCTAGCGGATGACAGCTGCCCAGAACTGCTCATAGCCCGCATGCGCGTATGCTCTTTTATTCCGCCGCTGCGCTCCGTTGTACGGCGCTTACCAACTCGGCGGTCGATGTTCGCGTGTTCAGGTTTAAAAAAATCGGCTGCTGTACCTATTCAAAATATGGGATGGTTACAAAAGCAACCAAAGGAATAATTAGAGCAATTCAATGAACTATAAGGAAAGAGCGTGACATCAATGTCTTTCTAAGTAACTACTTTCATGAAAACAAAGGATTTCTGGCAGCTCACAAATGCCTCTATGGGTTGAAAGACAGCCTTGACCGCATTATGAAATCATCACAGACGACAGTGAAGATTTTCATTGCCATTAAACTTTTCACTAAAAAAAGCAACGTTTTGTAGCACTGTCATTACGTGACCAATAAACAGACTCATTTTTACTCAAGGCAGAGGAGTGGTAGTTTCATAAGAAAATTGCCACCTGGCGACTAGATCATCGCGCATGCAATGGAAGTGCATAGTATAACAAACTTGCCCCGCCACGTTGGTCTAGTGGTTACGGCGCTCGACAGCTGACCCGAAGGTTGCGGGATCGAATCCCGGCCGCAGCGGCTGCATTTTCGATGGAGGCGAAAATGTTTGAGGCCCGTGTACTTAGATTTAGGTGCACGTAAAACAACCCCAGGTGGTCAAAATTTCCATAGCCCTCCACTACGGCGTCTCTCATAACCATATCGTGGTTGTGGGACGTTAAACCCCAGATATAATTATCAACAAACTTTTGAAGTGCATCGTGCGCTACTATTTCCAATACATACAAAATAAATACATAGTATAGCGGAACAACACAAGGGCAGAGAAAGAAGCACACAGGACGACCGCTACTAGCGGTCGTCCTGTGTGCTTCTTTCTCTGTCCTTGTTTTGTTCCGCTATATTATGTATTTAAATCAAGAACAACTAGCCCAAATTTCAGCGTTAACTCATACAAAATAAATGATTATCTATGATGTAATAGTGATAATTCTTGGCCACTGCATTGTCACCCATGCATAGGAATTGCCACGGTATAACAGATCTTTATTTTTCTGCCAATACTGACTAGATGAAGACTCCAGATCTATTTCTGAAGAACAACGTGCAAATGCATGGTCAGAGGTACACTCTGGGCCCTCTACCGGCAATCCATTGTTTTTTGCAATTGTGCACGGCTGTTCAGGACGCAGTCGATTAACACTGGAAGGAAATGTGCTAGTTAAATGTTGAAGCCATCATCATGACACAAATGTTTTGAATCCGCGCATCGCATGTCGTTTGCAAGGTAGGCTGGCATGGCTGTGCTGCTTCGACAAAAAACTACTTAGCTGCACACTAGGCCATCGGCATCAGCTATATTGTCGTAAATGCCGTTTCTGTTTCATTGCCATTGAAACCACATTATTTTAGGCTTGAATCGAAGATGCTCTGAGCTGCAGCGCTTAAGCTCACCGATAACATAGGTGATCCTTTCACGATGAAGTTAATCACCCTGTTCGCCAACCAAAGTTAATTAGAGAGTACAGCAGGGTGGATCTTGCTGCAATAAACAGTGAACTTGGTGTGTTCCTCTGTGGAACAGAGAACGCTCTGTGGAAACTAACTCGAATATTTTTAAAAATAAAGTTGCAAGTTTGGTTGACAGATACATCCCATAACGTGCTATTTCAGGCAAGTACCGCTCTCCGTGGTTTACTTCTTCGTTAAATCGCCTGCTGAATAGGAAGAAGCGTGCGTTTAAAAAAGCCAAAAAGAGTAATGAACCAAGGCTATGGTGCACTTATGTCGAATGTGCTACACAGTACAAGGAGGCAGTTGAGAAAGCAAAGGAAACGTTTTATAAAAACACCCTTCCCTTGTTACTTCTAACAAGCGGGAAAGCGTTTTGGAATGTCATAGGTGGTCATAAACAGAATACAATATCTTTAAGTGACAACAACGGTGTAGCAATTCCGAGTTCTGAATGTTGTTGGGTGCTCAATGATGTGTTTGCTGGGACCTTTTTATCATCCGCTGTTTCCTTTCCCTACATTATTGAACATAACTTCCCCATTATGGACCATGTTGTTATGTACTTTAATGGTGTACAGAAGCTAATTCGTGGTCTCAACTTGTCTTCCTCTTGCGGAGTAGGCGGCGTCACTCCAAAGTTTTTGAAAAGTACCGATGCTTATTCTTCTATCTTTTTGTCAAAACTGTTTTCACAATTCTTGGAATCCTGTTTTTTACCACGTGATTGGAAGGTGGGCGAGGTGGTTCCATTATTTTAAATCTGGAGATGCACAGTCTCCTTTGAATTACCGACCGACCTCTCGCCACTGTGTACCCTGTAGGCTTTTAAAACATATAATTTATTCCCATCTCGTGGCCTTTCTAGATACAAATTCACTCTTCTCTCCTTATCAACATGGCTTCCTTAAAAACTTTTCTTGTGAAACAGAACTGGTTTCTTTTACACATGACCTTTTTGCAGCATTAGATAGCGGACTAATCAATGATTGTATATTTTTGAATTTTTCTAAAGCTTTCGATCTTGTTTCTCATCAATTACTCTGTTTTAAGTCAAGTAAATTAAGCATTGACCGCAATATACTGAGGTGGATTGAATACTTTCTCGCTAACCGAACACAGCTTGTTACCGCCAACAATAACAATTCACCAGAGTCTCCTGTTACTTCAGGTGTGCCTAAGGGCTCAGTTTGGGCCCTCTTCGCTTTCTTGTTTATATTAATGACCTGTCTAACAATATTCATTCATCAATTAAATTATTTGCTGATGACTGCGTTATTTATAGGCACGTTTCCAATAATACGGATGTCAATATTCTGCAAGAAGATCTCAATGAAGTTTCTTCCTGGTGCACGACATGGAACATACGACTAACGCCAACAAAAGTAAGGTGATGCGACTTTCCCGTAACTCTAGTTCTGTTGGTGTTCCTGAATACGTAATTAACCACAGTGCTTTAGAAATTGTTTCATCTTACAAATATCTCGGTGTAAAATTCACCTCAGATCTTACATGGCACACTCATGTCACCTATATAGCTAACAATGCCAATCGCACTCTTGGCTATCTACGAAGAAACTTTTCGAGGGCACCCTCTACTCTAAAGCTCACTTTATATAAAACACTTGTTCGACTGAAGCTCGAGTTTGCTGACGCGGTTTGGGATCCCGGCACTAGCACTCTCGTCCAAACAATGGAATCAGTCCAAAATCGTAGTGCGCGTTTCATTCTCTCAGACTATGCGCGCACATCTAGCGTATCATCTATGAAAGCAGATTGGGCCTTCCACTTCTTTGTACGCGCAGAAAAGCGTCTCGCCTTGTTCTTTTTTATACAGTTTACCACAATCCACAGTTAAAACAAGACCTTCTTTCGAAACCACACTAAATATCTCATAGGTGTGACCACCCACACAAAGTACGCATTCCCTTTTCATGTACCAATATTTTAAATCCGAAGCATTTCTCAGCGAACCTCTGGCACTTTGAGCGTTTCTATCTACGTATCTATCTATCTATCTATCTATCTAGCCGCCTACGTCTGGGTGCTCTCATGATCGCCTCCTTAACTTGGTGTAGACCCAAATTCGCATGGGAGGGTAATAGGATTTGACGAATATGACTGCCGGGTCATGACATGAATAACGCTAAAATCCTGTCGCGTACGTCGTCAAACCCTTTCCACTAGACACGTGTGGCACATACCCGTTTACCACGGGCCGCTGTGTACGGGTATGCGCCACAGGTGATTGACAGTTCATATCTACCCAGAAACGGCAAGAACAGACATTGGTAACTTAAATGCTAGAGCGTTAAGGAAAACAAACATCGGCAGCGTTGACTCAACGAATGGAAAGAATGAAAAATATTATCCCAGCAGGAATCGAACCCAAGCATTCTGCGCGGCAATCAGATATTCTACCACTGAGCTACGCCAGCTACGCTGGTTTGGAAAAACAGACTACGCAGGCGTAATATCGGAGCAACGCCAATTGTGGTTGTGGCGCTGGCTATCTAATTTTACAAGAAAACAATAAACACTACATGATACTCCTACGATGTGTACTCACGATACAGGCGTCATATGAGATTAACGCCTGTAGCTCCAGTGTTGGCTCCGCTTTCATAGCAGTCTAATAAACAATACGTTTGTATTCCTCTGATTCAGCAGGCTATAATGAAGAATTGCTCGACCCCGGAGGAAAACATTAACGAAAGTTACATATGATATCTACATCACTGCACCGTCAAGTGCACTTTGTCCACCAGAACGACGCAGTGTCCTCTTCAATTCTTACGAGGCTGGGCGATGGCCACATGCTGACCAGGATGATGCCAGATTGACTGACAGCCGCTTTGTAGACTAAGGTACGTAGGCCACATACGCCCAGGTAGTCTACGAATACGACAAACACCATCCACTGATGTTGGTCTACGTAGCACTATCCAGGCCTACCAGCATCGACGGCCTATGCCTCACCAAC
Organism: Rhipicephalus sanguineus; assembly: GCF_013339695.2. NCBI lineage: Eukaryota > Metazoa > Arthropoda > Arachnida > Ixodida > Ixodidae > Rhipicephalus > Rhipicephalus sanguineus. Next base: position 237,444,006 of record NC_051177.1, on the reverse strand, counting down.
GCGAAGGGTGGCTTCAGGTTCCGAGATGTCGCCGGCTCTGTCGACAGACAATTTGTCGACGAAATGACCGAGGCATCCACGACTTCCAACAGTTCTATTATACCACATACTTGACTACACATGGACCCCTCGTCACTACGATCACGACCGGATCCTATAACAAGTCATGACCAGCTGCTGGTGTTAACTGATCACGGTGATGATGCCCTTGTTCAAGAACTTTCAAGAACTTCTTGCACACATGCACATGGGTTCGTGAAACGTGCGTGCGTTCTCGGGACATGTATAAGCCCTACATATCAGCTTACCGCTTCTGGTGTTGGTAATACCGTGTGGCGATGGGCGACCTCACAGACCGGCGAAGTCTCGGTCTTGCCAGAGAGAGAGAGAGAGCGAGCCCGACACGACCGCCTTGACCAGAAGTATTTTAATCTCTATTCTTTCGAACGCCAGCGCGCGCAGGCCCGTGGCAGCGGCACCTGCCTCGTGCAAGAGCGAGCGTCTCCAAACTGTGGCGATGGGCGACCTCACAGACCGGCGAAGTCTCGGTCTTGCCAGAGAGAGAGAGCGAGCCCGACACGACCGCCTTGACCAGAAGTATTTTAATCTCTTTTCTTTCGAACGCCCGCGCGCGCAGGCCCGTGGCAGCGGCACCTGCCTCGTGCAAGAGCGAGCGTCTCCGTCCTCTTCTTTGCGACGCCGCTGCTGCCGCTACAGAGGGCTCCGCCCCTAGAGAGGAGGAAAGTGCGACGAGCGATCATAACTGCAGGTGACACGGGAAGTCTTGGGTGTCGCATGAGAAAGCAGCGATCCGGGACGCAGTAGCGTTGCGTCGCACGATGGCGAGGCCGATGGCAACGTTGCTTCGAAATAGGCAGGCTTGATACGTTCGAGAGCGATTGTGTCGGGCCGGCCGTTGACGTTGACGACGAATGTCGACGGACGACGCTCCAGAACTCGATACGGCCCGGAGTAGTGCGGCTCCAAAGGCTTCCGCACAGCACAGTTGCGCACGAAAACGTGTGTAGCAGAGGTGAGCTGCGGAGACACGTAAGGAGCTCTCGATTCGTGCGGGCGTGTAGGCACGGGGCGTAACTGCTGGAAGATGTTTTGCAGGTCGGAAACGTAGTCTCCGGCTAATGGCACAGGTGTTTTGGCGGGGGCTTCGAAGAAGTCGCATGGTAGGCGCAGCGAACTGCCGTAGACCAACTCGGCGCATGAACAGCCCAGATCGCTTTTGATGGCAGTTCTAATGCCAAGCAAAACGAGTGGCAGTTGAACGACCCACTTCTCTGGTGATCCTTGTGCCATGAGGGAGGACTTTAGATGCCTGTGGAAACGTTCGACCAGCCCATTGGTTTGTGGGTGGTAAGAGGTCGTGCGGAGGCGTGTCGTTCCGAGAAGCTTGAGGAGTTCGTTGAAGAGCGCCGAATCAAACTGCCGACCGCGATCGGTGACTATGGTAGATGGGCAGCCGAACCACGCAATCCATGTCGACACGAAGGCTGTGCTGCAACTGTGGGCGCTGATATGTCGGCGATGGGTGTAGCTTCTGGCCATCGTGTGTAGCGGTCGATGCATGTCAGTACGTAACTGTAGCCCTTGGAAGGTGGGAGAGGGCCGACCAGGTCCAAGTGCACGGTGTCAAAACGCGCGTCCGGTGGAAGGAAGGACTTCGCAGGTGGAATAGGATGGCGCTGGATCTTGGAGCGTTGACACGGCAAACAACAGCGCACCCAGTCGCGAACTTGGGCGTTTAGCTGAGGCCAAACGTAGCGACTGGAAATGAGCTTTTGTGTAGCGCGAATTCCGGGATGCGACAGACTGTGTACAGCGTCAAACAGGCGTCTGCGAAGCGGTTCCGGGATGAAAGGTCGGGGTGTGCCGGTAGAAGTATCACACACTACCGATGTACCATCTGAAGTCAAAACGACGTCCTCCAGCTTCAGGGACGTTGACGAATTTCGGAGGGTACGTAGCTCGGTGTCGTCACGCTGGTGAGTAGCGAGTAGGCCGACGTCGATAATGGAAGGCTGTGCAGTTGCTGTGGAGACTGCATCGACGCGGCTCAGAACATCGGCAGGAATGTTGTCGGTGCCTTTGACATGACGGAACGTTGTGGTAAACTCCGAGATGTAGGAGAGATGTCGACTCTCGCGAGGCGAGTAGTAGGACGCAGATCGGTTCATCGCGTGCACAAGGGGCTTATGGTCGGTCAGGACGCTAAACTGACGACCTTCTAGGAAGTGCCGGAAGTGTCGAACAGCCAAGTACACGGCGAGTAGCTCGCGGCCGAAAACGCTGTAGCGGCTCTGTGCAGGCTTCAGCTTCTTTGAAAAGAAAGCGAGTGGATGCCATGTACCATTGATGAATTGTTGCAAAACGGCGCCGACAGCGTTGTTCGAGGCGTCTGTCATGATAGCAGTCGGTGCATCTGGTTTCGGATGTTTCAGGAGTGTTGCACTGGCGAGGGCACTCTTGACTCTTGTGAACGCGTGGGCGGCCTCTTCAGTCCACTGAAGCGTTTGGTTCCTTTTGGAGTTGAGAACACCGTCTAGAGGGGCGACCAGTCGTGCACAATCGGGTATAAACCGTCGATAGAAATTGACGAACCCGAGAAATTGTCGAAGTTTGGTCATCGTTGTCGGATGTGGGAAATCTTCGACGACGCGAATCTTGGACGGCAGTGGTCGAATGCCGTTCGCGTCGACTACGTGTCCAAAGAACTCGAGTTCCTGTCGACCAAATTCTCTTTTGGCGGCGTTGATGACGATTCCGCGGCTGGCGAGGCGGGAGAATAACAACCGCAGGTGTTGAACATGTTCTTCAGCGGAAGGACTTGCGACAAGGAGATCGTCGATGTAGGCAAATACGAATGGCAAGCCTCGGGTGACGGAGTCGATGAAACGCTGGAACGATTGGCCAGCGTTCCGAAGGCCAAAGGGCATGCGGAGGAATTCAAAAAGACCGAAAGGTGTGGTGATGGCGGTCTTCAGGATATCTTCTTCGGCGACTGGCAGTTGATGATAGGCGCGAACAAGATCGATCTTAGAAAAGATCGTCGCACCGTGCAGTGCTACCGTGAAGTCCTGGATATTCGGAAGTGGGTAGCGATCAGGAACCGTGATGTTGTTGAGCGCCCGGTAATCGCCACATGGACGCCAATCCCCAGACTTCTTCGGCACCTAATGAAGCGGAGACGCCCAGTTGCTAGAAGAAGGTCGGATGATCCCGAGTGCGAGCATGTGCTCGAACTCCGCGCGGGCAACCTTGAGTTTCTCAGGGGACAAACGCCGAGGTCGAAAATAAACCGGAGGGCCGGAGGTGACGATGTGATGACAAACGTCGTGTTGGACCGGTTGCGTCCAGTCCGGCTGGCGCGTCAAAGTGGAAAACTCACGGAGGAGCTCGGCGAAAGGTTCTTCCAGCATAGAAGATATGGGCGCGATCGGCGATGTGGTTGTTGCAAGGGAGCCGGTAACGGTCAGGTGGGTAAGAGAGTCGATAAGACGACGGTGTTTCGCGTCGACAAGGAGCCCATAGTGGTGCAGGAAATCAGCTCCGATGAGGGCGCGTCGGACATCTGCAACCAGGAAAATCCAGCGAAACGCTCGTCGGAGGCCAAGATTGAGCATGACGGAGCGTGATGCGTAGACTGGAATCCTGGTACCGTTGACAGCTTGCAAAAACGACACAGGTGTCGTTTTTCGGTTGGAGCGTTGAGCAGGAATAATGCTTACGTCTGCACCAGTGTCGACAAGCAAACGTTGTCCTGTGGCTCTGTCCGTGAGGTAGAAGAGGCGACTTGTATGCTGGGCCGGACCGCTGGTCGCCGTCAGAGGTCGGCCGGCCTGTTTCCCTGCCACGCACAAGGACGGCGGCAGTGACGAGCGTCGTTTCCAAAACGGCGATGGTAGTAGCAGATGCCAGGCGTTGGTGACGCGTCACGGCTAGTGGGTGTGCGTCTCGGCTTGCTGGAACTTCGGTGGCGTGAACGGTGAGCTGACGCGCGGCGTTCTGCTGCAGAGACGATGCGTTCGAGGCGCTCGCACAGGGCGTCGAGCGGCGACTGGGCTGTCGAAAAAGACGGCAGAGTTCGCAGCGTGGTGGTACTCTCACCAGTCGACGGTGTCGTGGCTGCGATGGCTGGCGTGGCTACTTCCATCACCTTGTCGGCCAACGCGGCAAGTCCGGTGAGGTCCATGGTAGAAGCTGTTGCCAGAACCATCTGCACGTTAGCCGGCAGTCGTTGTAAAAACAGCTCGCGTAACAGCGCCGTCGTCGACGGATCTCGCGTTGTCTCCGAGCAGCTGCTTCATTCGGCGAAGAAGTTGGCTGGGGCGTCGGTCGCCGAGTTCTTCAGTGGATAGAAGCTGCTGTATGCGAGCACGCTGTGAAACTGCCGTGCGCTGTAGCAGGGTCGTCTTGAGATCGTCGTAGGCGTTCGCAGACAGCAGGTTGCTCAACAGATCTGCTACTTCGTCAATGGCGGTGGGCGAGAGTGCCGCAACAGCGTAGTGGAACTTCGTAGCTTGGGAGCGGATACCAGCAACTTGAAATTGTGATTCCGCCTGAAGAAACCACGCCGAAGGATGCTGGTCCCAGTACTGAGGAAGGCGGACAGCGATGGCTGAGCAGGAAGGCTCACCGCGTTGCTCGGGAAGGTTCTGGTCTCGAGAACTTGTACCGTCAGTCTGTTCCATGGTCGCTTCTGCCACGGAAACGTATGGCCACAATCACGTCCGGGTCACCAAACTGTGGTGATGGGCGACCTCACAGACCGGCGAAGTCTCGGTCTTGCCAGAGAGAGAGAGCGAGCCCGACACGACCGCCTTGACCAGAAGTATTTTAATCTCTTTTCTTTCGAACGCCCACGCGCGCAGGCCCGTGGCAGCGGCACCTGCCTCGAGCAAGAGCGAGCGTCTCCGTCCTCTTCTTTGCGACGCCGCTGCTGCCGCTACAGAGGGGCGACACCGAGCTACGTACCCTCCGAAATTCGTCAACGTCCCTGAAGCTGGAGGACGTCGTTTTGACTTCAGATGGTACATCGGTAGTGTGTGATACTTCTACCGGCACACCCCGACCTTTCATCCCGGAACCGCTTCGCAGACGCCTGTTTGACGCTGTACACAGTCTGTCGCATCCCGGAATTCGCGCTACACAAAAGCTCATTTCCAGTCGCTACGTTTGGCCTCAGCTAAACGCCCAAGTTCGCGACTGGGTGCGCTGTTGTTTGCCGTGTCAACGCTCCAAGATCCAGCGCCATCCCATTCCTCCTGCGAAGTTCTTCCTTCCACCGGACGCGCGTTTCGACACCGTACACTTGGACCTGGTCGGCCCTCTCCCACCTTCCAAGGGCTACAGTTACATACTGACATGCATCGACCGCTACACACGGCGGCCAGAAGCTACACCCATTGCCGACATTTCAGCGCCCACAGTTGCAGCACAGCCTTCGTGTCGACATGGATTGCGAGGTTCGGCTGCCCATCTACCATAGTCACCGATCGCGGTCGGCAGTTTGATTCGGCGCTCTTCAACGAACTCCTCAAGCTTCTCGGAACGACACGCCTCCGCACGACCTCTTACCACCCACAAACCAATGGGCTGGTCGAACGTTTCCACAGGCATCCTAAAGTCCTCCCTCATGGCACAAGGATCACCAGAGAAGTGGGTCGTTCAACTGCCACTCGTTTTGCTTGGCATTAGAACTGCCATCAAAAGCGATCTGGGCTGTTCATGCGCCGAGTTGGTCTACGGCAGTTCGCTACGCCTGCCATGCGACTTCTTCGAAGCCCCCGTCAAAACACCTCTGCCATTAGCCGGAGACTACGTTTCCGACCTGCAAAACATCTTCCAGCAGTTACGCCTCGTGCCTACACGCCCGCACGAATCGAGAGCTCCTTACGTGTCTCCGCAGCTCACCTCTGCTACACACGTTTTCGTGCGCAACTGTGCTGTGCGGAAGCCTTTGCAGCCGCACTACTCCGGGCCGTATCGAGTTCTGGAGCGTCGTCCGTCGACATTCGTCGTCAACGTCAACGGCCGGCCCGACACAATCGCTCTCGAACGTATCAAGCCTGCCTATTTCGAAGCAACGTTGCCATCGGCCCCGCCATCGTGCGACGCAACGCTACTACGTCCCGGATCGCTGCCTTCTCATGCGACACCCAAGACTTCCCGTGTCACCTGGAGTTATGATCGCTCGTCGGACTTTCCTCCTCTCTAGGGGGGGAGCCCTCTGTAGCGGCAGCAGCATCGGCGTCGCAAAGAAGAGGACGGAGACGCTCGCTCTTGCACGAGGCAGGTGCCGCTGCCACGGGCCTGCGCGCGCAGGCGTTCGAAAGAATAGAGATTAAAATACTTCTGGTCAAGGCGGTCGTGTCGGGCTCGCTCTCTCTCTCTCTCTGGCAAGACCGAGACTTCGCCGGTCTGTGAGGTCGCCCATCGCCACAACCGAGGTTGCAATAGGCAGCGTTACCCAACCTTAAGCAAATGGTTATATAACACATATGTGGCTCTTCAACATATATGTGTGTGCGTATAAAATATATACAAATCTTTGACGTCATTTTGTAACGTGTCGCTCAGTAAAAAAGTTACGCCACAGTCACCTACCCGCCGCATGCTTCGCATAACATCGACTCCCACGGTACGTGGGATCTGCCGAAATTTAATGATTCTTTTATTCCCATTACCTCGAACGTATGGAACCACCTGCCCACCTCCATTGCCCAACTGACCAATGTCACTGATTTTAAGGCTGCTGTTGGAAGCTTTGTATACATTTAGCAGCCTTTTTTTCTTTTTTTGTTTTTGTTCTCTTCATTTTGTATATATATTGTACCCACTCCCTTCTGTACCGCCTACGGGCCCTGAAGATACTGAAATAAATAAAATAATAAATCCTGTGGAAAGCATGAATGATACGTATGACTATACATAAGCATTCTGCTAACTGATCTTAAGTATGTGCATAAAAATTGGCCGCGTATCTGCGTGCTTCGCTGCAAATGTCGTGTAAAGACGATAGAAGAGGCGCTGCGTGAGATATGGACGCCATCTGGCAATACGTCGCGAAACACGAGTGCTGTGTTGCGGGCTGGTAGTCCCGGCGCAGCGGCAGGCGAAGACCGGCGGTGACCAACGCAACCGGTGGGGACGCCGACCAGCCTGAACACACTGTTTGGCGCGATGCGCCGAAGGAGAAGAAACGTCCGCACTCAACGAGTACTCTCCACAAACTCCACAAACAATGTCTACTGTTGTTTAGCAGATATAGCGCCGCTTGATGTGGATGCATTCACGTTGACGCCTAGTGGCACATCTCCATACTAACGCCCATGATCGTGATTTAACCCTTGCAGTAGCTGAAGTTCTTCACATATACGTGGACACCGCATATGGTGAATCCTGCGCAAATATGGCGTCAACAAGCAAATAGTCGTGAAACGCGAAGAGAAACGCTACGCGCGTCCTGTCTTCCATCTAGCATGGCCGTTATGTCTCACAGGGCGAGCGGGGAACGCGGTGCGACAGCCATGCGAGCATCGGAAAACTGTTTTAGGGGCGAAGCTCCTTAAGGCGGCACCCGTTCGTCCCTCGTAGTCGTAATCGTAGTAGTCGTAGTGCGTAACCAGTCTTACGCTTTGACCTTCAAGGTGGTGCCGGTGGGAGATTTTTCCTGTGCGTTGTTGAACAATAAAAAATTCGCAGCGTGCGCGTTAACTAAAAGCCGAATTTTTCTGTCTCTCATTCCCCATTAGCAGCCATTGGCATGTTCCAGTAGGAAACGTTAGTAGAAGTAGAAGTGTAAGTGTTAGCTAAAAGCCGACTTCTTCTGTCTCTCATTCCCATTAGCAGCCATAGTTTACCTCCAAGGTAGTGCCTGGTGAGATTCTCCTGTGCGTGATTAAACAATAAAATTTTGTTCAAAACGCCGTTGATTGATGAAATAAACCAACGAAAGACGCCAGATGTTTTGTAAAAGCAAAACGAAAAGAACGCCAGATGTTTCTAAAGCAAAACGAAAAGACGCCAGCTGCTTAACGAAAGACGCCAGATGTTTTCTAAAGCAATGGTTTTCTAAACAATGAAAATTCACAGCGTACGTGTAAAATTAAAGTGAGCTGCAAGTCGTCATAACTCATCGAACCTTTAGTATAAACGCGCCCGATCTCACGTCGGTGATGATGTACTGGGCAGAATTCACGGAAGATTCACGGTTTACCGATGAACCTTCGCAGCTTCGCCCACTCATCATCATTCACTCCGTGGATATGCTGTGATTTTTTTAGGGGCGAAGCTCCTTAAGGCGGCACCCGTTCGTCCCTCGTAGTCGTCGTCGTAGTAGTAGTAGTAGTAGTAGTAGTAGTCGAAGTCCGTAACAAGTCTTACGCTTTGACCTCCAAGGTGGTGCCGGTGGGAGATTGTTCCTGTGCGTTGTTGAACAATAAAAATTCGCAGCGTGCGCGTTAACTAAAGGCCGAATTCTTCTGTCTCTCATTCCCCATTAGCAGCCATTGGCATGTTCCAGTAGGAAACGTTAGCAGAAGTAGAAGTGTAAGTGTTAGCTAAAAGCCGACTTCTTCTGTCTCTCATTCCCATTAGCAGCCATTGTTTACCTCCAAGGTATTGCCTGGTGAGATTTCTCCTGTGCGTGATTAAACAATAAAAATTTTGTTCAAAACGCCGTTGATTGATGAAATAAACCAACGAAAGACGCCAGATGTTTTGTAAAAGCAAACGAGAAGAACGCCAGATGTTTCTAAAGCAAAACGAAAAGACGCCAGCTGCTTAACGAAAGACGCCAGATTTTTCTAAAGCAATGGTTTTCTAAACAATGAAAATTCACAGCGTACATGTAAAATTAAAGTGAGCTGCAAGTCGTCATAACTAATCGAACCTTTAGTATAAACGCGCCCGATCTCACGTCGGTGATGATGTACTGGGCAGAATTCACGGAAGATTCACGGTTTACCGATGAACCTCCGCAGCTTCGCCCACTCATCATCATTCACTCTGTGGATATGCTGTGATTTTTTTATTTCCAGCCTCGTGCCGCACATGTCACACCCGTTATAAATGGGACGCTCATCGCATCCATCCATCCATCCATCCATCCATCCATCCATCCATCCCTCCATCCATCCATCCATCATCCATCCATCCATCCCTCCAAGAGCCCTGAGAGGAAAGTGTGACAGATAAAAGGCGTTCATGTAGCCTCCGCTGTGTGTTGGGCGGTAGCTCAGTCGCTATACGCCCGGCACCCATCGTCGCGGACCGACAGGTCATAATTTGACTCCTATCACAGAACTTTTACAGCGACAGCTGTTATAGATCACAACAAGTGCCGTTTTTGGCGCCGTAGTTGTCCGCCGCCGCCGCGGTGTCCGTAACCACTATCGCGTGAAATAAGAAAAAAAATATCCAGGATGGGCGAGTTTCGAACTGGGCCCTCTGCGTGGGAACCAGTGTTCTACCTCTAGCCATGCCGTGCTTTTTTCTTTGTTTTTCCTTCATGGTATTTATTACAAATGTGTTATTAGCATCATAGCGAACAACTACTTAAAGGGCCCCTCACCAGGCCACATAGCAATTTTAGTTAACGCTGGAGTTGTTGTATGCCGAATGAAGAGCAGTCTGCCGCAAGAATTTTTCAATCGGCTCATTAAGCGCTGAGAAAACAATAATTTGTAGCGGCGCGAAACCATGATGCGAGGAGGCGAGTTTCAAACCCTTGCCACTCCGCCCCGGTGTAGCCTTCGCAAGCCATTCCCTTCCCTGCCCTCTTCACTTGACACATACGCATGAACACGTCAGCGCATGCATGGTCACGTGCGCATGACGTGCCCGAGCCAGCCGGAGCACGCGAGCGGCGTTGCACGGCCGCGCTACTTTTTTTTTATTTATGTAGCGGCCATGGTCGTTTTGTCAGCGTCTCTGTGGTGTACTGTCCTCTCTGCGGGACGCCCTACTGAAACGTCCGTATATGCGGATCCGTACATACGGAATTATTGGAATATGGAAAGCCGCATGATGCGAATCCGCATCTTACGGCAAGCCATTCGTGCGGTAAAGATGCGGACATCCCCAGCTTATGGAAAGTTCCATATCGTGCGGCGAAAGATGCGGACATCCCCAGCTTATGGAAAGTGCCATATCATGCGGAAATATGCGGACAAGCACTTACGGAAAACCACATAATGCGGAAATCATGCAGCTCTCTGTCGCATTATGCGAAAATCAGATGGACGTCCTAGACCTCGTGGAAAGCACATACGGAATTGCCATTCACGTTTATTTGTAAGCGTACTGTGTAGAAATCGTGTGATATTTCTGTCTTAATGTTGCTGAAGGTGAAATATGATTGCTATCTAGACCAGCCTTGATGAGCAAACAAAGGCTTTTAGAAGAAACATGTGTAAGAAGCTACTGAATTAATATGCTGGACATCATAAGCTGCAGTCATACTGCCCGAAATCATGCAGGGTTTTATGTAATAGAAAAAAACACCAGCTAAAACTCTCCCTGCTTAGGACGGCATAAAATTTAGCTTTTAGTAAAATCAATAAAATTAGTCTTCGCATAAAGAAAGATTTACATGCTCTTCAAACAGCCCCGCTGCAAGGACTAAAACTTGTTTTATATCGCACGTTCTAGCTGTGTCAATTTGCATACCCCAATTGCTGTTCAAATGAGGTCACCTTGCACCATCACTTCACGAGTTGTTATCTCACCCATGGAAAGATGGTGCAAAACAATGTGCAACACAGGAATTTAAAAATGAAAACTTATATAAATAAATATATTCATGCCGTTTTGAAAGCCTCACACTGGAATCATTCTTAAGCTTTAAGCAGTCCCCCAAATAGCGATTGAGATTCCCGTGGCGCTGTGCCTCCAGGACGTTGCTTGGATGCGCCTTGAGGTTTCTCCGTAGGGCATCTGCAGCATAATCATAAACACATGATGTCATACGCACATGTAAGCAGCTTAGTTCACATGCAGAAGAATAACACACAGAATGATGCTGAAAAGAAATGCACATACTGCTTTTTTTGTATTTGTGTGAATAGAAAAGGAAGTGACGAGTGACTCCAGCACATGCAAAAATGTAATGGCATGTTATTGCATGGAAATACAGGTGTTTCTTACTATTTGAAAATATTTATGTAGTAAATCTGTTGAAATCTCATTACGTAAAACCTTGAATAAATGTCTTCGTATACTAACAAAACTTTAAGTATTGCCAGTAAAAGCCCTAATGAGCATTTAGTATGTGTACCTGTGCATTTACTTCCCTTAAACTTTAGTTTGTCTGCAATATACCATCTTGAACAGCTTGTAACATGAAATGCTGCAAGTTATGAGCTGAAAAGCAGCACACAAGTAGGCAGGTCTGTGCCAGCCAGCCCAAACAGCCCACCAAACAGAAATAGGCATATGAACGGCAAGCTTTAGAATTAATCAAGGTAATTTATTGGCATACTCAAGACATATAGAAAGTGAATTGCAATTGAGCTGGAAGAGTATGGTAGCATAGTGATTTCCCCTACACAAAAAATTTATTATGTGAACTCTGGCATTAAATCAAATTATCACACTGTTGGAGACTTGAAAAAAAACCAAAGTACTTGCGTTCATGAACA